>NC_063340.1:22664744-22683034 GCF_021869965.1 Rhincodon typus | reverse complement strand
TATTTTTAACTTTGAATTCCAATTTTTTATTAAAACCAGACTGTTGTAGTCAAAAAAAAGACAGTGAATGTAAATTCATTACGGTCTGGCAAAGTCCTATGTGAGACGTATGGAATGTTGTATCTGTAGAATGTCACAGAAACATCAAAGGAAGAAATGTAACAGGAGAGGTAATGACAGGGATGACTACCTTCCCCTCCCTCTCAACAGAACATCACCTCCTGTAGATTTTTCTCTGTTTTGCCCTTCCAGGATTACACCAAAAAAGAGGCTAAAAGCCCAGGCCTGCATTCAAGTGTTGGTATGCTCTGAAGGTCACAGTCGAAGAATCACCCAAGTAAAAGGACTCTCTTGCTCTGAGTGCTGAAAGCAAATTGGACAGTCAGAAGGAAAGGACAAAAAGACTTTGAAATAAAAACAGAAAATGCCGCAGAAGCTCAGGTGTCTGGCAGTATGTGAAGAGTCAATATTTCGACTCCAAGAAGAGGCTTCATAGTGAGGCTATTACTCACTCAGAGATACAAAGAACTGCCGATGCTGGAGTCAGAGATAACAGTGTGGAGCTGGAGGAGCACAGCAGGCCAGGCAGCATCAGAGGAGCAGGAAAGTTGACATTTCGGGTCGGGACCCTTCTTCAGAAATGGGGGAGGGGGAAAGGGAGTGCTGAAATAAATAGAGAGAGGAGGGGTAGAGCTGGGGAAGGTCGATACGATGGTGATAGGTGAGTGTAGTTAGGCAGTGGTAGGGATTGGGCAGTGAGATGGGAGGAGCAGATATATGGGATAGAAAATGGACAGGTTGTGTCAGGTCAAGGAGACGGAAATGAGAGGGAGGGTTGGTCATGGGATGAAGCTGGGGGTGGGGAGATTTTGAAACTGGTAAAGTCCACATTGACACCATTGGTTTGTAGGCTCCCAAGGCAGAATATGAGGTGCTGCTCCTCCAGTTTCCGGGTGGAGTCATTGTGACACTGGAGGAGGCCCAGGATGGACATGTCGCCCAGGGAGTGGGAGGGGGCGTTGAAATGGTTCGCGACTGGAAGATGTTGTCGTTTGTCGCGAACAGAGCGCAAGTGCTTGACAAAGCGGACTCCGAGCCTCCGCTTGGTCTCACCAATGTAGAGGAGGCCACATCGGGAGCAGCAGATGCAGTAGACCACATTGGTGGATGTGCAGGTGAGCCTCTGTGACCACAAGCAGAGGCTCAGAGACCGCTTTCTAGAGCACCTGCGCTCTGTTCGTGACAAACGACAACACCTTCCAGTCGCGAACCATTTCAACGCCCCCTCCCACTCTCTGGGCGACATGTCCATCCTGGGCCTCCTCCAGTGTCACAATGACGCCACCCGGAAACTGGAGGAGCAGCACCTCATATTCCACCTTGGGAGCCTACAACCCAATGGTCTCAATGTGGACTTTATCAGTTTCAAAATCTACCCACCCCCAGCCTCATCCCTTGACCAACCCTCCCTCTCATCCCCACCTCCTTGACCTGACACAACCTGTCCATCTTCTCTCCCACCTATCCGCTCATCCCACCTCACTGACCAATCCCTACCAGTGCCTCGCTGCACTCACCTATCACCATCCCACCTACCTTCCCCAGCCCCACCCCTCCGCTCTATTTCAGAGCTCCCTTCCCCCTGCCCCACTTCTGAAGAAGGGTCCCAACTCAAAACGTCAACTTTCCTGCTCCTCTGATGCTGCCTGGCCTGCTGTGCTTCTCCAGCTCCACACTATGTTATTTTGACTCCGATATGACTTTCTTTCAGAAGGACACTTTTGCTCTCAGTGCTGCTGGCCTATGACCACGAAAAGGAAACAGGACAAAAGGATTTCAACTAACTGGAAAGTGAAGAGTCCTAAAATCAATTGTTCAGCTATAAATGTTTCACCATCTCTCCTTCTTGAACCACCCAGAGAGACTGCTTCCTATATCTTTTAACTGTATTTTTTGTTTTAATCACTTCTTATTCCTAATGTATTGTTATGTATTTTTTTTTCCTTTTGTACTTACTGACTACTCTTCTGTTAACTCAAGAAAACCTAGTTGAATTGGCTCCTTTAAAAGTTACATTTATTTCGTCTAGGAGAAAGGCATTCCCAAGGGAAGGATTCTCATTAAACTAACTTTGTTGCACCCAACCAGATGGCGGTTGAATAAAGAAAGAGAGGTAATTCGTCCTTCCTTACCCAGGAGCTTAAACGTTGGGGTGACCATCTAGAACTGTAATAACTTAGGGAATCTCACCCAGGATCTGATTGTGACAAGGTCAATGTATTTTACTCAATACTGATAAAAATGAAATTGTATCAGAGATAGTAGGAACTGCAGATGCTGGAGAATCTGAGATAACAAGGTGTAGAGCTGGATGAACACAGCAGGCCAAGCAGCATCAGAGGAGCAGGAAGGCTCCTATGATGCTGCTTGGCCTGCTGTGTTTATCCAGCTCTACACCTTGTTATCACTGATAAAAATGAAATTGGAATTCCCCACTTCTTGTTAATTTTACTTTAAGCTTAGAATTCTTCTGATTGCTGTGTAGAATAATCAATTTGTAAAGATTCACACAAATTCCTGAAAAATTATGAACATGTTCTGAAAGAAAATATTTACCATCTCATTAAAAATACATATGCCTTTATATTGATCCTATGCATTTTTACTAGACAAATATATGGACAAAAACAATTTAATTTAAGTGGCTTGACTGGCGAGCTACTTGGTAGGCTATTAAAGTCAGATGATTGAGACTCCACATCCATTTCAACCTTCCTTCATATTTCTAATTTTAAAGGAAGTCTGAAGAGTAGCCCACGTGACATAACTGCCCAAGGAGAGTAAATAGGATAAATAAACCAGATAATCTAATGTTAGTTGTCAGCAAACCATAGAATTGATTATTTTAGATAAAATTGACGAGCACTTTGAAATTTGCAGGTTAAATCAGAGGTTGCAGTATAGACTTAGAAAAGATAATACTATTTCACAAATTTAAGATCCTCTTCAAGCGGCATCTGTTTGAATATATGAAAGGAATGTGGTAAATGTATATACATTTTGAGAGCCTTTAAAAAAGTATCATACAGGTAGGCTTGACACTAAATTGCAGTCATGTGATATAAGGATAAACATGGTGCATTGTTAACAGGAAACAGAGTTAAATTTACAAGCGGCAAAACCTCAGGTCAAGCAGACTCATTTACAGTTACTTAATTACATTTAAAATGTTGTGCCGTCATACTTATAACCCATATTACCTCAATGCCAATGCCTTCAACACCATAATTTCAAACACACTAACCTTTAAACTCTGTGACCTAGGTCTTGGCTCCCCCTTCTGTAACTGGATCTTCAACTTTCTGACCCATAAACCACTATCAGTAAGAATAGGTGACAACACCTCCTCCACCATAATCCTCAACACCAGTGCCCTACAAGGCTGCATACTCAGGACTCTACCATATTCCTTATACACTCACAACTGTGTGGCCAAATTCCGCCCCAACTCCATTTACAAGTTTGCTGATGATTCTACCATTGTAGGGTGAATCTCAAACAATAAGATAGAATACAGGAAAGAGATTGAGTGCCTAGCAGCATGGTATAAAGACAGAAATCTCTCCATCAACATCAACAAAATGGAGGAGCTAGTTATTGACTTCTGGGGAGTGATGATCACCAACAATCTGTCCTGGCCCACGCATATCAATGCAATGGTCAGAAAAGCACAACAACACCCCTACTTTCTCAGGAGACCAAGGAAATTCAGCATGTCTACAAGCACTCTTACCAATTTTTATAGATGCACCATAGAAAGCATTCTATCTGGATGCATCATAGTGTTGTTTGGCAACTGCTCTTCCTGAGACGACAAGAACTACATAGAGTCGTGAACGCACCCCAGTCATAGTGTCATACAGTCATAGAGCTGTACAGCGTGGAAACAGACCCTTTGGACCAACTCATCCACGCCGACCAGATATCCTAGATAAATGTAGCCCCATTTGCCAGCATTTGGCCCATATCCCTCGAAACCCTTCCTATTCGTATACCCATCCAGATGCCTTTTAAATGTTGTAATTATACCAGCCTCCACCACTTACTCTGGCAGCTCATACACGCACTACCCTCTGCATGAAAAAGTTGCCTATTAGGTCTCTTCTAAATCTTTCCCCTCTCACCTTAAAACTATGCCCTCTAGTTTTGGACTCCCCGATCCCGGGGAAAAGACCTTGGCTATTCACATTATCCATGCCCCTCATGATTTTATAAACCTCTATAGGTCACCCTTCAGCCTCCGACGCTCCAGGGAAAATAGCCCCAACCTATTCAGCCTCTCCCTATAGCTCAAACACTCCAACCCTGGCAACATCCTTGCAAATCTTTTCTGAACCCTTTCAAGTTTCACAACATCCTTCCTATAGCAAGGAGACCAGAACTGCATGCAGTATTCCAACAGTGACCTAACCAACATCCCGTACAGCTGCAACATGACCTTCCAACTCCTATGTTCAATGCACTGACCAATAAAGGCAAGCATACTGAATGCCTTCTTCACTATCCTATCTACTTATGTCTCCACTTTCAAGGAACTATGAACCTGCACACCAAGGTCTCTTTGTTGAACAACACTCCCCAGAACCTTATCATTAAGTGTATAAGTCCTGCCCTGATCTGCCTTTCAAAAATGCAGCACCTCACATTTATCTAAATTACACTCCATCTCTCACTCCTCAGCCCATTGGGCCCAGGTCCCATCGTACTCTGAGGTAACATTCTTTGTTGTCCAATACACCTCCAATTTTGGTGTCGTCTGTAAATGTACTAACCATACCTCCTATACTCACAGCCAAATTATTTGTATAAATGATGAAAAGTAGTGGACCCAGTCCTTGTGGCACACCACTGGTCATAGGTCTCCAGTCTGAAAAGCAACCCTCCACCACCACCATCTGTCTTCTACCTTTGAGTCAGTTCTGTATCCAAATGGATAGTTCTCCCTGTATTCCATGTGATCTAACCTTGCTGAAACCAGTTTACCATGAGGAACCTTGTTGAATGCCTTGCTGAAAGTCTATACAGATCATGTCCACTGCTCTGCATTCATCAATCCTCTTCGTTACTTCTTCAAAAACCTCAGTCAAGTTAGTGAGACATGATTTCCTTCACACAAAGCCATATTGACTATCCCTAATCAGTCTTTGCCATTCCAAATAGATGTAAATCCTGTCCCTCAGGATTCCCTCCAACATTGCCCACACTGATGTCAGGCTCACTGGTCTACAGTTCCCTGGCTTTTCCTTACCACCTTTCATAATAGTGGCACCATGTTAGCCAACATCCAGTCTTCCAGCACCTCACCCGTGGCTATCGATGATACAAATATCTCAGCAAAGTTCATCATGCAAACCAGCCTTCCATCCACTGACTCCATCTATACTTTCCACTGCCTCAGGAAAGCAGCCAACATAATCAAAGATCACCACACTCCCACCCGCCCCAGCATTACTCTCTTCCACCCTCTGCCATCAGGCAGAAAATAAACAAGTTTTTATACATGTGTGAAAAGGTTTAAGAACAGCTTCTTCCCTGCTGTTATTCTAGGTAGACCTCTCAAATTTTAAATTTAATGTTGATCTCGCTCTCTGTGCACCTTCTCTGCAGCTGTAACATTGCATTTTTTTACTCTGTTCTATTACTCCATGCACTTTATACGGTATGATCTACCTGTACAGCATGCAAAACAAAAGCTTTCACTGTACCTCAGTACATGTGACAATAATAAATCAAAAAGTTTCAATTTCTGTGGGATTTGTCATGATCATCTGTTCTAAATTCAGCAAAGATCCACTCATTCAAGGCTGTTTTGTTTCCACAAATCCTATGCTGTTATGTAATTGAGAAAGGCTTGTAGACAATTGGGCTTGCTGCCCATTTGAAACAATAAATGATTTAAAAATGGAAACTAATATAATCTTGCCTTCCTCCCAGGGAAGTGAAAAGTCTTTCACATGGTTAGCTCAGTCCCTGACGACAAACTGTACCACAAAAGAAATTGGAACAGGAGTAGGTCATTTGCCCCCTCAAACCTGTTCCACCATTAGGCTGCATCATAATATGCCCCAGGCCTCAGCTCCTTTCATGCCAGCTCATCATGGTGGTCGAGAGCTTCAAGTTCCTCGGAGTAAATATCACCAACAATATATCCTGGTCCATCCACATCAACGTTCCAGCCAAGAAAGCACAGCAATGCCTCTACTTCCTCAGAAAGCTAAGGAAATTCAGCACATCCAAACTCTTACCAATTTTTATAGATGCATCATAGAAAGCATCCTATCTGGTTGCATCAGAGCTTGGTATGACAACTGCTCCGCTCAAGACGACAAGAAATTACAGACAGTTGTGAATGCAGCCCAGTCCGTCACAAAAAACCAGCCTTCCTTCCATTGACTCTATCTATACTTCCCGCTACCTTGGGAAAGCAGCCAAATTAATCAAGGACCCTTCCCACCCCGGTTATTTCTCTCTTCCTCCTTCTTCCTTCGGGCAGAAGATACAAAAATTTGAAAACATCCACCAACTGATTCAAGAACAGCTATTATCAGATTTATGAATGGACCTCTCATAACAGAGTTGATCTTTCTCTGCACCTTCTCTGCAGCTGTGACACTATATTCTGCACTCTGTTCGAAACACTGGCATACTTCTGTAAGGTATAATTTGTACGGTTAGCATGCAAAACAATACTTTTCACTGTATCTCTGTACATGTGACAATAATAAATCAAAGCATAGCCCTCAACTCTTCAACATTTGAATGATCTGTCTACCTTGTCTTTTAGAAAATATTGTAAAATCCACACGATTCAAAGCAAATAATTGCTGGAAAGTGATTATGACTTTAAGCACATTATAGAGCAAGTTACTGATTCAGGAAATGGATGAGAAAAGACATCAATCTCTGCTGTTAATCAACACTGCTCCTGAATTGTCACAACCCTGCCGATTCCAACTCCATGGAGGTGCCTGTGAAATGCTGGTTACTCTCTAAACAAGTGTAAAAAATACAGTTTCTTCAAAACAGTCTGGGATTACTTTGACAAAGATTCCAATGTGCAATTTGCCGTTTCCATGAGCAACATAAACTATCTGCTCCCGGGTGATTCATGAGCAAAATATACTGGTCTCTGCAAGGATCTACCTCAGTCACACTGTGTAAGAACACTAGCTTATCCCCCATGAATGCTCATTGATGTTTGCTAGCCTCTGCAACCTATTAGAGGAAAAGAATAATAGTAAAAGGAAATAATCAGGGTATCAGATCTGGTAACATCAAAGGGGACCAACAAGGAGGTGTATTTCAACATGTACAAAGCTCAGAGATTTTGCTGGAGTGCATTGCTTTATGGTCAGGCAAGGAGAACTTGGTCTACCTGCAGTGTTCTGAAAATATAAGTAGGCATGTAAATATCAAATTGCTCTCACCACTTGGCAAACACCGTTTAGGCAATAGATTTGATAAATTGCAGCTATTTTATAGGCCCCCAGTTGTGGATTGAATTTTAGACTCATTGACAAGACAGTCATGACATCACCCTGAAGATGATCAGCAATGAATTAGGGGAAGGGAAGCCCTTCTGCTGGAAATTATACAGGTAAAAAACGCAGCGCAATATTACAGCACACATAGCAACTTGTTGTACACACATCAGTGAAATAAATCAGGCTTATAAGTATTATAAAGAGTTGCATTCCTGTGTTATTTTACTGCTGAGATATAGACTTGCATTAATAAACTCCAAAGCACTTTCAGAAATGATATTTGCTACTGAACAACTTATGTGTTTGCCAACTACAGAGCGAAGACTTAACTGAAAGATTCAGATGCTCCCAATGATGGGCAGGAAGGGCAACGTTCACCATCAGCCATATCCATTCTTGCAGATGCCAGAGGGTGCTGATATTTCCCAAGCAATTCTATGTTTCCTTTCCTCATTTTCTCAGGTTAATACTGCATCCTTCCCCCAAACAATCAAATCATCTCAAACATTGTTTTATTGTCCTATAATTTAATCATACAATAACGATACTCTGCCGTATTATTCTGTAAAATCAACTTACTGAGAAGAACATGTCATCCCATGAGAGGCAGCAGGCAAAATTTGAGTGGGTAGCCAATGACTCTCATGTGTCTTTTACAATCATTTCCACTTTCTAACCTGACCTGATTTCACAAAAACCTAAGTAACATGGTAACAACCAAGAAAAGGCAGGCTTTCTTGCACCTTTTTATGCATGTTATTGCATACCTTCTGTGTATTAAGTATAATATACAATAAGCTTTCTGTTTAAAAAAGGAACTGCACTGTGGCAAGGTACATTGTTTCCTTGTAATGCTGCAGTATACTCTTTGTTTTTCCATATACTTGTGCATGACCCCATACAAATATACATATCAAGTAAACTACTCCATAATTTATTACTTATTTTTTACCTTTCAAGGATATTTAAGGTATAGATATACTAAATTATAATAGCATAAGTTCCCAAAAAATGTGGATCAACATTGTTAAACTATAAGCCAAAAAAAGAATAAATGAAGTCTTCCAATTAAGTTTAAATGGTCACGATAATACACTAATGCAAATTTACAATTAGCTTGTAGATGATGGCACAGTAGCACAGTGGTTTGCACTGCTACCACGCAGTGGCAGGGTTCAATTCCAGCTTCAGGTGACTGTTTGCGTGGAGTTTGAATGAATGAATGATTGTCACTTGTATTTTACAGTGAATAATACAGTAAAATACAGTGAAAAGCTTCACCTGTCACCACAATCCGACACCATTTTGAGTAGTTTAAGAATAAAAGATATGATTTCAAGAGAATCTATCCCCGTTCCGCTGCCTCCGCCATGTGTCCTGATCCGGCTCATAAACGATGTCTGCGCCATCACTATTTCTCCACTGCCTAGCCGCTATCAGCATCGGACCCACCAACCAGGAGTTCCCAATTTTCAGGCGCTATTTCTTTGTTGCTGGGCCCACCTCACCGATGCCATAGTCTATGCTGTTTTGCCTTCACCAGACCTACTAATGTTAGAGTCATCACACTTCAGAAGCCATATCTTCGCCGTTGGGCCCACTTTGCCAATGCCGATGCCAGGTCCCATGTTGACCCCACAATTGGAGCCCACAGCCCCACTGCCTCGCCAATAACCAGGAGTCCACAGCTCCGAGCCTACCTTAACCTCTCCACATGGATTTTCTTTGCATGGGTTTCTGCCAAGTCCTCTGCTTTCCTCCCACAATCCAAAAATTTGCACATTACATGGATTGACCATGCTAAATTACTCCATTGTGTGGATTAGCCATGGTAAATGTGGCATTCCAGGAATAGGGTGGTGGAGTGGGATGTTATCTGGAGGGTCAGTGCAGACTCAGTGGGCCAAATGGCATCCTTCTGCACTATAATTCTATGACTGTGAACTATCAGGGCAAATCAGATGCTAAATAAAAACAGAAAGAACTGCAGATGCTGTTAATCAGAAACAAAAGCAGAAGTTGTTGGAAAAGCTCAGTAGAAGTTGTTAGAAAAGCTCAGCAGAAGTTGTTGGAAAAGCTCAGCAGGTCAGACAGCATCTGTGAAGAGAAATCAGAGTTAATGTTTCAGGTCCGGTGACCCTTCATCAGAACTGATGGTAGCTAGGAAAATGTAGGTTTATATGCAGAAGATAGGGTGAGGGGAAGTGGGGAGAAGGAGTAAACAATGGTGGGGATAGAGCCCAAAGAGAGAGAAGAACAGTTGGACAGACAAAGGAGTGGATAACGATCTGGGTGGGAGAGTGAATAGCTGTTAAATGAAGACTGTTAGCAGCTAACAATAGGATAATGGCAGACTATGTGATAACAAGCTCTGGTGTATGGGGTTGGGGGCTAGGAAATAGGAGAGTTCAGACCCTAAAATTATTGAAATCAGATGCTAAATTTTGCATTCTGTAACTTATTACTTTCATTCTTTATGCCATAATATACAAGTCACAAATAACAGTACAAATGATAATTTTATGATTTATTCCACCTTCTCTCCAATTTTTTCAACTTTTAGAGATGCACTATGGGCTTTGGTTTTTCCTCAGCTTTCTCAATAACAAAGATGCAAATCTTGTAACTTCGGGACTGCTGTAATTTCCAAATCCTCCTGTTAATAGAGCTGGTAGACAATCTGCATTATTAAATTTATGCACTTCCTTTGGCAGTTTTTTGAGATTTGTGTCTACGGGCATTGAACATAGTTTATGTCTTATTACTCAGTTGTCAATTTGTAAAGTCAGCAAAAATGAATGAAAGCTGCTAACAGTCTGCAAATGGAAACGTGGGGAGATTTATTTTACATATAATTCACTACAGTTTATTTTATTTGTCCCATTAGTTAAGCCAAATCTCTGAAGTTATGGATCTCCAGAGATTCTGAATATAAAACATACTTTTTCGATATTACTTTACTGCAAACATTTTCTAGGTTCTTGAGTGTTGTACTCAGCTACAACTGGCATTAAACTTTCCTAAATTGCAATTTCCTTAATCTAACTTTCAATAACAATAATACCAAACCTTTTATATTCCAGGTGAACTGTGTTTACAAATATCCAAAGTTTTAGGATACAGCATATAAAATTTTGCTGTGAAATACAATCAGTAGAAATAAAACTTGTAAATTCAGGGTAAATATATACATTCCATCTTTGTAACTCCAAAAGACTCTGTTTGTTGATTGTAGAACTGTTTATTGGAGATAATATTCAACCACCTCTTGGGTAGTGAATTAGTGGCATGGATTTTAGTTGAGACCAATTTTACTTTCCATTGAAACCAAAATTAGATTGCATTCTATAGCAGGTGGGTGATCTAGTCTGTCAGTTTACTGTTGAAACAATTTTGGCACAAAATTATCCATGTGCACTGAAACAAAGTTGTTTTATAAAAGCAACATCATAAAGAAAAGCAGCTAAACTTGCACAGAAATGTAGTCACGTTTCTGTTGTAAGAGGTAGTTGCTTTGATCTATAACAAGATTCCCTGCAATATTAAATGAATGTTACACATACATTTCCTACAATAAATCAAATTGGTTAATTAAGTAATATGTTTAAAAACAAAAGCTTCTGCTTTTTGTAACATTCCATTTGGCTTGTGAATTCATCAGCTGTGGAGGCTACCATCTGCTGATGCACGAGGTCACAGCAAAGTGTAAAGATATACATTAGTACCCCAAACTAAGAATGTTGCAAATTATTATTATAAAAATGATCCCCTTTCACTCACTGAAGAAATCAAGTAAACATGACTAAGTGTTGGATAACATGTCAGTGTCTAATATTTAATCAAGTAACTAGGTAGCTGAGAAACCCTCTATTCCCAATCAGCAGTAGTCAGGAAGAGCAAGATGCCCCACAGCATGTACTGCATTTCTTTTTCTGAAGTTGTAAGTTACGACATTATGAGAATGATCAACGGGGAGTTTTATCTAACTCCAGTGGTATTTTGTGATTTCTTCTGTAACACTGGTAAAAGTAGGCCCATTGAGTGACTGCAATATATGTGTCACCCAAAAGATGCAATACATTTGGCACCTGTAATTATCAGAAAGAGGCATTTAAGTGCAGATGGGTCATGATTGGTGGTTGTGCTGATTAGATAGATGAAAATGTGAGGAAGTGAACAGAAAAAGAAAATAGGTGTGTTTGTGAGACAAATGGAAGTGAGGAGTGATGTGATAGAGTAGGCTTCACAAGGCAGGATGAGGGAAAACAATGTGACGAAATCCAGTTATTCTTTTGTGAATATTTGTACTGTATAAGCCAACAATCTGTGAATATTGTAATATTCAGGGAACACCATGTCCCACTGCTAGTCATTATATTCAGTTTTGCCAAAGTAAAAGTGAGGCTTGTTGCAAGGTTTTCAATAGGTTACTCCAAACAGTTCAAGATGATTCAATAGTCAGAATTAGTCAGAGCTGAGAGGGAGCAAAAAACAAAGGAGCAACTTCAAGGAGAATAAGTGCTGTTATCTGACTCCAGGCAGTTAGAACTCAGGACAAGTCTTGGGAGCTGTATTGTCCTTGGGGGCTGTAGCCTCTCATAAGAAGCCTGTGAGCCATTAAAGGGTCAATGCAACTGAGAGTAGGGACTGGGGAAAGATGCCCACTAGGAGCATTTCCTTGGTACTGCTGAGCAAGATTAGAGTTTGTAGAAGCCCACGAACAGTATCAGCTTGGTGAAGTTAACTGTCTGCAGACAAGCTGAAATTTCAGAATCCAGGAAAGGAAAGTGAGTTAGCATTATGTAAGCAGTCAATGAGGCAGTCCATCACAGAGTGTTGACAGAGTATGGAAACTATGACTCCAAAAGAGAAGAACTGGAATCTCTTGCAAAGTTTTCAGGAGATTTGATATCCTACATGTCATTAATGGTGGGTTGTTTAGAAATTTTTAGAATCTCTCTTGACAACATTAGCTATTTGATGTGCTCTGTGCGGTGTTCAACTAAGGTTGGGCTGTTAGTTTTATTTGGCTCATGTTGATGCTGGATGGTAGCAAATAAAAGGTAGCTAAAACAGAAATTGCTGGAAAAAATCAGCAGATCTGGCAGCATCTGTGGAGAGAAATCAGAGCTAACATTTCCATTCAAGCGACCCTTCCTCAGAACTGATGGTAACTCGGAAAAAGTTGGTTTTTATATACAAGATAGGGTGGGGAGAGGGCTAAGGAACGAACAATAAATGGAGATAGAGCCTGAAGAGAGAGAAGAACAGTTGGACAGACAAAGGAGTGGATAACAATCAGCCTGGGAACATGAATAGCTACTAATGAACTCAATTGAATGATTTGAGGGCTTGCGACACCTTCTCCCATGTCTTTACCCCAAAACCCACACACTAGGCCTTGTTATCAAATTATCTGCTATTACACACAACCCATTGTTAGCCACTAATTGTCCCCATTAGTAGCTATCTAAGGAATCTAAGGACATAAATGCACAAATCGCTAGATATCGCAATTCAGGGTAATATGCACAGGTGGCTGGACAGCTGGCTTGCAACACATAGACATGTCAACAGCGTGACACATCAACAGCGTGGGTTCAATTCCCACACTAGCTGAGGTTACTATGAAGAACTCTCCTTCTCACCACTCCCCTCACCCGACACCTGTTGTCTCCCTCTGGTGAGAGAGCAGCTGTATGGTCCTCTGGGACTATGAAAATTTAACCTTCACCTTTAATAATACCTTTAAAAGGGCTGAGTTTAATATGAATGCCACCACCAGTGCAGCAATGAGCGCACATGCCCAGGAACACAACATTGCAGTCAGCTGATGTCTCCAGCATTATCTGCGCAGGCACTAGTGACTATTTTATCAGCCATGTTAGTATCTGGATAAGGTGATGGATCTAGGCAAGGGGAGAAGCAACTGGGGTGGGGGTTGAAGGAAACACCATCAGCCCGGGCCCCTAGACGTAGACTCCTGGCTCAGGAAGCACCCTTTCATGTGATGGCAGGAGAGGGCTGAGTGATTGCAGGTGAGAGCAGCAAAGAAGCGGTAGCTGAAGACATAGAATATTTTTGCTCCGATTCAAAATCATACCCTCCATACCCTCTTATATCCATCATGTCAGCTAATGGCTCCATATCAAACCCCATTTAGCTTTGTAGACCCTCTGCCAACTCCTACACCTACACCTACACAAATGTCTTCATCCCTCATATCTCTATAGCGACTCACGACTCTACCATGACCATTCACTCAATACACAGTACGCACAGAACCAATGAAAAAAAAACAACGGCATGTATGAAACTGCCCAAAAAAATTCACAAAAAGATTTTGAAAAAAAATCTGCTATTGCTACAATCTTTTAAAAGTATCAACCAGACTGATCATCCATATTTCAACAATGAGATCTAAAACACTTCACCCCTCTCAATCTTGTGACAAAAGAGATTACAGAAATAACTATATACTATAACCACTTAAAGAAGTCAATGAAGTAAAGTTATCAGTTCTCTCCAGTTGTCAAAACCTTAGCCCTGCTGAGAAAGTCCTTTCAAGAGACTGGGCTCTTAGTAATTGTTCATAGTTTGGAAAATTACCAATGTAACACCTCTGTTCAAGAAAGGAGGGAGACAGAAAGCGGAAAAATAAAGGCCAGTTCACTTAACATTCGTCATACGAAAAATGCTAGAATCCATCATTAAGGAGGTAATAGCACAACATTCCGAAAATCATAATGCAATCAGACAGTCATCATGATTTTTGCGAAAAGGAAATCATGTTTGACTAGTTCGTTAAAAGTCCTCTGTTGAAGTAAGAAGAAAGATGAATAAATGGAAACCTGTAGATGTGGTGTATTTGAATTTCCAAAGGACATGCAATAAGGTGTAAGTTATAGGGAATAGAGAATCAATTGACAGAAGGCAGAGAGAAAATATAAATTGGTTATTCTTAGTTTGACAAGCTGTTAGCAGTAGAATTCCACAGGGATCAGTGCTGGGGCCTCAATTATTTGTAAGCTATACCAATGAAGGGACCTGTTCTAAAGAAGGGTCACTGGATCCGAAATGTTAACTCTGATTTCCAGCATCCTCAGTTCTTTCTATTTTTTTCAGTTTAAAAAGCAATCTCCATAGGTTTTAATTTGGCAGAAAAAGCACAATGTGGAAAAATGTGAACTTGCCCACATTGACAGGAAGAAAAGAAAAACAGTATATCATTTGAATGAAGAGAGATTGCAAAATTTGATGATGGAGAGAGGTGGCCTGGCACATGAATCACAAAAAAAATTGATATTCAGGTACAGCAAGTCATTAGAAAGTCAAATGGAATGTTGGTGTTTTGGGAATTGAATATAAAAATGGGAAAGTATTGTTATAGCTATCCAGGGCCTCATTTAGAACAAATCTGGAGTACAGCATGCAGTACTTGGTCTTTATACTATGCAAAAATTGCACAGTATTGTATTAGAATTGCATCAGAAGCAGTTCAGAGAAGGTTCACTCAACTGATTCCTGGGATGTAGAGCTTATCTTAGAGGAACAAGTAGACATTGTAAGTTTGATTGTAAGTTCGGTTGAAGGATGAGTAGGACTTGCTGCGGACCAAGATGCAGGCAGCAAAGTTTTTAAAAAGATTAGGAATATGTAGAGTACAAGATAGAAGGCTGGACTATTGGAAGTGGGAGGGACTTGGCTGAGGATTTCAAAGGCAAACAGACTGAGGCACAGGCATAAAAGGGTGAAGTATGGAGAAGATATTATTCCATGATGGACAAAATTCACAGAATGAACTAGAAATGCCAATTCTGTGAACAGATTGGTTCAATCTGAAATAATAACTGTGGTGTCCTGATGAAGGGTCTAGGCCTGAAACATCAACTGTCCTGCTCCTCCGATGCTGCCTGACCTGCTGTATTCCTCCAGCTCCACACTGTATTGACTTTCATCTACCTTTATTGATACAACCTTTAGTTGATTAGTCCTTATGGATTCAGCTACCATAAGGTTTGAGACTCAGGGACTGGTCCTGCATTACTGACAGACTGCTCCCTTAGTCTGTCTCCAGTCTTTATGTGCTGCACCTCAGTCTCTGTCTTACCCAAGAGTGACTATTGTCTGATTCTCAGGAGTTCCAACAAAGTCTTTTATTTGCATGCTATTATACATAATGCTGATCTCTAATACAGCTCTAATACAGTACAAGCAATTCTTCGCAGGGTCTCACTAGCCTGTGACTGATGATGCCAGTTTTATGTTATGCCATACATCATGTTATTAACATATGTAGTCCTATTATACTATCAGTTGCAGAGAAGGAATTGAATCAGTAGCAACGGTATGGAATTGCTGATGGAAATCAGATTGCAAAGCCTGAGATATGGATATTAGGAAAGGTGCACACATCAACAAATTCAAGAACTTTGGGAGGAAATAATGATTGGTGATGAAGCAGAAAGATTTAATGACAAAAATAGGTGCCAGGAAGGGAAGTTGAGTGGGGTCAAGACAGCAGTACAGTAATCAGCAGTAAATAAAAAGAAAGATCTGAATGTACCTACCGGATATACAGACGTATGCATTTGCCACTACTGTTCACATTACAAATAAGATAACAATATCTTACCTGAAATATGCTGTTTAATAATTTAAGAATTTAAAAATAGATTTTTATATCAACAGTATTGGAAGCCTGACTAATGTCCCCATTGACCAGATTTGCATGTAATGTAGTACCAGTTCAATTCCAGTCAATGTAGAAAGGGGGGGTATGAAGACAGATTGACTTAATTCTAAAAGGCAGTCTTAACTTAATGAAAACAGAAGGACATTCTACCAAGGCAGCAAATTGCCAATTAGTGTTAAATCTTGAATGTTTCAAGTTGTAGGAACACCTACATTCATTCAAATTGCTGCCCCATTCTGCTAGAAATTTCTAGATATTTCACCATTAAAACAAATTGGCTGCATTCACCATATGCTGGATACTGGAGTTGAAGTGGGATTACCTAGTACAATCTTGACAGAAAAATTTAAATAACAACTGTGTAGATCTTACACAGAATTAGCATAGAGTCAGCATTTTCTTCATTAAAATATCAAGTTGATTGGGCAGCACACCAGAGAAGTCCAGAGGATCAGTTGCAACAGATTCTTAACCTTGGAGGTGCTGGTCAAATCCCCAACCTCATGGAGTCCAATCCCAGGAAGGGTTCTGTATGGAGTCTGATGGAATCACTCCTGCTCCTCCTGGCCTAAAATGCATATTGTGAGTACACTTGCCTTCTTCCCAAGGCTATCAATACCAGTTGTTGAGGCCTGGGAAGCATAGCTCACTACAATAAAACCTATGAGGAGTTAAATCCAACACTTCCAGTCGAATTGATATTTAAAATACCAACACTTTCCTGGAGTGGGGTGGTTGCCCACCCTTTGTTCCACCTTAGTAAGTACCAAGGTCAAGAGATAGGAGCCAGCTTCCTGATGTACTTGGAAGTTTTGTCCATTTAACTGCCTCATTTGCACCTAATCACCCCACTCATCCAGGTTAAAAAAAAACCATTCACTCTACATCCACACAACTCATCCATAATTTTATAATAATTCCTACCTATTGGCAATCTCAAGCATTCTTACCTTGTTAGTACACATTCGTGTCATATCTCTCCATCACCTCAGATGGTGCAGACCATGCTCCAACTTCTGGAGAATCAGAGAGAACAGTAATGACTATGCACATGAGGACACAATCCTCTTCAAGTACTTCTCAACTAAAAGCAGATTTTGTAATTTGGGAGCCATTAATATTGTGCATATGCTTATTGAGTAGAACTAAAGAATGATGTAAGTACTGGTGGGCATTTTAAGTATACTGTGCAGCTATTGGAGGAGTTTGCATTAAGTATCTTAATGCAGGCCACAATGTGTTCTCCCAAGAATAAAATGGACAACCACATGGAACATTGAGTTATTGTGCTGGGTAATGTCCATGTTTGGCAAATGATGTTTAACTTAATAAATTGCAGTGTTATGCACATAGGTAGACCAAATGCAACATATACATACACTAAAAGACATTTAAAAAATTACAACCAGTTCTGAAAGAAAGAGATCTGAGGCAGGATTATGTGTTGTCAAGAGTTCCTGCATGCCAACAAAAAAGTTGATGGAGATTCATCCCTTTCTCCAGGGCGGTTCTCCTTTAGCCACCTAATGCTTAGGTGAGATCTCCACTCCACCTGAGCAAAAGGTCCTGCTTCTGAAATCTCCTGGCCAATCAGATGGCTGACATCTCTCTAGCCCCAGCAACTCTACGGTGTACACTCAAACTGGTTCTGCACCTCAACATGTGGAAGGATTGCTGCTACCATTCTCTTTAAGTGATGGAATCTACTGGCCCAACTGAACTAATTTAGCAGAGGAAGAGCATCTACTAGTCTAACTAGAAGAGACTCTTGTTTATTTCAAGTCAGCATCTTGTTACATGTTACATTGATATGAAAAACAATGATACACGGTTATGTGGATGACCTAGATGTTAGCAGCGGGGAAAAGGCTGCTCACTGTTAGCTATATGGTAGAATGCTGCCGGAAACCTGTCCTCTGGTTAAAAAGAAGGAACCTGTTACAACCTAGGTACTCTTGAAGATTTACTCTTGTGAGGTCATGAGAAAGAATTACCAAAGTGGCCATACTGCTGGAAGTCAGTTCAGGAATTCTCAGAAGACTGAAGTAAAG
>NC_063340.1:22539163-22664244 GCF_021869965.1 Rhincodon typus | reverse complement strand
AAGCCACCTCACCTGCACATTCCTGGACATTATGGGCAATTTAGCATGACCAATCTACCTAAGCTGCACATCTTTGGACTTTGGGAGGAAACCAAGCACCCAGAGGAAACCCATGCAAACATGGGAGAATGTGAAAACTCCACATACACAGTCATCCATGGGTAGAATTGAACCCAGGTCCTTGGCACTATGAGGCAGCAGTGCTGACCACTGAGCCATATGCCACGTAATCAGTCATCACTGACTCATCAGTCTTTGGAAATGCTGGCAACAGAAAAGTTGCTGAGGAGTAAAATGCAACATATCACAATGTAAACTCATCAGGAGCATGATACTTCTGTATATTTCAAGTTAGAAAATAAGTGGTACTTTGAAACCAAATCTGTGCTGAGTAGACTGATTTGTCAAATGGTGGTCAAGCATCATAATGGAATTCAGGAGGGCCAATGAAAGGGGGAAAGTAATCAAATACAATTGATCATTTTGCATGCGTATCAAGACAACATGATTAGGTTGACCTGCAGCTTCTCACTTTTTTACCTCTACTCTCAGAGGTAGGCCTAGATATCTGATTTGAGATTGTTGATTTGCTTGCCCAGCTGGTAGGGTGGTTTGCAGGCGTTTTGTCACCATATTAGGAAACATCATCAGTGTGCCTCCGATGAAGTGTTGTCGGTCTGTCCTGTTTATTATTTATGTAGTCCTGTTTCATGTGGTGCTTGAACTCATTTCCGGTTCTGGTTCATAATGGTTGCTTTATGGGGTCTGTTTCCACATGTTTGTTGATGGAGTACCAGGTTGAGTACCAGGCCTCTAGGAATCTCCGTGCATGTCTTTGGTTGGCTTGTCCTAGGATGGTTACGTTGTCCCAAACGAATTGGTGGCCTTCTTTGTCCAAGTGTATGGAAATGAGTGATAGTTGGTAGTCTCTTGGTAGCTAGTTGGTGCTCATGTACCCTGATAGGTAGTTTTCGTTTATTTTATTTCACTTGTTTTTTTTTATTTTTCTTAGAACGAACTCCCATGTCCAGAGATACTTGAAACCAGACAGCAGAATTCACAGCTGATCTTGGAGAAACCTGTGTGTGGCAGCTCACAGGTAAGTGGCTTTTTAAACTGTAACCTTACTATTTCTCTTTCGTAAATCTGTTTCTCTTTTTCTCTACAATAGTGAGTAGAGTGGGTTTTTTTTATTATATGTTGTTACTGAGATCTGTCCCTTGATTAAACTTTAAAAATATAAAAACACAGGTACTAAGCCCACCCGGAGTAGTGTTTTTAGAGCAATAAGTCTCTGTTACTTTCTGGGTCTGTAGATTATTAAGGTGCAAAGATGGCCTTTAGTAGAGTGATGTCCTCTTCCTGTTGGATGGAGAGATGAGGAAGAGTTTCCATGTTATTGATGATTAAGTCTGCAGGAAGTGTGCATAGTTGTGAATCCTATCGGATTGCATGGATCAGCTGGAGTGGCAGTTAGAGGCTATGAGGAATTTATAGGAGCTGGGGGTGTGATGCATGGCAGTTGCAGGGAGAGAGATAAACTGAAGATACAGTCAAGTAAATGGGTGACCTCCAGGAAAGGTTGGGGTGGGGGGCAGTTAGTGCAGGAATCTCCTGTGCCTATCCCCATCTCAAATAAGTCCGCTGTTTTGGAAGATGTAGGGGGTGATGGACTCTCAGAGGAATGTAGCACTGACAGCTAGGTTTCTTGGTTGACTGCTGACCTCAGGCAAGTCAAGGAGGATAGTTTTTGGTCAGGGGCTCCTGGCACAATAAGTCAAGGGCAGCCTCCAATACCAGTCCAAGGATTTGGAAATGATTAGTCAGTCACTCAGAGTGGTCAGAGTCAGGAAGCTCTCCACATAAAGGATGAGGAGTTGTACCTTGAATAGCAGAGACATAATGAGTGTGAGGTATAAAAGAAGAGATGGTAGAGTGGATATTTTTCATCCACAACCTTAATTTTAAATGCAATTTGCTACTGTTGCAATCCTCTATTACAAGATGAATTGAGTACAGGAGCATTGGGGTCTTGCTTCAATTGTAAAGAAGATTGGGTAAATCACACATACTATGTACAGTTCTGGTTTCCTTATCTCATGAAAGATATTACTGCCATAGACGGAGTGAAAGGGGAAAAGTTAAAATTATACAATTGAAAGGGCAAAAATTAAAGACACTGTATTGACTTATCTTTGCTGCGTTAGCAAGGGCGGGAATTGAGAAACTTCACATAAATTGGATTGCAATAGGATCATTTAAGAACTTTATGTCTAGAATTATGTAATTGGGTAACAGGCACCACTGATGGTATCTGATTGGATAACTTTAACTAACATAAATGTGTTAATGATGGTATACAGTCATTACTCCATATATGCGAAAGTTCCGTTTCAGACCCACGAATGATGAAAATCACGAGTGCACAGCTCGTTAAAAATACAGGTTAAAAATAGGTTAAAAATCAGGGATATGTGAGTTTGCGACGTTGAATATTTGTTGCTACTTTTTGGCGGGGATGGAGTGATTCGCGAATCGTGAACTGTAACTGTAGCCATGTGCAATTAATCAGTGGAATTTGTGCGGAATCTTCAGATATGTGCGATTCCCCTTATATACGCTCAAATAAAGGAAGGGTGGACTAAGAAACTTCAGTCTCATTGATTACTGAACGCGAAGAGTTATTTGAACTCCCAATACAGGGTCGCAGCGAACATTCACCGCATTTCTTTCCAAGAAGGTGGGACCGTCCTATGGAGAAAGATTGGGCAAACTGAGTTTGTATTCTGTGCACTATCAACGAATGAGGAATGATCTCACTGAAATCTACAAAATTCTTAGAGATATACAGGATAAATGAAGGTAAGATGTTTCCCTTGGTTGAGGAATCTAGAAACAGAGATCATAATTTAAAAACAATGGAAATGCCACTTAAGACGAAGATGAGGAGATTTGTTTTTACTTCGAAGGTGGTAAATCTTTGGAGTTCTTTATCCAGTGTTGTGGAAGTTCAGTCTTTGAGTACAGTTAAAGTAGCGATTGAAACATTTTTGATTATGAATAGTTTAAAGGATTATGGGGAAAGTGTAGGTAAAACAATTGACATGTTTGAAATGCCATGATCATGTTGAATAGAGAGTAGGTTCAATGGCATGAATGGCCTACTCCTATTCCTATGTTCCTTTACTGAGAGGTAATTTTCTCCAATTTCATTTATGATGTAGAATGTTTGCTTGCTGTTATCTGCCTGTACTGCTCGTAAACAAGAGCTTTTCACTGTATTTCAGTACATGTGACAATAAAATCCAATCAATCAATCAATCACCTGGAAACTAAAAGCTACCTAGTGAGATAATTGCTTAAGTATTTACTAAGTTGAACTCTTATGACCTATAGAAAAAGAGACCAGATGCCAGAAGCCGGTCCAATCAAGAAAGAAAAGATCCATACCAGCAGAAAGACAGTTTTGGAAATCTCCAAGTCAATAGATCTGGAAAGGGGTTATAAGTTGTTTTACCAGTCCAATTAGAATGGGCTGGAAAGAAATCTCTATGAGCTTTACTTCAGTGAGGAAAAATCAAAAACCTATCTGTGTGAGTCTTCTTTTATGAAATACGCTAATGCTCTTTGTTCAAAAGAACATGGGCAACCTTGTATCAATATGTTCAGTGACTGACAATATGTAAGTATGTAAAGCAATTATGAAGGCAAAAGGGATATTTGTCTTCAGTGTAAGTAGGCTGGTGTATAGGAGCAAGAAAACCATGCCGCAATTCTACAAGACTTTGACAGCAGATTCGGTGTACAGTACACAGTGTTTAAGGAAGGATATACGTACACAGGTGCCAATACAGCAAATGTTTACCAGATTATTATCCTGGAATGACAGGGTTATTCTATCTTAGGATACTGAATAAATCAAGCTTAAACTCTGAATCTCAGAAGAATGAGAGGTGAGCTCATTGAACTGTATAATATTTTGAAGGGCTTAACAAATAGACATTGAGATGTTATAACCTGGGTGAGGAGTCAAGAAAAAAGGGACACCGTCTTGGATAACTTTTATCTCAGATTGAGATGAAGAAACATTTCTTTACTCAGAGGATAGTAATCTTTAAAATTTCATCCAGGCAAGGCCAGCATTTATTGCTCATTGCTAATTGGCCTTGAGGTGTCATGAGCCACCTTCATGAACCCCACGGTGCTTTTCAGGGGAGAGCTCTAAGATTTTCAGCCAGCAGCTTTGAAGAAATGGTAACCTCATCCAAGTCGGGATGGTGAGTGATTTGGAGCATAATTTGAAGGTGACAGGGTCACCTTGTGTCTGGTGTCCTTGAACTTATAGATAGTGAAGGTTGCATGTTTAGAAGGCACTTTGGAATTTCCTACTTCACAGAATTGTATAATCACTGAGTGTACTCAAGACTGAGTCAATTAGATTTCTCATTCTTAGGGAATCAAGGAATACATGAAGCAGGCAGGAAAGGGCAGTCAAGGCAGATAAACAGCCATGGTTGAATTGAGTGATGGTTCATGTTCAAAGGTCTGCAGTCTATTATTGCTGCTTTTTCTTACGTTCTAATGTTTAGAAGTTAAGCAGCAACTATACCCTTTGCGCATTTCCATTAGTTTTACCCTTCATTTCATTTATCTTTCATTTCCTCATTTGAATTTCATTCTTATCATTTGTATTATTTTCTCTGCTGAATATCTCTCATTTGATTGGCTTTTTGATTATTTATTCATCCCAAACTGAATTTTCTTTCAAAATCGTCTAACTGCAATAATTTTTTGTCTTATCCTTGATCTGACTGCATCATTCCTGGTTGTTTTTTTTTAATCTATCTCTTTTCATTTGGATTGTTTTTTTTTCTGCCTGCCTTATTTTTCTCTGTCACTCATTTTCTAGTGTGGTTGCACCCGGTCATATCAAATGTCAATCTCTGGATTTG
The DNA here is from genome assembly GCF_021869965.1 of Rhincodon typus. Taxonomy (NCBI): domain Eukaryota; kingdom Metazoa; phylum Chordata; class Chondrichthyes; order Orectolobiformes; family Rhincodontidae; genus Rhincodon; species Rhincodon typus. Next base: position 22,659,292 of record NC_063340.1, on the reverse strand, counting down.
TTTCTGTTTCCATGATTTATGTCTAGTCTGTGTTACAGAATCATGTCATTCTCATTAGTGATCATAAACAATCTTAGTTTACAAAGAGACATTGGGCAGAAATTTAGAGGCCTGAACAAAATGAACTATGTGATTCTTGGCAAAATGACGCCAGAGGTCCGGAGGGTTTATCTCAACATAGGGAGTAATATGCTGCATCGTTAATGCATCTGCCACACAGCAGAGCTATTGCTAGACAGCAGCAAGTGGACTCAGACTTGGAATGATCAAAACCAGGATGCTGTCCACACAAGGGGTGAGGAGCAAATATTGGACAGTCCACCAACCACCCTGAGTCTTTCTGCCTTATTGTAGGATGGTTTCCTCCTGGAATGTGAAAGAGACAGATATTAAAGGGCAATGAAAGCAGGAGGCAAAACTTGTTACTTTTGGTGCAGGTGGAGTGATGTCCTGAGTGAGTTACTAGGCAGTGCAGAGGGCAGGCAAGTTTATGCTATCAGGTGGTAGGTGGGTGACAGTGACTTGGGGAATATATTGTAGGCAAAAGTGAGAGCGGTAGAGTTTGAGCCTTGGTGGCAGGTGAATACAGTAGCAGAGATGAGATATCAGAGAGAAGATGGTGCCACTTACAATGGCAGAGGGGACAAGGTCATTGACCATTTTTTCTACATTGCTGTGCATTCCTGTAAACATCTGAGACTGCAGTGACCTGGGTGGCAACCTTGGACCAGGCTGACATGATCTAGTGTCATGGTCTCCTCTGCTGGTCCTGGAGGAACTGGATACCATGTCTGTGCACCACCTGTACAGTAGAACCTTCAGACCCCTGCCCACAAAGCAGGGCAGGAAATTTCCCTTAATGCCACATCTGGAGCATTGTCAGGAACTGGGCAGGGCAATTCCAGACTGACTGACAGTTCTTGACCTGATGCACAATGACCTTTCAAGATAGCACTGGCATCAGAAGTAGTCAATTCCAGGATATCCTTCAGTGATCAATTGTGCTGGGAATAGTGTGTGGTAATATGGATTTAGAATCCGGTGAGGGACTCTACAAGGGCAGGTAGTTAATAAGATGAGTTTGACCTGACAAGAAATCTCACACTGCCTCATGGCAGAAATCCCTCCAAAGCCAGGCAAACTGGCACTAAGTCTAAAGTCTTCCAATTGTACACAGAATAGAAAAAGAAAGGCACCTTGAACAGCCAGTAATGATAGACAACATCCTCCATAAAAATGGGTGCCATCTGCCAATTATGGCTAAGCTCCCCAATATCGTCGTAAATTAGGTTAACTGTGGAAATTCACTACTTTTTTCCAGCTGTTGCATTGAAATGAGATGGATCTTTTAAACCAATGAACTGAGATGTTTTGTGTAAAACAAATCCTTATTTTTAAATTTTATTGCTTTTAAAAAAATCATAAGAAAAATGAAAAATGTTTAAAAAGTACATTCAATTTACTCAGCTATTCTTCAAAAAATATTGTTGCTTGAAGAGCTTTAATATTTTTTAAAAACCTTCTTGAATAACTTGTTCCAAAATTCCCTTTTCAATATTTCCTGATTGAGCACTGAGTAGGTTTGCACTAGCTTTGTATGTTACACATTGGCAATATAAACTCAAATTATAGAGGCCAAGATGTTCCATTTCGAAATAAGGCAGTGAGTAAATTAGATGGCATCGCATTCACATTCCTCATTACATGTAATTTCATGTAATTAAGACCTCTCATCTCATTATTTATGCAAGTGAGATATTCCTTGGGTGAATTGGTGGGTCACATGTGATGAACAAAGTTGCTCCTAGTGAGACCTTCCAGGGGTTAAAGCTCCATATTTAAAGAACAACTGGAACTTACTTCACTCGCTGCAAACCAGAACAATCCAGAAGCCATTGGTAGTTGCCCCCTGCTGACGAATAAGTGCGTCCTAAGAAGAGAAGTCGGCCTCTTGATTCAATGACATTTCCTTCCTCTTCAATGAAGTAACTGACAGAAGGGAGATCCTCTTCCCTGGGGAGATGGCACCAGGAGGCCACCAACCAGCTAGCCTGGGACTAAACAGCAGAAAGTGTTACCATCAATGCTCCTTGCAAACAGCACTGGCAACAAGAAAATAAATGAACACTGGCACGCTGCAAGGATAAGTCACACCGTCTTCTCTCTCAAGAAGTCAAGAGAGCACACCAATGCCTCCACCTCCTCAGAAGGTGAAGGAAATTCGGCATGTCCACAATGAGTCTTACCAATTTTTATGGATGTACCATAGAAAGCATTCTATTTGATGTGGTGTGGCAACTGCTTTGCCCAAGACCACAAGAATTTAGAGTTTTGAATGCAGCCCAGTCCATCATGAAAACCAGCCTTTCTTCTATTAACTCCATCTATACTTTCTGCTGCCTCGGGAAAGCAGCTGACCCGATCAAAGACCTTTCCAACCCAGTTATACTCTCTTCCACCCACTTCCATTGCGCAGACGATACAAAAATTTGAAAACACACATCAACAGATTTAAGACTTGGCTGAGAGATGGACAAGACTGGCAGCTCAATGTTCCGAGTTTTAGATGCTATAGGAAGGATAGAAAATGAGGCCAGAAAGGGGCGGGGGTCGGGGGGTCACTGGCATTTTTGATTAAGGAATACATTACTGCTCTAACTAGGGAAGATATTTCTGAAAAACCGTCCAGTGAAAATATACGGGTGGAAATTACAAATAAGAAAGGAAAGATCACTTTGATCGGATTGTACTAGAGGTCCCTCAATAGTAAGAGGGAAATTTGAGACTTTGAAATTTGAGAAACATATATACACACACACACACACACTAAGGTTGTAAAAATAGGGCATTTTAATTTTCTAAACATTGACTGGGGCTACCATGGTGTTGAAGGTTTGAATGGTGAAGAATTTGTCAAGTGTATTTAAGAAAATTTTCTTCATCAATATGTCGATGCTCCTACTAGAGAAGGAGCAGAACCAGACCTTCTTTTGAGCAATAAGGCAGGGCAGGTGACTGAAGTGAAAGTAGAGGAACACTTTGGGTCTAATGATCATAAATTTATTAGTTTCAAAATGGTTATGGAAAAGTATAAGCTTTCTATACAAATTTAAAATTTGCCTTACTCCAATTAAAATCTTTATGGTATCATTGCATTATCTATAACTACGGGTGAGGTGCCTGATGACTGGAGGTGGCTAATGTTGTACCTTTGTTTAAGAAAGGTTTAAGGAGAAATCAGGGAACTATATACCTGTGAGTTTGACTTCAGTTGTAGGTAAATTATTGGAGGCGATTATAAAATATAGGATTTATGGACATTTAGAGGAAAAATTGATTAGGGATAGTCAGCATGGTTTTGTGCGAGGGGAAAATCGTGTCTCTCAAACTTGATTGAGTTTTTTGAGGAAGTTACCAAAAAGATTGATGGCAGAGCAGTCATTGTTTATTTGAATTTTAGTAAAGTCTTTGACCAGGTTCCACATGGTAGACTAATTTAGTAAAGTTAGGTCACATGGGATTCAGGGTGAGCTTGCCAATTGGATACATAATTGGCTTAATAGCAGGAGACAGAGTAATGGTGGAGGGTTGCTCTTCCGACTGGAAGCCTGTGACCAGCGGTGTTCCACAGGGCTCGGTCCTGGGCCCTCTTTTGTTTTGTCATTTATATGAATGATTTAGATGAGAATATAGAAAGCATGGTTAATAAGTTTGCGGATGACACCAAAATTGATGGCGTAGTAGACAGTGATGAAGGTTTTCTAAGATTACAAAGGGATCTTGATCAAATGGGTCAATTGGCTGAAAAATAGCAGATGGAGTTCAATCTGGATTAATGCAAGGTGTTGCATTTTGGTACAACAAACAAGGGTAGGGCTTGTACAATTAATGGTAGGGCCTTAGGTAGTGTTGTAAAAGAGTGACCTGAGGGTGCAAGTACATAATTCCTTGAAGTTTGCGTCACATATAGACCAGGTGGTTAAAAAAGCATGTGGCACACTTGCCTTCATTGCTCGATCCTCTGAGTATAGGAGTTGGGAAGACATGTTAAGGTTGTACAGGACAGTGGTGAGGCCTCTTCTGGAATACCGTGTCCAGTTCTGGTCGACGAGTAATAGGAAGGACATTATCAAGCTGGAGAGGGTTCAGAAGAGATTTACCAGGATGCTGCCCAGTATGGAAGGTTTGAATTATAAAGAAAGGCTGGGACTTTTCTTACTGGAGCATAGGAATTTGAGAGGCGACCTGATAGAAGTTAATTAAATGATGAGAGGAATAGATAGTTAATGGTAGTTGTCTTTTCCATAGGATGGGGGATTTCAAGACAAGGGGGCACATTTTTAAGGTGAGAGGAGAGAGATTTTAAAAAGACATGAGGCAATTTTTTTACAGAGGGTGGTTCAGTGTGGAAGGAATCTCCTAAGGAAGTGGTGGATGCAGGTTTAAACAATTACAATGTTTAAAAAACACTTGGATAGATACATGAATAGGAAAGGTTTGTAGGGATATGGGTCAGGAACAGGCAGATGGGATTATGTTTTGGCATGGACTTGTTGGACCGAAAGGTCTGCTTCTGTGCTGTATGACTCCATGACTATAAGAAAAACTTGTTCCCTGCTGTTATCTCACACATTAGAGTTGATCTTTCTCTGTAGCTGCAATGCTATATTCTGCATTCTGTTCTATTACCCTGATGTACTTACATAAGGCATGACTTATCTGGTTAGCACACAAAACAATACTTTTCACCATAGCTCTGTATTTGTGACAATAATATGTCAAATCTAAAAAAACCTGCTCCCTCAAACTCAAAGGGGCATTACTCCGTCTAGCCCTGCCACTGTATGGGCATCTCTCAAAGGGTCACAGCCTGCTAGCCTGAACATCACATGCACAATGTGCACACCGTCTCACACCACCTCATGTTCCTGAGCTACAAACTCTTCCTGGACAGAGCACTTCTAATCACACACTACAGATGGCACGACACCTCATACAGTTATGTACGCTCATAGTGTTCTCCTGCACCCATTGCCATTAGCCTCAATCCTTCTCTATTTCATTGCAGGAAAATGAGGCCCACAACTGACTGGAGAGGGCCAAGCCTGGCAAAGCACCTTTGAACATCAAAATCCCCATCCCCTCTGAGGAAAGAGCAATGTCTGGGAAAGATGTTTATCATTCCTATGGTAATGGGGAGACCGGAATGGCTTAGGAGGCCAGTCAGCAACATTGTGAGCTGCTCTCCTTGGATGTGAAAGAAGGCAAACACATTGGTCTGCAGAAGCTATTGTGCATCTTGACTAACTAATTCTTTCTCTTCTATAGTCACTAATAGCACCAGTACCAAGCTCAGAAGTAGAAGCTGTAGCCTGAGCTTCTTTAAGCCAGTACCAGCTCTGAGAAAGAAGAAACACCCAGATCTATAACGCTCGGAGAACTGCCAGATGCCACAATCCCACTGACCCCCAGAAGACAAAACGTAAATAGCATGGTCAAGTGCAGAAAAAGGCAGGAGATCATCAGGCAGGTGTGACAGACTAAAGTGAAAGATGGAGGAGTCAGTGCATGTTCTTACTACTGTGGTGGTTTCAGCATGCAAGCTTGGGTGCTTCAGTAAAAAGGCTGATAGCCATTTTCAATATCCAGGTTAGGCAGAACATCCAGGTGGCTGCCAGGTATGTTTCAGACCTTCACTCCATCACTCTAGCCGTAAGTACGCAGCATTATTGGCAAGGTGAGACGGGCATGAGCTTCTTGACCTCACCCCAGGTGTCCTTTCTTCTCAAGAAGATAGGGTAGTGCCAGCAGGTACAAGAATGAGGAGAAGAAACAGGCAGGCCTCTTCTTGGGACATGAGAGAGAGGTGTCCTGATGCCCCATCTCCCCTCTACCAGTGACTTGTTGCCTTCAGCAGTTCAGGCTGAGGGTTAGCCCGTACATATGAAGGAGATTCTTTGTTGCATGTTAAGATGAGTGAAAGACCAAACAGTTCAAATTCTTGTCTCCTTTCAGCAATTTTTTTTTTTAATGATGGGTACATTTAAGCAACACACAAAGCTCCTTCGATAACACTTTCTGAACCTGCAGGCCCTACCACCTGGAAAGGCAAGGCTAGCAAATTCATCCAACCACTTGCCATTTCTCTTCCTAGCCACATGCCATCCTAACTTGGAACATCACCATTACATCATTGTATCTGAGTCAAAAATGCTAAAACTCCCTTTCCAACAGCACTTCAGGTGTAGTTATTCATCATGAACTGTAGTAGTTCATGAAAACAGCTCACCCAAATTTTCTCAAGGCAATAAATGCTTCACTAGCCAGTGATGTCCACAACTCGTGAACAAATTAAAACAAAATCTGCTGTTTATTTTCCCCTAATAAAGCTGCATAGCAATATTACTGCTATTCTCCTTTCGTGTATAGTACTGCTTAAGTACAAAGTTTAATTTGGAGTAACCATGTCCTCAAAGCTGCATCCTAGCTGCTAGAAAGATCTTTTGTCCATTCTGTGCTGCCTACACAACAATGTCTTTGTCATCCTAACTAAGGAATGGCCAATCAGAGGAGGCATGACAAACAGAAGATATTGCCTATCAGTCTAGGGTTAGACAATGCCACAGAAACGCCAAAACGCCTTTCGGCCCTCCGAACCTGCTCCACGATTCATCACAATCATGGCTGATCATCCAACTCATAGCCTAATCCTGCTTTCTCCCCATAACCTTTGATCCAATTCACCCCAAGTGCTATATCTAGCTGTCTCTTGAATATATTCAATGTTTTGGCATCACTACTTCCTGTGGTAATGGATTCCACAAGCTCACCACTCTTTTTGGGTGAAGAAATGTCTCCTCATCTCCATCCTAAACGATCTACCCCGAATCCTCAAACTGTGAACCCTGGTTCTGGACAACCCACCATTGTGAACATTCTCCCTGCATCTACCCTGTCTAGTCCTGTTAGAATTTTATAAGTCTCTGAGATTCCCCTTCATTCATCTGAACTCCAGTGAAAACAATCCTAACCTAGTCAATATTCTTCATATGTCAGTCCTGCCATTCCCAGAATCAGCCTGGTAAACGTTCGCTGCACTCCCTTGAGAGCAAGAGCGTCCTTTCTCAGAAAAGGAGACCAAAACTGCACACCATATTCTAGGTGTGGCCTCACCAAACCCCTGTATAACTCCAACAACACATCCCTGCTCTGTACTCAAAACCTCTCGCAGTGAAGGCCAACATACCATTTGTCTTCTTTACCACCTGCTGCACCTGCATACTTACCTTTAGTGATTGGTGCACAAGGATACCCAGGTCCCGCGCACATTCCCTTCCCCTAATTTACAGCCATTCAAGTAGTAATCTGCCTTCTTGATGAATAACCTCACATTTATGCACTTGTATGTGAGGACAACATAATCCCTTGGAAGCATTCAAAAGTAGTTGGCCCAATCTTGTAATCCACTCTATGGCAAGATGTTTCCATTCATGGTTGAATGGTAACTACTGCTCCAAATGTGGTCTCCTTTGAATAACATCAGAATGCATGACTTACTTCATGCTCAAGACATAGTTACATCATACAAATCAAAGATGCCCTTTTCAAAACAAAATATTACATTTATTGTTGGTTTTCAAAAACAAGCAATACCACTACTCCCCAAGACCAACTAAATAAAGCAGGAAGTAAGTCTGTACATAAATCCAATCAAATAGATACACAAAATGTAAAATCTATCCATAAAAAAAGTGTTTCTGTAATAAATGTGACTTGAGGAAGTGTTGATTGTAAAATGCAGAATCATTAGCAACAGATTATCAAACAAAACTAAGTGGGAACAAGTGGAGTGCATACGTCTGCTATGCTGTATTAACTGAACATTATTATAATCATGCAACTCTTCTCCTGAGGCTTTTTCCTGCCAGGCTCGTACTCTAACTATAAAGCAGTAAAAGTAATATTTTTATACGTTTCCATCACCCTGAGGAGGCTTCGGGTTAATCCACATCCTACTACCTGCTCTGAAAATTCTACTCCCATTGAGGTCAATCAATGACATTCTAAATAAAACAGCACACAACATTCTTTTTTAAAAAGTGATTTTGCCCTATCTCCAAATATTAATAGATCTTTTAAAGAAATTCGAGGATTCAAATTCACATCTTTACGATCAATGAATCAGTTTGTCCTTGGGCCATTCCCTACTTGTGTACCAAGTTAAGTAGACATTAGTTCATTAATTCTGAGATATATTATTTACCACCAAACAGACTAACGAATAGGAGCAAAAACATTACCTTTTCCCACTTTCAGGCAGAGATAAGAAATGGGATCAAAGGTTACGATCTGAAATTGTTGAACTCAAAGTTGAGGTTATAACTTTGAGGTTGGGAATATACAGAAGGGCAAGGACAAAGAGGTTAGAGGGAGTGGAGCAGAGAGTTAAAATGACAGACATCTGCAAGCTGCATGTTCAACTTTCTCCAGGTTTTTTATGATTCTGTTTTTTTTTTCTGTTTTCTTGAATTTTACCCTGTTGCAGGTCTTCCATTCTGTTCTTTTATCCCTTCCCTATTTTTGTAGTTGCTTTAAACCTATTTCTTCTCTAAAATTTTGCAGTTCTGATGACAAGTCATTGACCTAAATTATTGACACTGTTTCTTTCCCTACAAATTTTGCCAGAATGGTTGAGTAGTTACAATAATATGTTTTTATTTTTACATTATTCATATTCTTTATATCTTGGTTTTAGTGATGGTTTTTTTTTCTACACACTTTACACTGAGCAGTAACAAAAATTACTTACTTACTGTATCAGGCTTGCACAAACTGTTTCAAGGTTTAAAAAAGCAACAGCTCTTTCTTTTATTTCACCAAATTTGTGACTTTAGTCTGTTTAACACTGCACTCATCATGACAATTTGATTGACCACTTTCTTTTACCACATTAAAAAAATCCGTAAAAGGACTTTGATATTCAGATCAGTTGCAAAAGAACTTTGATTTTGTCTTTGAATGCTCCCTCGACCCTCAATCAATTCACTTGCATTCTGCAATCAAATCCAACCAACTGGATCAAGTAAAATTCCAATTTTTGTACATTTACTTTCAGTAATCTCATCTTGGACCCTTTACTGATATTGTAATTGCTCTGATGATTCGAGGATATGTTACCACTGAAAGTATTCCACAGAGAACACAGCAAAGCAACCTATTATGGCCTGCCCAGAATTAAACAAGTAATTTCAGGAAACTGTTACAACCTTGGTTGATAGGGAATTTAAAGTAGGAAAAAGATTAAAAAGGAAATGTGAAAAATCAAGGCACATCTCAACCTACAGTGGTCAATTATAAGCAACCCCCTTTCATAACTGAGAGATAGCAAGAACTGCAGATGCTGGAGTCAGAGACAACACAGCGTGGAGCTGGAGGAACACAGCAGGCCAGGCAGCATCAGAGGAGCAGGGAAGTTGGCGTTTTGGGTTGGGACTCTTCTTCAGAAATCGGGAGGGGGAAGGGAGCTGGGAAATAAATAGAGAGGAGGGGTGGGGCTGAGGAAGGTAGGTGGGATGGTGTTGGTGAGTGTAGGTAGGGAGGGGGGATTGGTCAGTGGGATGGGTGGGGCGAATAGGTGGGACAGAAGATGGACAGGTTGTGTCAGGTCAAGGAGGCGGAGATGACAAGGAGGGTTGGACATGGGATGAGGCCAGGGGTGGGGAGATTTAAAAACTGGTGAATTCCATGATTAGGCAATCGGGCTGTAGGCTCTCGAGGCTGAATATAAGTTGTTGCTCCTCCAGTTTGCTGGTGGTGTCATTGTGACACTGGAGGTGGCCCAGGAGTGGGAGGTGGAATTAAAATGGTTGGCGACCTGATGGTGTTGTCATTTGTCGCATACAGAGCGTACATGCCTATTTCCCTACCTGCACTAACCTATCACCACCCTACCCATCTTTGCCAGCCCCACCCCTCCTCTCTCTATTTATTTCCCCACTGCCTTCCCCCTCCCCATTTCTGAAGAAGGATCCCGACCTGAAACGTCAACTTTCCTGCTCCTCTGAGGTTGCCTGGCCTGCTGTGTTCCTCCAGCTCCACACTTGTTGCCCCTTTCATAACTATCGCTCTGGATATAAAATGATCTGTTTTATTTTCAATTTTCCCTCTATCACTCCATCCCTTTTGGTGCCAGCAGCTACTTAAATTCATAAATAATGTCTCAGCTTCGATAATAAGAGGACATTTTAACTCCTGTACCCAGATTCCGGGCGGAGTGAGAAACGGTTTGGAGGGGTAGGCCATGGTGGTTAACATAAAACAAATCCTGTTCCATCCCTGGACTGAGGAAATTTTGAAATGTTTGATTATTCACACAGCTGAAGCAGATGCTGACTACCATCCTATTACCTCATCATAACCAGGCAGTCAAAAGAGCTGCAAAGCCTTCATGAAATTCCAAGACAACCAGAACTTCGTCAGAAGTCACCAGACTCCAAACATTAACTCTACTTTCTCCCATAGATACTGCCAGACCTGCTGAGTTTTGCTAGCAATTTCTGTTTTTGTTTCAGATCTCCAGCATCTACAATTGTAGAGTCAAACTCACGGAGCTGTATAGCACAAAAAGAGACCCTTCAGTCCAACTCATCCATGCCAACCAGATAGCCTAAATTAATCTAATGCCATTTGCCAACATTTGACCCATATCTTTCTAAACCTTTCCTATTTATATACATATCCACATGCCTTTTAAATGTTGTAATTGTACCAGCCTCTACCACTTTCAATGGCAGCTCATTCCATACATGCACCACCCTCTGTGTGAAAAAGTTGCCCCTTACATCCCTTTTAAATTTTTCCCCTCTTTAAACCTATGCCCTCTAGTTTTGGATTCCCCTATCCTGGGGACCCCTCATGATTTAATAAACCTCCATAAGGTCACCCCTCAGCCTTCGACACTCCAGGGAAAATAGCTTCAGCCTCTTCCAATAGCTCAAACACTTCAACCCCGGCAACATCCTTGTAAATCTTCTGTGAACATTTCCAAGTTTCACAACATCCTTCCTATAGCAGGGAGACCAAAATTAAAAGCAGTCTAAGCAATATCCAGTACAGTCGCAACATGACATCCAAACTCCTATACTCGATACACTGACCAATAGAGGCAAATAAACCAAATGCCTTCTTCACTATCCCGTCTACCTGCAAATCCACTTTCAAAGACCCAGCACCCCAAGGTCTCTTTGTTCAGCCACACTCTCTAGGACCTTACCATTAACTGTACAAGTCCTGCCCTAATTTGCCTCACCAGAATGCAGCACCTCACATTTATCTAAATTAAACTCTATCTGCCACTCCTTGGCCCAGGTAGAATGTCAACACACAATGAGTAACCAACTAGACTGGCCTTAATTGATATCCAGTTCCAGTAGATGTGCGTGAGGTGCAGTGATCATTCATTGACTGTAATGTTGTTAATGATTGAAAAATTAAACAGGAGGCAAATGTAGTTTCTGTCTCTTTGTTCCTTTTTTCACTTTTGCTGTTGCTGAATAAACGTTAATGTTTTGAACTATTGGAACACTTTCTTATATGTTTCAGAGATAGTAGAAACTGCAGATGCTGGAGAATCTGAGATAACAAGGTGTAGAGCTGGATGAACACAGCCAGCCAAGCAGCATCAGAGGAACAGGAAGGCTGAAGAAGGGTCGAGGCCCGAAATGTCAGCCTTGCTGCTTGGCCTGCTGTGTTCATCCAGCTCTACACCTTGTTATTTTGCTTTCTTATATGTGATTGTTAAGTGTGAAACTATGAGAAGCTGCTGGATTACATTGGGCATATGGGAAAGACGAACACTCATTTAGGCATAGTTGTGTGATTGGATGAGGCTAAGGACAGGTAAACAATATTTTTTGGTCCTTAAATAACAATAGATGTAAGAGTGTACACTTGAATGTGCAATGAAGTGTCAGCCACAACACCAACATTACTAAGGACGTTTTAACAATGCTTTCGCTGACCTCATTCATTACCAGGCACCACAAGTCACAAGAACAATAGAAACATGGGCTGAAACAATAGGTTAGATTGGTTCCACCAGTCAATAAGATCATGGCAGCTCTGACATAGCCTCAACTTCACTTTTTCACCTGTCTCCTTCTCCCTTGTCAATTGAAAAACTAGCTCAGCCTTAAATATATACAATGACACAGCCTCCACTGCTCACTGAGGGAGAGAATCGAAACAGTTATTATGCTCTGACAGAGAAAAATAATCCTCACCACCAGCTTAAATGGGCGACCACTTATTTTGAAACCGTATCCTGAATTCTAGATTCACCCTCACAGCAGCTAACTTGTAAAGATCCACCCAGATTTGCTCCCTATTCTGGAGTAAATCGTTCTGGATTCATTTCATAATCACATCTGATTATGGGGATTAGTTACAGAATGCCTTGTCCGTGTTGCAACAGCATTGCAAATTAACCATTTTGACACAGGGCTGAAATTTCTCACTACAGCATCTTGTTTCACCAAATGAAAAGTCCAAAGAAACTGGAAATCAGAAACAAAAACAAAAATTGCTGGAAAAACTCAGAAGGGTCACTGGATCCAAAGTGTTCATTCTGCTTTCTATCAACAGATGCTGCTAGACCTGCTGATTTTTTTTTTCCAGCAATTTCTGTTTTTGCCTCTGATCTTGTTTCACCAATTAGTTTGTTTGCCTCATGTTCTATTCCCATGGAAAATGTAGCAAACCTTTTATGTATGGAGGAAGAGCATTTCAATGAATAAACAGAGGATTTCCAGAATGTATTTCAAACTTCACAGAGGTCATCAACATAGCAATCTTCGCCACAGCTTTGGCTTGGTTGTACAGGGAGAAGGGGAGAGCTGTCACAGTCCTTGTGGACCATCTTTGTAATTCAGAAACTAAAACAGAAGTTGCTAGGAAAAGCTCAGTGGTTCTGGCAGTATCTACGAAGAGAAATCAGAGTTGACATTTCACATACACTGAAATTTCCTCAGAAGTCATTCATTGTCAACAAATTTCAACCTCAAGTTGCATCGTATCATGTGTATATTGAAATAGAAATAGATAACAAGGAACTAAACATGTTTTACAGAATCTGTCCATATTTTCTAAAACAGTAAAGCAACAGGCCAATTGGAATGGTTCCATAGTTTTTTGTGTAACTCAAGTCAGGTTTGGTTTGCATTAAACATTGTAAAATGTACATTGTAATACATAAAGTTTTATATACAAAATTAATTAAACCATTGAACAGATTAGATTTAGTTAATTTTACTATCTCTTAGACTTAATTGACATCATTTAATTATTCTATGACTATCTTTTTACTAACATGAAAGCCAGTTTATCCAAACGAGAAATCCTCGGTAGTATAGTGGTTAGTATCCCCGCCTGTCACGCGGGAGACCGGGGTTCAATTCCCCGCCGGGGAGATAGTAGTTTTGTTCACACCAACACTATATGGTGAATTAAAACATTCTATCTAATTTACATCTGATTTCTCACCTCAAGCCAATATTTGTTTAAAATTTTCGTTTGCTATAGTCAAAGATGATGGATTATTATGCTAACAGAACGTGCGTACATGACATGTCAGCAAATACGACTGAAGACGACCTAGCAATAACTTTATTTCAAGCCGTCACCTACCGATCATTTCTTTGATCACTTCAGCTCTATAAAGGGGATACGTCTTGCACTTTGGGGGAAGTTGAATTTTACAGCACGTCACCTGTAGATATTCCAGTTAAAATCTGTAGGCCAAGTCATTCTGCGCTTGCGTGCAGCTTTCTTCCTCATCAGAGAGTTCCAGGATTGTTTACTAACACGGTGGAGAGCGCTCGAAGGCAGAGGAAGAGGCGGCGCGCGAGGAATAAGAGGAGGGGCTAGGGCACGCGCGCGAGGGTAAAGGGTCGAGCGCGTGAATTTGGAAATAAAAGGGTTTACAAGATGGTGAGCAACTAGTATCATATACATCATGTTAAAGAATAAATAAAGGAAGGAGGTCCACGGAGATCATTAAGGGTTGTGAAAACCAAGGACGCGGGAGGGTTGGTGCCACTGAGCGATTGGGTCGCCGAGAAAAGAGCCCGAGAGACGGCGATTGTGAGCGTGAAGTTTGAAACAGAGTAATCCTCATACCAGGAAGGAGGAAACAAAACAGCTTTAAAAAGTGTTCTCTTTAATGTTTTGGTTCAATTTTACTGAGGATACTTCAAGAGTTGAAATAACAAGTTGGCTCAGCGTGCAGTCGGGGCACCCGGATTCAAAAATAAGTCCGCTCCAGTCACGTGATATCTGTCAACTGAATTAACGGGAACGCTTCGGCGAGACGGAAATGACGGCGTTTGTTTAATATATCTCTCTTAGCAACGGGGTGCCAGGAAAACCACCAGCTGTTTGTGAACCAAGATTTTGTTCGAAACGCCGCAAGAACAATATAACAACAGTGGAATTTGTTCAGTAGGAGGTGTCTTACTGCTACTCTGCCTTCACAACAAATAAAATGCCAGCTGCCTACGGACTGGAAAAGGGCAACCAGAAACTTCTGGCGACAATGTATCAAAGACCTAAGAAGGATCATAGAGTAACTGAAGGTTTCACAGTGAAAGCCATGATGAAAAATTCCATTGTAAGTAGCTAAATATTCATTGGATCACATGCTTAAAAGCAAACTGCATGCTACTTCAATCTCCCTCTTAGTATGTGTGATGTTTTAAACGAAAATTTTCTTAGCACCAGCTCATTATTCTTAGCTATAAATTTGTACGAGCTCAATGCGTCCAAAGACAAATTTATTCTTCGACATTTTATAGCACCTTTTCAAGTAGTGAGATGCCCCCATCGAACTTGTCTGTGTTCAATAAGCAAGGCAAAACTAAGAGCAAAACTTCGAACTGTATGTTCTGAAAAGTTTCACAAATGTAATTCTCAGAGATTGGAACAATTTAGCAACAAAAGGATTTATTTCGTACATAATTGCCGCCGTTAAAGGCGTTTATTAAAATACTCTGATTCTTTAGCAGCCTTACTTAGCAAGTAGTTGAATCATGTTGGAAAGATAAAAAGGTTCCGGCGCTGATCTGTTTTGAATTAATGCACGTCAGGTCGGTCAGAGGTTTTCAAGGCACATGTATCTGAAATACTGTGGTTACTAGAAATCTGAAATAAAAACAAACCGCTTAAAATACTGTACGTCAGGCAACATTTCTTTCAGGTCAATGATCTTTTGAACTCTTTCTTTCGTGCTGCAGTTGATTTCAGCACCTCCAGGCCAGGAAGGGCAAAATTCATAGTGTTCTGCTCCAACAAGGGGCACCTTGTTAAGTACCCTCTCGACAATTCACCATTCGCGAGGTACCATATGATGACTGCTGTCTGAAATGTAATATACCCCGACGAGGGAATGTCAGGAGAGGGAACATGTGACAATTACTAAGAAAATGCACTGGTGTTTATTTCAAAATAAAGTGTCAAATCTCGATATCTCCAAGAAACAGATGATATTAAGCAGTAAAAACACACTACCATCCGACATGAGTGACCAGCGCCAGAGGATAAATCAATCACTTCACTATCAAATAGGATTCTCATATTGCAAGGAAGAGCTGGTGGCTGGAGATGAACTCTTCCTAGTGTTTAACTGGAGTAAATTACAGCTCCTCCATGATTGTACATTGACCAAACAGTCCAGCAATGCCCAAGTCACACCTGGGTGTTGTCAATGATTGCTAGATGATATGGTGTTTTGGAGCTGTTATCTTTCAGATACTTTCTAATCAAACTATTCAGAAATGCAATTAACCTTGGAGCAGATGGGACTTGAACCTCTCTCTGTCTTTGTGTTACTATGCAGAGATTATTGAAGGTTTGAAACCAATTGAGACAAACTGTAGCTAAAGCAAACAGGACCTTTTGGTTCTCTTAATATAACCATTCACTATTAATCAAAGCACACCATTCTTTGCTTTTTCAAGCCATTGGTTAGCTGTCATCATGTATAACAAGTCCAATGCTGCTGACCTCTATTTTATTAATCTTTCCCTACTCTGTTCTTTGGAAATGTTTCACACCTCCCCCTGGATGTCTGTCTCTGCCCTGATTTGACTTATGTAACACGGTCTTTTATCAGTCTGTAGATGTATCCCCATAACCAGTTTTCTGCTTTTTGTGTTGTGTGCCAATTATCCTAGGCAATGAGTTATAATCAGATGAACTGACAGCACTATCACATTTTAGGAGAAAAAGCTGTAGTCAGTAAGGAAACATGTATGTAAGGGTTGAACAGGAAGCATTATTTGAATTTAGAGGGAAGACATATCTGTTATTGAGACAAAACCAGAAAATTTCAGCAAACAGCAAGCAACTACTTGTTTGCAACTTTGGAGAGCAGACATCACTTTTAAGCTTTTGAAAATGAAAAGTTGTATTTGTATGTTTGGGAGCACATGGTGTTCAATTCTAGGGAAACAAGCAAGTGTTGGGGAAATATTTAATTATTTTTATTCAGAAGGAAATGCATTGAATTCTGGATGGAAAAGCCAGTAGCAGAGAAATTTTCAATTCTTTATATAATGCTCTACAAGTAGTGTCATTAACTGGCAATAAGTAGAGGATAACCTATTTAAAAGGAATGCATAATCTGAGTGTCAGTTTATTTATCAGGGAACCAGTACCAGGAAAGATGAGCAGAAAATGACTCTCCAAATCTTCAAATTTTCTAAATTAATGAACGGTCGTTTTTTTGTTTTTTTTTCTCTTAAATTTAAAAAGTCAGCAATGGGTGGAATTAAGGTTATGTGCACAAAAGGAGAACACAAAAGGAGTTAAGTCAGAAAACATGTTTGAGAGTTCATGAAGTAACTATGGTCTGCAACAATATTTAACAATCAACTGTTTGAATGGGAAATTTTGACTGAACCCTATCAATGTTGGCATACAAGCTTTACCAAAATTTGTGGCGACAGCTAGTGTCTGAATGTGCAAAATTTCGATGTATGGGTAATAGGTAAGAAGTAATTGAGTAATGTCTATCTTTTTTTTAAGGGTACATTTCCTCTAGTTGTCAGTTTTAAATAAAAATGAAAGTTCAACCTGTAATTGTTGTCAACAAATAAGATGCAAGATGTTTTGTTTGGTTTTCTAAGATAGTGGCTGTATCATACAGGTGGACAGATAATTTAATGGATTGTGATCCTTGGTTTAAAGGTGCATTGGTCCTGATGTTAACTGAAAGGCGACTTCCACATGTAGTTGGAATTGTTTGGCAAAACCCAGAAGTCAATTCAGAAGGTCAGAATCTCTGATAGCAAAATAATTGGAGCAATTTGTTTTAACTTCAAGGTTTTGAAAATGTAATAAATAGGAGCTGGAGCTCATCATCCTTAGTCCTCCAATAAGAATGATAATGGGTGATCTTCTGCCTCAGCTTTCCTGCCTGCTGCCGTGTCCCTTGATTCTCTAAGAAGCTAAAAACCTATTTATCTCCCCCGTGAATCTACTCAGAGGGAATATCTACAACCTCTTGGGTATACAATTGCAAAGATTCACACTTGAGTGAAGAGGTTTTTCCTCATCTTTGTCATAAATGCTCAACCCTATTATTCTGACACATTCTCTGGTTAGGGGAAATCTAGAATATGAGGATAAAACAACCTATCAAGCCATTGTAAATTTCACTGAAGTGAGTTCTCATTGGTTTAAACTCCAGAGAATAAAGGCCCAATTTACACAGCTCTTCCTCATTGGTTCCTGGGATGAGAGGTTTATCCAATCGAGTGAACCTTCACTGCACTGATTTGTGGTCTCCATGAACTGTACTATTTCAATGGACTAATGGTGTTAGGTAACCATTATGGATTCTAGCTAGCTTGGGCATTGAGTGCCTGTACTGCAATCATGAGGCTGATCTCCTTAGAGTAGGGGCTAAACTGCCCCTACTCTAAGTCTGTTGCATCTCTGTGTCTTATTTATCTAGAAGTGACAATTGTCTGATTCTTAGGCATTCCTGTAAATTATTTGTTTACATTCTAATATAAAAAGAATGAATATATGAATCCTGACTAGAGCTCTTCAGTACAATCTTTTATTCCTCATTAGAGTCTAAATAGCATGGTGATTATTGATGTCAGAATTGCATCACGTGTATCATCATTAACACATTCATTCCTGTCATAGCAGATGTTCCAACTTTAAGTCAATTATAAATAAAAGCAAACATCTGAAACAAAACAGTGTTGGAGAAACTCAGCAGGTTTGGCAGCATCTGTGGAGAGAGAAGCAGTTAAAGTTTCAAGTCAAGTATAGCTCATAGAATTGTAGGTGCGGTCTCATGTTTTTGTACAATTGTTACAGGCTCCTTTTATTGTAATCCAATTGTCTTGTAATAAATTCCATTTGTTTTCCTAATTGTTTGCTGTACCTGCTAATGTACTGCATTTCAAATGAGTGTGCCTAAATTTCTGAACATCAACAATTCTAAGTTTCAAGTGATGCCCGAATGCTTTGCTAGCCTATTCCTTTCTCAAGAGTGAATAACCTGAAACTTCCCCATAAAAGAAACTGCATCTGACACTTTGTTACCACTATTCAATCTGTCAAACTGCTTTACAATAACTTCAGAGCTTAGAATCCCATTGAACTTTGTGTTGTCAGCAAGCTTGAATATGTTACTTACACTCAGGATCTTCATCCAAATTATTACTCACATAAGTGTTATGCTGAAGGAGGCCATTCAGCCCAGCATGTCTGCAGTGGCACTTCACATAAGCAACATTACCTACTGCCAATCTCTTGCACACTATTTCCAACCAAATTAGGATTGAATATCCTTTTGAAAGCCTCCATTGAATAAAATTAATAAAATGCTATTCCACAGACGGCCATTCAACCCACCATGTCAGTACAGGAAAAGATCCTTCGGTCCAACTTGTTCATGCCGGCCAGGTATCCTAAACTGAACTAGTCTCATTTGCCTGCATTTAGCCCATATCCCTCTACACCTTTCCTATCCATGTACCCGTCCAAATGTCCTTTAAATGTTCTAATTGTACCCACTTCTACCACTTCCTCTGGCAGTTCATTCCATACGTGCACCACTCTCTGTATGAAAAAGTTGTCCCACTGTCACTTTTAAATCTTTCCCCTCTCACCTTAAATTTATGCCCTCTAGCTTTGGACTCCCCCAACCTGGGGGGAAAACCTTTGCTTCCACTTTTTATCTATGCTGCTCATGATTTTATAAATCTCTATAAGGTCACCCCTCAACCGTCTACACTCCTTTGAAAGAAGTCCCAGCCTATCCAGCCTTTCCTTATTACTCAAACCGTCTAGGCCTTGCAACATCCTGGTAAATATTTTCTGAACCCTCTCCAATTTAGTAATATCCTTCCTATAGCAGGGTGCCCAGAACTGCACACTGGACTCCAAAAGTGGCCTCTCTCACATCTTGTACAACCTCAACATGACGTCCCAACCTCTGTTCTCAATGGTCTAAGCAGTGAAGGCAAGTGTGCTAAACACCTTTGTTAACCACCCTGTCTACCTGTGATGCAACTTTCAAAGAAATATGTATCTGAACCCCTAGGTCTCTCTGTTTGAACACTACCCAGGGCCCTACCATTAACTCTGTAAGTCCTGACCTTGTTCGCTTTACCAAAATGCAATACCTTGCATTTATCCAAATTAAACTCCATCTGCCACTCCTCAGCTCATTGGTCCAATTGATCATGATCTCTTTGTAATCTTGGATAACCTTCTTCATTGTCAACTACGCCACCAATTTTGGTATCATCTGCAGACTTGCTAAACATTCCCACTACATTCTCATCCAAATCATTTATATAATTGACTAACAACAGTGGACCCAGTACCAATCCCTGCAGAACACTGCTGGTCATAGGCTTCTAGTCCAAAAATCAACCCTCAATTACCACCCTCTGTCTCTTACCACCAAACCAATTTTGTATCCAATTGACAAGCTCTCCTAGAATTCCAATTGATCTAACTTTACTAATCAGTCTACGATGTAGAACCTCGTCAAAGGCTTTACCAAAGTCCATGTAGACAACGTCTACCGCTCTGCCCTCAATCATTTTGGATATATTCTCAAAAACTCAATCAAGTTTGTGAATCACGATTTCCCATGCACAAAGCCATGCTGACTATCCCTAATCAGTCCTTGCCTCTTCAAGTGCACGTAAATCTTCTTTCTCAGAATCCCTTCCAACAATTTACCCACTACTGCAGTCAGACTCACCAGTCTGTAGTTCCTGGTATTTCCTTACAGCCTTTCTTAAAAAGAGGCACAACATTAGACACCCTCTAGTACACCGGCATGTTGCCTGTGATGATAGGTGATACACTTGTAACTTTGCATTCTTCCATTTCCCAGCATAGTCTGAAACAGTGCATTCCAGCTTGCAACCATTCACTGCATACAAAGGGGTTTTCTCATGAGACCATTGCTTCTTTAACTTATTACCTTAGATTTGTGCCCTCAGAATCTTAATCCATTTACCAATTGGAACAGTTTTCCCTATCTACTTTGTCTAGACCCCCTTGTGATTTTTGTACCTCAACCAAATTTCTTCACAACCCTCTATTCTCCATTGAGGACAGTGCCAGCTTCTCCAATCTTAACATAACTGAAGTTCCTCATTCTTGGGACCATTTGCCTGAGTCTTTTCTACACCCCCTCTTAAGCCTTTACATATTTTCTAAAATGTGGTTCCCAGAGCTGAATGGAATATCTGAATTGAGGATAACCCAGAACTTTTTCACAAGTTTAACACCACTTCCTTGTTTTTATAGTTTGTTTCTATTGATAAAGCCCAGGATGCCATCTGCTTTATTAGGTGGTCTTGCAACCTGTCCTGCCATCTTCAGTGATTTGTGCACATGTACACTCAGCTCCACTGCTCCCTCACCCTTAATAGAGTTGTACTCTCATTTTATATTATCTCTCTTCAATCTTCCTCCAAAAATGAATAGCTTCATAGAACTGTACAGCACAGGGACAGGCCCTTCGGCCCACGCTGTTGTGCCAAACATGACGCCAAATTAAACTAGGAGCAAATTACTGCAGATGCTAGAATCTGTACTGAAAACAAAGTCGCGAAGTTGTATAGAATACTCATGAATTGAAAAACAGTGCATGGTCCCCTTAGGAGATTGTGCTTTGTCTGTGCTTAAAAGCTTGTAAGCATTGTACAGAGAGCCCCAAAATTGGAACAAATATATCAAAAGGCCTTACAGGTGGCAGGCAAAACAGCAGTCTTGTTTTGATATTTTGACAACAAGTTTGAATTTGGCCAATTAATTTAAACGAAGCACTCGGCGATTCAAAGCCAATTGAATTTAAAAACTGATGGTGTTGACAACCTGAAACCAATCATATTATAAAAATTTGATGTGTCATAGGGGATATACAAGAGGGTTATTTTTGAAGATCGGGGGAGAGCCAATTGCCAGCCGAAGCGAAAGCAAATCCGCCATCTGAGAAATAAACCTGGCTCTCTCAAAAAGTTGTTAAGCTCTCTTAAACAGCACCAAAGGTAGCATGGCATTTTTTTTTTAGCTCAGAGAAAACATCCATGATGTGAGATCATCAGAAGACAGGCTGGAGAAGGCAGAGTGTTCCAGAAGAGACAGTCTGTGTGAGCTTGGAGAGATTAAGTTCTAGTTTATTAATTGGGTTTATATACGGGGGACTTGTGATTATTTGAACAGCATTCCAGTAGAATTGAGTTCAGTTAGGGAATAGTCAGTACTGAGGGGGAATTGTTCGGTTTGTTAGTAATTCTGTTAATTTGTTCATTGTTAGGGTTAAATAAATAAATTGTTACTTGTTACTTATAAAGTGGAGATTAGGGATTTTCTTTCATCTAACCACTCTTTTGACAGATTACGAGGGGTGAGACAAGCTTCTCTGGGTGTTTCAGATTTAATTATTAGAAGGGAACCTCAACATCCATCATAAAAGATTGGGGCTTGTGTTTTGGTTTAATTATCAGAAAGGTTTGATTTTCCCCTTCTCCGTAACAACAACAAATGCTGGAGATTACAGCGAGTCAGACAGCATCCATGGAGAAAGAGCAAGATAACATTTCGAGTCTAGATAACCCTTCATCAGACCTGAAGTGATGAGGATCCAAAATAGACTAATGCCTTCTGCCAGCTCTTGTTCCATGTCCCTCCATTCCTTGCATATTCATGTGCTTACCTAAAAGTCTCTTAAATGTCGTTATCGTATCTGCCTCCACACCACCTCTGGCAGTGCTTCCATACTCCTACTACTCTGTATAAAAACCTTGCCCCTCACATCTCCTTTGAACTTTCCCTTCTCACCTTAAATGAATGTCCCCTTGTTTTAGACATTTCACCTTTGCGGAAAAAGATTCTGACCATCAACCCTGTCTATGCATCTCATAATTTTGTAGACTTCTATCAAGTATCCCCTCAGCCTTTATTGCTTCAGGAAAAAACAACCCAAGTTTTTCTAGCCCCTCTTTATACCTCATACTGTCTAATCCAGGCAGCATGCTGGTAAACCTCTTCTACAAAGCCTCCACGTCCTTTCTATAATGTGGCAAGTAGAATTGAATGCAGTACTCTAAGTGTGGCCTAACCAAAGTCCTATAAAGCTGCAACGTGACATCCTGCATTAAATTTCATCTGTCCCTCCTCTGCCCATTCCACTAAGCTGCACAACCTTTGAAATTTCTATATATTGTTCATAGCCACCTTTTGTTTCTGTTACTCATGGAATTTTGTATTTACGTTGCTCCTGTTCCTTTTATTCCATGAGTTCTAACTTTGTTTACAATCCTGTTGTGTGATACATTTATGAAATGCCTTTTGGAAGTCTGTGCAAACCACATTGACAGTGCTACCTCCTTCAAACCTTTTTGTTATCACAACAAAAAACACAAGTATGCTGACTTTCCTTAATTAATCTGCATTTCTCTAAGTCGCCATTAACTTTGTCCTGAATTATAGTTTCTAAACTTTTCTCCACTTCTAGGGCTAAACTGCAGATCCTGGGCTTATCTTTACACTTTTTTTTTGAACAAGGGTGTAAGACTTGCAATTCTCCAGTCCTCTGGCACCAATCCTGATATAGATTGTGAATAGCCAAGCCCTAGCAGTAACTCCGTAAGTTACTGGTACATAGAGCACAAGAACAAGAGGTGATGTTGAACTTTTGCAAAATGCTTGTAGACCTCCACTGGAGTATTGTGTATAGTTATGGGAGCCACGTTAAGGGAAAGATGTGAATACATTGGTAGAGTGCGGAACTGATTTCCTAGTGTGGATCCAGGAATGAGAGACTTCAGCTATGAGGAACAATTGAAGAAGTTGAGGCTATTCTCCCTGGGGAGAAGAAGACTGAAAGGAGATTTGACTGAGATTTTCATCATCATCAACTGGACAGAGTATATATAGTGAAGCTGTTTCCATTTGTCAAGGAGACAATAATGTGCAGATATAGGTTTAATGTGATAAAGCAAGGGTGATATGAGAAAAAAACTTATTCACACAGAGAGTTGTTAGGGATGGAAAGCACTCTATGGAAACACTGTGAAGCCAGATTCAATTGAGGCATTCAAGGGGGCACTGGATTTTGTTTTGTATAGTAAATGCTGTTGCAAGAATACGAGGAAAGGCAGGAGATTGGTACACATTAGTAGAGTTGGTCTAGATAATAGAAGCAGAGGAGGCTCAATGGCTTGAATGACCTCCTTCTGTACTGTAACAAGTCTGTGAAACTGCCTGCATGAAAATGCTGTGTTTATCCCTACTCTCTCCTTTCTTTCCTATTCATTAATCAATCCGTTATGAGACCTTCCAAATGCTGTATTGTTTTTTGGTGACTGTCTTATGTCAATGGTTTCTTTGTCACAGAAACAAAATCTCTAGGCTGAACTTTCACTTTGGGTCAGAAGTCAGGAACATTTCCAGGCTATAAACTAGGGGCATCAATTGCTCACTGGAGTGTTGATTGGGGAACCACTTAATTGTCATGATAAATATTTTCTACCTAGTTATGAGTGGTAGGTGAGCTTCAGAGCTAATTAGAGGATTTTGAGATTAATGGCCAGCAGGCTGCAAGTGAGGGTACGTAACTATGCTATTTCCTATCTATAACATAATGGTAATCTCACTGTGGAAGTAATTCAGTGCCCTAGGCTAATGCTTTGGGACATGGGTTTGAATCCCACATGGCAGGTGGTGAAATTTTAGGGCACCCATGTAACCACTGTTGATTGCCCTAAATACCCATCTAGATCACTAAAGTCTTTAGGGAAATAAAATGCCATCCTTACCTGGTCTGGCCTACAGGTGATTCCACACCCAATCCTAACTGCCCTTTGAAATGACAAGGTGTAGAGCTGGATGAACACAGCAGGCCAAGCAGCATCGTGGAAGGAGGAAGGCTGACGTTTTGGGCCTAGACCCTTCATCAGAAATGGGGGAGGGGAAGGGGGTTCTGAAATAAATAGGGAGAGAGGGGGAGGCGGATAGAAGATGGATAGAGGAGAAGATAGGTGGAGAGGAAACAGACAGGTCAAAGAGGCGGGGATGGAGCCAGTAAAGGTGAGTGTAGGTGGGGAGGTAGGGAGGAGATAGGTCAGATGAGGGAGGATGGACAGGTCAAGGGGGCGGGATGAGGTTATTAGGTAGGAAATGGGGGTGCGGCTTGAGGTGGGAGGAGGGGATAGGTGGGATGGAGAACAGGTTAGGGAGGCGGGGACGAGCTGGGCTGGTTTTGGGATGCGGTGGGGGTTGGGGGGGGGGTGGATTTTGAAGCTTGTGAAATCCTTTCCTACCTACTAACCTCATCCCGCCCCCTTGACCTGTCCGTCCTCCCTGAACTGACCTATCTCCTCCCCACCTACACTCACCTTTACTGGCTCCATCCCCGCCTCTTTGACCTGTCTGTTTCCTCTCCACCTATCTTCTCCTCTATCCATCTTCTATCCGCCTCCCCCTCTCTCCCTATTTATTTCAGATCCCCCTTCCCCTCCCCCATTTCTGAAGAAGGGTCTAGGCCCGAAACGTCAGCCTTCCTGCTCCTATGATGCTGCTTGGCCTGCTGTGTTCATCCAGCTCTACACCTTGTTATCTCAGATTTTCCAGCATCTGCAGTTCCTACTATCTCTGCCTTTTGAAATGGCCTAGCTTGCCACTTAGTTGTTTCAAACCCCTCCAAAGTATAAAAAAAGGCATGAAATTGGACAGATCACCTGGCATCAATTTAGGCACGAGAATTGACAATGGCACACCCAGCCCTTTTGGTTCTGCAAAGTTCTTTTTACCAACATTTTGCCTTGTGCCAAAATTAGGGTCCCACAATGAGCAACTGCCTGACTTGGCCATACTCTCAGACAATGTTTCAGACACCACCATCACTGTCCCTTTGTATGTTTTGACCCATCACAAGGGTACTTCTACCAGAGATAGCAACACAGTAATAATACAATTGAAAAGGAGCTGCCCTTTACTCTGAGCCCAATGAAATGCCTTGGCATCAGGGTCAAACATGGATAACAAAATCCACTGCTGATTTTCACCTACAATCTACCCTTCACTAATGAATCAATACTCCTCTATGTTGAACACCATTTTGAGACAGTACTGAAGATGACAAGGGCACAGAAAGCACCTTGTGGGGCACTTCAATGTTCACCATCTGATAACACCAGTACTGACGAGCAGGCCGAGTCCTAAAAAATGTTGTTGTTACATTTGGTGTGTTGTAATAGGTGAGGGAACCAGCAAAAGGGAAACATCAACTTGAACTTGGCCGCCAGTCTACCTGTGACAGATTTATCTTCTTAGGCAGTATTGATAGGAGTGAACACTACACTACACAATCCTCCCATCTTGGGCATTACCATTACCATCATTTGGCATTACCACTGTACTAAATGAGACAGACTAGACAAATCCAACAGGTCAAAATTGGGTACTCATGGGTGCTGTGGGCAATCAGCAATAGCCAAATTGTATTCAACCAAGTCTGTAACCTCGTGTCCTAGCATATCCCCACACTGCCATTACCACCAAGCATGGAGATCAACCCTAGTTCAATGAAGGCCGCAGGAGGACGTGCTCGGAATATCACCAAGTATACCTAAAATTGCGGTGTGATCTTATCATGCTGAACTATTTCCATGTCAAACAATGGAAGCAGCATGAAATAGGGAGGGTTAAGTAATTGCACAACTAATGGATCAGATCCAAGCTCTGTAATCCCGCCACATCTAGTTGTGAAATTTGGTGGAGAATTAAACAACTCACAGGAGGTGGATGGTGTACAGATATCCCCATCCTCAATGATGGGGGAACCCAGCTCATCAGTGAAAAAGACATGGCTTAAGTATTTGTAACCATATTCAACTAGAAATGAAGAGTGGATTATTCATCTTGAGGCCTCCAGTTTCAGAGATATCAGCATTCAACCATTTCAATTCAGTCCATGTAATATTCAGAAATAGCTGAAGGCACTGGCTACTGAAAAAGTTATGGGCTCTGACAACATTCTAATAATAGTTATGAAAACTTGTGCTCCAGAACTAGCTGCATATCTGGTCAAGCTGTTCTAGTACAGCTACCATACTGGTATCCATCCAACAATGTGGAAAATTGCTCAGGTGTGTCCTATTCATAAAAAGCAGGACAAATTCAACCCAGCCAGTTACTGCCTTCTTAGACTACTCTGCATTATGAGCAAAGTGACAGAACGGACTGTCGACAGTAATATCAACTGATGCTCAGTTTAGGTTCCACCAGGAAACACTTGGCCTCCATAACCTCTTTACAGCCTTGGTCCAAACAAGGACAAACAGCTGAATTCCAGATGTGATGTAAGAGTAACTGACATCAAGGCAGCATTCAACTTACTATATCATTAAGGAGCCCCAGCAAATTTGGAGTCAGTGGGAATTGGAGGAAAGCTTCTGCTGATTGGAATCATACCAAGCACAAGGGAGGATTGTTGTAGTCATTTGAGGTCTGTTACCTCAATTCAGAACATCACTGCAGGAGTTCCTGGGGTGGGGGGCAGGGTGGTGATAATGTCCTAGGCCCAACCACTTTCAGCAGTTTCTTCAATGACTTTCCCTCCATAAGGTCAGTAGCAGCAATTTGCAATCATCGGTGTTCAGCACCATTTGTGACACATGAGACACTGCAAAAGTTTGTATTGATATGCAGCAAGATCTGAACAGCATCTAGGCTTCAACTAAAATTTGCATCTCACAAGTGGCAGATTATGACCATCACAACAGAAGAAAATATAACCATCACCCTTTGCTCAATTGCTCTCACATCACTGGGACCTCCATGAGCAACATCCTGGTGGTGATCATTGACCAGAAGCTGAACTGGACCAGCCATGAAAATAATGTTGCTATAAGAACAGGTCAGAGGCTAGGCACCATCTTGTGTTAGCAGAAGGCCACAGTCAGCCATTTTATATTGCCTTCAGCATGGGCAGTTCCAGTGATTCTCCCCTCTGGGCCCTTTTTGCCCATGATGTCCAGGGATGTGTATGTGAGGTGGATTGGCCATGAGAAATGCAGGGTTATAAGGGTAGGGTAGGGGGTTGGATCTGGGTGGGGTACTCTTTTGGAGTGGACTTGATGGGCTGAATGGCCTGCTTCCTCACGTAGGGATTCCATGATCGTTCTATCTCTCCAATGCCTGTCAACTATCCAGAAGGCATAATTCAGGAGTATGATGGAATACTCTCCACTTGGGCTGGATGAATGCAGCTCCAACAACACTCCAGAAGCTTGACCCCATCCTTGACAAAGCAGCACATTAGATTAGCATCCCATCTAGCATCCTTCACCACGATCAACAGTTACAGCAGTGTTTACTAACTGCAAGATGGATTGCAGTAACTCACTAAGGCTTCTCCGATAGCATCTTCTAAATCCAAAACCTCTACCACTTAGAAGACAAGGGCAGCTTACGCACAGAAACGCCAGCACTTGCAATTTCCCCTCTAAGCCACATATTATTCTATCTTGGCATTATTTTCCCATTCCATCACTACTGCTGGATCAAAATTCTGCAACTCCCTAATTAACAGCACAGTGAGTGTCTCTATTCCCCATGGACTTGAGGTTCAAGAAAACAGCTCACCATCACCTTTTCCATGCCACTAAAAGATTGAAAATAACTGCTGGCCTTGACCAGCAATGCCCACATCCTATGAACAAACAAAAAATACTAAGAGAGCAAGTCAATGTGTATCCTCTCACCAACATAAAGTTTAACAAAAAACAGAACTTGCATTATTGGAAGTGAGTCCTTAGCAAATTTGGCTTTGCCTGAATCTTTAACCATGCAAAAGGTGAAGTCCCTAGGTTTCTTGGAGAACTGGACCCCAGACCTGCCACTGGCTATGCACCTGCAGACTGTTAAACTGCCCCTCTTGCATTGAGAAACTGCAGGCCAACTGGAAAATCACAGGCCACTTCCTCTGTGCCTTGTTAAACAGGGCTAGGGAGCACAAACAGCTCGAAAGATGGACAATTAAAGTCATAACTTATCATGTAAATTTTATTTTTTGCACTTGCAGAATCCTGTTCCTTTTTTTCCTTTTATTGTCTTGGGGAGTTGGTTATTCAAAACCCACTGGACCAAAGAAAGGGTAGTCTTTAAAGTGAGTGGAGTAAGACATATTTCAAAGAATAAAAGATAAATTGGCCATAGTCCCAGAGAAACTAAGCATCTGTAAGCAGGTTACTGTGAAATGCAACTTGATAACACTGGATCAGAGCGCAGACAATACTAAAGACCCAAAAGGATAAGATAGAGCAGTTGCAGGGGAGATGGAATATGTGGGAGTGAAAGGGGGATTACTGTAGAAGGAAAATGGAGAAAGTAAAGCAGTGATGGGGAGAGGGAAAACACTGATTAGTATAAGGATAAAGGGGCAACATGGAATTTAACCAAATGTACAAACTTCATGTGAAAGTGAAAGTAAACTCATGCTTCACTTTGTGCATTGAGTATGTAACATCTAATTTCATATGTATAAACTTAGTATGTGCATCATCCATTTAGTTTGAAAGTTATACATATTTATTATACATATAGGTAGTACTATTAGTATATATGCTTGCACAATCCAACCGTTAGATTCACAAAAGTCATTCAAATACTTATTGAGTTTTTGTCAGATGACATTTTTCCATCAACATTTCTAATACATAATGGAGGATTTAAATAATTTTTAAAAATGTAATGCTCAAGAAACAAAGTGATGACTGTAGTAAATGTTGTTGTTATTATGAAAAGGGTTTTCTTAGTCCATTTTCCTCTTTTCATATTTTGCTTTTTTTTAAAGGTAATTTGCCAAGTGGCCATTCTCAATGTGTAGGTTTTGGTAATGCATGTTGGAATGCTGTTTGACTGGATAGTGTCTCAACTGAGCTAAATACTCTTCTTACCTGATGATCATACACATGCATTTTCAACAATCAGGAAGCCACATTAGTTTCCTTTGTTTCTCCACCTTAGCTCAGCGGACATTAAAGCTAAATGGTTGTGTTGAAGTGAAGTATCTCCATTCAGATTGAGGTCTTCATAGTCTGTAAGACTGTGTAGTTGTCAATCCACAGAATAAAAAGAATAAAGCAAATAAAAGTAAACTCGGCAAGCTCAAGTTCTGACATTAACATTTGATCCCTGAACACTTGGAAAAATGTGATTTGTTTTATATCAGTTTGTAGACTAATTTCAATTAGCAACTCCGTTCAATGGCTGCTCAGTTTCTAGACATCACATTATAAGCCAATTCACTGCTTAATCTTCAAGCATTATATTACTAGTAGGTAATAGAAGAATCAATTACCTAACCCAGTGATGCCAATACCTGATGAGTATTTCACCAAGTTTATCCAGGCAAGAGTAAGAATGTGAATAGTACACTGTGAATGAGAAAGAAACCTGCTAAACTTCCAGCAAAAATACTGGATCATTTAAATATAAGGAATGATGCTGCAGTTTCAGAGGTACCAGGAAAATTCGGGAATGGAAACTGGTATCTCCTTATCAAACTGTATGTAAAAGCAATTTGTTATAGACACTGAGAAAAATTCAATAATTTTATTGACCCTCTAAACTTTTAGGATTGATGCAGGACTTCTGCTTCTGAAAATCCCTCTGAGTTAAATCTTACCGTATTTTGTCCAAGTGTTATTTTTTTGTGATGTTTTATGGAGGGTTTCTCTCCATGAAGCTTTATCTGTTTTCTCGCATGATTTTCCCAATTTTGCCTCATTACCTAACTACCTGTTCCTATAATGTCCCTCTCTAAAACGATGCTAGTCCAATTCTATCACTGCTAGGATATCCCAGAATAGACTGATGTCAACCCTGGCACCAGCATTATTTTGGAACACGAGTCATGCACCCAGTGAAGCATTAGTCCTTCACTATCAACATAGTGGCACAGTAGCCATAAACAAAGCACTTCTCACAGCACAGAGGTGGCACAGCTGATAATGCCTCAAATACATAACTTCACATTCCCACCTCTACTGCCGTTTAAACACCAACCCATATGCTTCATCCCATCTTACAATCTTATCGAAGTCATTGCTCCTCTCACACAATGCCCACTGAAGTTCAGCAACTCACCATTGTTCACTGTGATGCCATCACAGACAAAAAGGCCTTCAAACAATGTAGAATATTAAGTTTTATTTACAGAAGGGTCCTACCACACTTGTCCAATCAGCAGAACCTCATCTTTAGCATGTCTATCATCTGCTCCATTATGGTCCTGACCAAGGAGTGGACTGCATTACATCTGCACTGTGCACAGCAAGGGGATTGTGTAATAGGGTCATCAGTCATTGTTGTAGTGGACAGTAGTTGTCCTACAGCAAATGCCTGTCAGGGTCTGCATCCATAGATTCCCTACAGTCTGGAAGCAAGCCATTTGACCCATCGATTCCACACCAACCCTCCAAAGAGCATTCCAACCAGACCCACCCCATTCCCTATCACTGCATTTCCCACCCTAGACATGAAAGGCAATTCAGCATGGACAATCCATCTAACCTGCACATCTCCAGACTGTGGGAGAAAACCAGTGCACCTGGAGGAAACCCACGCAGACATGGGGAGAATGTGCAAACTCCACACAGACAGTCGCCCAAGGCTGGAATCAAATCCTGGTCCCTGGCACTGTGAGGCAGCAGTACTAGCCATTGAGCCACCATGTCACATCCTCAAACACAGCAGGAACATGAGAGTTCTCAAGGATTGTGGCAGCTCCTAAGGTAGCTGGACATAAACATATAAGAAGTGGTACTAGTTGCTCATTAACGAAATGGAATCCTTTTTTTTCATTGATGAATTTCATGGCATTGTGAAATGGCCTACTCCACATAATGTGTGTGCAGTTAACACCCTGCATCTGGGGGCAGCTAGCTATCTTGCTGAATCCTACGGCCAGGCTGCAGCATTGACATTGACATGGAAAAGGAGATGATAAGGTGTAATTTGGCACAGATGACATCAGTTGATACCTTGATGTATCTGTGCATGGAAGATTGAAAGATCCCACACAGATGACCTGTGGATTCCTGAATCATACAGTTATATAAAAGTTCAAAGCAGCTGTCATCTTGATGGCCATCAGAAAAGGATCAACACCAATTTCTTCAGGTTGCAGGTCCTGCTTTAGCAGCTGCCACAGTTCAGTCACAGTGACCCAAATATCCTAAGCTTGCACTGACACTGTGCTTCACTCATCCAGATGAAGTGGCATAGAGGACAAAAGATTCTGGGCCTCTACTTTTTCTGTTATATCCTAAAGGATGTTTCAGCTGATGGAGACTGTTAGTCTTCTCCTATGTTTGCCTTTGTGGCATGGCAGCAAATGTGACAAATGCACCTGCTATGGCTGAGTCTGTTGGTCACACTGGCAGCGAACCTGTGTTCGAAACAGAAGAAGCTCTTAGTAATGAGAACAATCAGTGGTTGTATGCTTATCAAATGACTGTGCAACGTGTTCCTGCAAAGAGTCAGACACATTACATTTGACAAAGAGGGTCATTGAATGACTCATTCTGATGTTGGATCTTATTTCAATGAGTGATCCACCAGTCATAGAGTCACACCACAGAAACAGACCCATCGTTCCAACGTGCCCATTTCCCAAACTAAGCCAGTCCCACTTGTCCCAACTTGCATTTGGCTGATATCCTTCTGACCTTTCCTATTGATGTACCTCTCCAAATGTCTTTTAAACATTGTAACTGTACCTGCATCTACCACTTCCTCTGGCAGGTCATTCCACATATAAATCATCCTCCGTGTGAAAAGGTTGTCCCTCCAGGTTCTTTTCAAATCGTTCTTCTCTCACTTGAAAAATATGCTCTCTAGTTTTGAACTTACCCACCCTGGGAAAAGACCCTTGTCATTCACCTTATCTATGCCCCTCATGATTTTATAAACCCCTCAAAACCTCCTACGGTCCAGTGGAAAAAAAAAAGTCCTAGGCTATCCAGTCTCTCCTTATAACTCAAACCCTCCAGCTTCAAAGAAATAGTAGCAGAGTGTAAGTGCTGCATGTGCACTAATCCCTTCTCCCCCAGCCCCACATCACCCATGGAAAGGCATCGTTGCATATTAGAAGTCTTCCAGTATATTTACAGTTTAAATGGAGAGGCAATCAGTTCCACGCCCTTTTGTACACTAGGATGTCTTGCCTTTTCTGTGTCTAATATGACTTGCAGAAGCATCTTTTAAGACTACATGTGATTATTTCTGCCTCGGGGTATGTTTGTCTGCAATTTGCAAGAATTCATAACATGGCCAACATTGACTGTAACATCAAATATTAGTACATAACGTAAGAAATAAGAGCAGGAGCAGGAGTAGGCGATAGAGGAATAATGTGGTTGATGGCCAAAAAAAGAGTTTTATATTGTTAGAATTAAACAAGAATAGAAGAAATATTACAACAAATATTACAAAGTGAGAGAGTGGGAATGCATTAGTTGATAACATAAAAAGGAATCTGAAAACATTTTATAGATATATCAAATAACAAAATATTAGTCAAACAAAGTGAAATATTGGGGTTCTGAGGAAGGCTCACCGGACCCGAAACGTTAACTCTGTTTGTTTCCTTCACAGATGCTGCCAGACCTGCTGAGCTTTTCCAGCAACTTTGTTTTGTTCCTGAAATATTGGGGAGATCATCTTGAGGAGGCAGAAGGTGCATGACTGAGGTATCATATGAGTATTTTACAGGTGTTTTCACTGAGGTAAAGGCAGAAGAATAAAAGAGCAGTAACATGCCATTCCATCCTTCAAGCTTGCCTCGCGGTACAAATTTGTAGCTGATCTATCTCAGGCTTCAATTCTTCTCTCATGCCAGTTCATCATGGAGCTCAACTCTTTGATACTTCAAAGATCTGTCTACTTCCTCTTTGAATACTTTCAGTGATTTGGCCTCCACAACTCTGCAAAGTAGAGCATTCCAGACATTCACTCCCCTCCATGAGAAGAAATTCGTTTACATCACAGTTTTAATGAGTGACTCCTTATGTTGTAACTTTGTCCCCTGGTTTAAGAATCCCACATGAGTGGAAGCATCCTGTCAACCTCTACCTTGTCAACTCCCTCAGAATCTTGATGAACAAAGCAGGCCAAGCAGCATCAGAGGAGCAGGAAAGCTGATATTTTGGGCCTAGACCCTTCTTCAGAAATGGGGGAGGGGAAGGGGGTTCTGAAATAAATAGGGAGAGAGGGGGAGGTGGATAAAAGATGGACAAAGGAGAAGATAGGTGGAGAGGAGACAGACAGGTCAAAGAGGCGGGGATGGAGACAGTAAAGGTGAGTGTAGGTGGGGAGTTAGGGAGGGGATTGGTCAGTCCAGGGAGGACGGACAGGTCAAGGGGGCGGGATGAGGCTAGTAGGTAGGAGATGGGGGTGGGGCTTGAGGTGGGAGGAGGGGATAGCTGGGATGGAGAACAGGTTAGGGAGGCGGGGACAAGCTGGGCTGGTTTTGGGATGCGGTAGAGGGAGGGGAGATTTTGAAGCGTGTGAAGTCCACATTGACACCATTGGACTGCAGGATTCCCAAGCGGAATATGAGGTGCTGTTCCTGCAACCTTTGGGTAGCATTGTTGTGGTACTGCAGGAGGCCCAGGATGGACATGTCGTCTGAGGAATGGGAGAGGGAGTTGAAATGGTTCGCGACTGGGAGGTGCAGTTGTTTAGTGCGAACCGAGCATCGGTGTTCCGCAAAGCGGCCCCCAAGCCTCTGCTTGGTTTCCCCGATGTAGAGGAGGCCACAACGAGAACAGCGGATACAGTATACCACATTAGCAGATGTGCAGGTGAACATCTGTTTGATGTGGAAGGTCTTCTTAGGGCCTGGGATGGGGGTGAGGGGGGAGGTGTAGAGGCAGGTGTAGCACTTGGTTGCAGGGAAAAGTGCCGGGGGTGGTGGGGCTGGAGGGGAGTGTGGAGCGGACAAGGGAGTCACGGAGAGAGTGGTCCCTCTGGAAAGCAGATAAGGGTGGGGAGGGAAAAATATCTTCGGTGGTGGGGTCAGATTGCAGATGGCAGAAGTGTCGGGGGATGGTGCGTTGGATCTGGAGATTGGTGGGGTGGTATGTGAGGGCAAGGGGGATTCTGTTTTGGTTGTTATTGCGGGGAGGGGGCATTTTTGCAGGAAGGTGGTACAGTACAGTTACATTGATGACTGTATCGTTGCCACCTCGTGCTCCCACGAGGAGCTCGAACAGTTCATCCACTTCACCAACACCTTCCACCCCAACCTAAAGTTCACCTGGACCATCTCTGATACCTCTCTCTCCTTCCTGGACCTCTCTGTTTCCATCTCTGGCAACCACCTGGAAACCGATATCCATTTCAAGCCCACCAACTCCCACAGCTACCTAAAATACACCTCCTCCCACCCACCTTCCTGCAAAAATGCCATCCCCTATTCCCAATTCCTTCGCCTCCGCTGCATCTGCTCCCAGGATGAGGCATTCCACTCCCAAATATCTCAGATGTCCTCGCTTTTCAAGGACCGCAACTTACCCCCACAGTGGTCAAGAACGCCCTCGACCGTGTCTCCCGCATTTTCCGCAACTCATCCCTCACACCCCCTCCCCGCAATAACAACCAAAGCAGAATCCCCCTCGTCCTCACGTACCACCCCACCAATCTCTGGATCCAACGCATCATCCTCCGACACTTCCGCCATCTGCAATCCGATCCCACCACCAAAGACATTTTTCCCTCCCCACCCTTATCTGCTTTCCGGAGAGACCACTCTCTCCGAGACTCCCTTGTCCGCTCCACACTCCCCTCCAGCTCCACCACACCCGGCACTTTTCCCTGCAACCGCAGGAGGTGCTACACCTGCCCCTACACCTCCCCCCTCACCCCCATCCCAGGCCCCAAGGAGACTTTTCACATCAAGCAGATGTTCACCTGCACATCTGCTAATGTGGTATACTGTATCTGCTGTTCCCGTTGTGGTCTCCTCTACACCAGGGAAACCAAGCAGAGGCTTGGGGGCCGCTTTGCGGAACACCTATGCTCGGTTCACACTAAACAACTGCACCTCTCAGTCGCAAACCATTTCAACTCCCCCTCCCATTCCTCAGACGACATGTCCATCCTGGGCCTCCTGCAGTGCCACAACAATGCTACCCGAAGGTTGCAGCAACAGCACCTCATATTCCGCTTGGGAACCCTGCAGCCCAATGGTGTCAATGTGGACTTCACAAGCTTCAAAATCTCCCCTCCCCATACCCGCATCCCAAAACCAGCCCAGCTCGTCCCTGCCTCCCTAACCTGTTCTTCCTCCCACCTATCCCCTCCTCCCACCTCAAGCCCCACCCCCATCTCCTACCTACTAACCTCATCCCGCCCCCTTGACCTGTCCGTCCTCCCTGGACTGACCTATCCCCTTCCTAACTCCCCACCTACACTCACCTTTACTGTCTCCATCCCCGCCTCTTTGACCTGTCTGTCTCCTCTCCACCTATCTTCTCCTCTATCCATCTTTTATCTGCCTCCCCCTTCTCTCCCTATTTATTTCAGAACCCCCTTCCCCTCCCCCATTTCTGAAGAAGGGTCTAGGCCCGAAACGTCAGCTTTCCTGCTCCTCTGATGCTGCTTGGCCTGCTGTGTTCATCCAGCTCCACACCTTGTTATCTCAGATTCTCCAGCATCTCCAGTTCCTAACATCTCTCCCTCAGAATCTTGTATGTTTCAATAAGATTGCACTTCATTTTTCTAAACTCTAATGAAAGGGAGGCATGACGGCTCAGTAGTTAACACTGCTGCCTCACAGTGCAAGGGACCTGGTTTCAATTCCACTCTTCGGCAACTGTCTGTGTGGAGTTTGCATGTTCTCCCCATGCCTGCCTGGGTTTCTGCTGGGTGCTCCAGTTTCCTCCCACAGTCCAAAGATGTGCAAGTTAGGTGGTTTGGCCATGCTGAATTACCCATTGTGTTCAGGGATGTGTAGGTTAGGTGCGTTAGCCATCAGAAATGCAGGGTTACAGGGAGAGGGTAGGGGAATGGGTCTGGGTGGGATGCTCTTTGGAGGGTTGGTGTGGACTTGTTGGGCTGAATGGCATGTTTCCATACTGTAGGGGTTCTACAGGCTTACCCTGTTTAACCCCTTCATCCCAGAAATCAGCCTAGTGAATCTCTTTTGAATTGCTTCTTTTCTGAAATACAGGAACCAAAAACTGACGACAGTGTTCTCGGTGCTGTACAGCGATGACACGACTTCCCTATGTTTAAACTTCAAACCCCTAGCGATAAAAGCAAAATTCAATTTGGCTTCTTAATTATTTGCTGCACCTGCATGCTAACGTTTTGTGTTTCATGCACAAAAACATCCAGATCCCTCTTCATTGCACTTTTTTGGAGTCTCTCTCCAAGTAGATAGTAGTATGTCTTTTGATTCTTCCTACCAAAGTGCATGACCTCACACTTTCCTACATTACTCCATCTGCCAAGTTTTTGCCCACTCACTCCACGTATCTTTATCTCCTTGCAGATTCCTATTGTCCTCATCACAACATGCCCTTCCATGTATTTTTGTATCATCAAACAAATCGAATACATTACAGTCTGCTCATGCCCCAAGTCATTCATGTGGATTGTAAATAAGTATCCCAACCGATGCCCCCCTCCATTTTCTTTCCCCTCTAATGCCTCCTGATACCTCTCCCTGTATAAATGTGCATTCCACTGAGGCAAAGGACTGATCAGAGCTCACTCCCAAGACTATATTGAGATGGACCCCTGAACGTCCCTTCCCAAAGTAGACAACTGATAATGGCTAAGTACTGTGCATGGACACAGCCCAAGACTGACAGCACAGGGACCCTGTGAATGCCATCAGCTCCCATTGAGGACTTTGCTTTTCAACTTTGAATCATGGCCATTCAGTTGAGGCACATGTAATATGTTTACCATGCAGGCTGTTTGTCTTTGCATTTGCTTTAAACTCATTTGCCCTCTTTCAGTTACAACAACCTTCCCAATCTTCTGAAGACATCATGATAGTGTGTATGAAGTGCAACAGAGTGGAAATCTGGTGCAACAGGATAACAACCACTATTCTTTCTGCTTTGTTTGCAGGAGATTAGTCTACCTGCATATGAAGCAGAAAAAAAAATCCCTCAATGTTTCCTTATACATTTTAATAAAAGTTTAAAATACCTTGTTCAACTTTGCATGAATATGCCATGTCAAATGTACTCTCAAATACTATTAAAAGTAATACTATTCTCAAAGGTACACTGTAAAGTTCCCCGCAACAAAAAACTGAAGCCGGATTGTCTTTCAAAAAAGAAATACATACAACACTTGTTTCTATTCTTTCAATTGTATTGATCAAATTAGTGTGGGTATTTGCTTCTTACTAACATTAGGCTTGTCCTAGCTTTCAAATTGAATATTATGTGGGGAAGTGATAAGAGAAAAACAATCCATAAACAAGTGTCTGTCAAAGTAGACCATGACATAACTGCAGTTCAGCAACATTTGAATGAATATACATGATTAATTTAGCTATGGAGGAAAATATTTTACTATATGACTTGCAAAGGTACCAGATTAATTTGCATAAATGCAATTACTTACTAGATCATATCCATGCTAAAAATTGATTACAGATGTGAATTTACAGACTGATTCCATTATAGTTCTTATATGCTGCTTGGTACCCAGTGGACAAATATTTTTATCACAGAGGTTGAAAAAATTTCCTTCAAGATAATCCTTATTGAACATACGTTTCTAGTTTGTTAGATGTTCAATCACAGTACTATATTAACATAGTCATTTCCTCAATGCCTGAATGTTGACTATTGTTTGACTAGATTCGTGTTGCTCGGTTTAAATGGAATATTGAGTGTAATTGAGTAAGACAAAAAGCAGTACATTAAACCCTTCCATTGCCTTTCCCTTTGCACCTTGACCTCTTAACCTCTTGCACTTTCCTCCAGTCCCTTCAAACTAGAAGCCTCTCTCAAATTCTCTATGACTGATTTTCAGCCTCTTGGATATATTCATCACAGAGACTTTTAACCATCTAAATTTCCGCTTTCTGGAATACCTGCACAGAAGCCGTCCTGCTGCTTCAGTTTTGTCTCAAGGGTATGCTTAAAGCATATTTTCAAAAAACTTTTTTCTTTTATGCTTTGCTGTTCCCTTCTTTGGCTTCCATCATACCTTTGTCAAGTGTTTTCTGTTTCAAAGTTGCTATGTAAATGTAAGTTATTCTTATCAAAGCAGCACGATAGCTAAACATAATAAAATATTAAATCGATTGGAACAGCTAAAGTCAGAAATATTTCTAGTTAAAATTATCACTTCCAATGTTAGATTTTAAAAATTTCAATATTTCCTTATTTAGTGGCACATTCAAAGCACAAAATATACTTAGCATTGTTATGTAATCAGATTTATTATTATGCAGTTCTTTATGGCTGGTTTTGTGAGTGCGGGTAACTACAGTAAAGTACACTAAGCTGGTAACAATGCTGACCTTTGCAGGGACTGATTTGTCCCTGAACTCCAACATCCCATGATGACCAGTTAACTGTTCTGAGCTAGATCAGGATGTTTGCAATCTGATCACAGTTTATGTCAGTGTCTGTTTACAATTCAGTGTTTGTGCTTGGATTTTTTTCAATTGAAATCTTTTAAAAGTACATTTTTTTCATTATTCTTAGGCTTGTTTGAAACTGTTAGCAAACAGGAAGTACAGATGTTTCTTTTCCAAAATGACTTCTAACAAACTTATTGATATCATCAAATTGCACTCTGTCATGTTCTCATCAGCCATCTACATGTAGTTTTGCAACAGGAATTTCTTATAACAATTATGGAAGGAAAGTTTGGCAGATATTTTTCAATCTCATTATGCCTTGAGGGCAGTGTACAGCCCACTTAGTTGTAATGTCTGAAATTGCCTAACTTAGTGTAAATTGGGGATCGCTGGCACTCTGCTATTTTGGATGATCAGCTATTCAAAAGTGATTTAGTTATTTAAGCCATTCTGGGAAGTCTGGAGGCAGAATTTATTTGACAAATGTTCTATCTTTGATTTTATTTGCGATTAAAATCGACTGTCATGTGCAAGGTAGTTTTCACATTAAGATTATTTAGTGCTTGTTTTACTTTAATAATATTTTCCTTTCTGACTTTAATTGTAGTATTCTCACAATGTCTATAAGGACTTAGGAGCTTGATCTGGTTTCTGTGGCACATGTATTTAGGTGGTATGTAGCCTCCTAACATTCACAAATAACACCCAAGATAATTGTGCAGACCTCCAATAGGAAGTGTGCTGCATATTTGTAAGAGGGTTGCATGTGCACACCAACCAACTGCCAACAGCCTGCAGACCAGGCGTATGATATCAGTGAGCAACCAATCATCTCAGTACAAATGTGCACAAACTCTGCACTCCTCAGTACCCTGTCAAGTTAACGTGTTTTAACTTGTTACCTATCGGAGCCTCTGCACAGACTCTGGTGCTTATCTTTTGCATAATACTGATAAAGTCTGGCTATGTGCCTTTACATATGTTCAGATTCAAAATGTGACTTAGATTCATGACAGCCTTTAACTGCATTAACATTAACTGCAAAGTCTTTTAGTTATTGATTAAAGGACATAGCTTGCACTGACTGGTGAGGGAACATAAACTGGCTTTCTTCAAACTTTAAGTATTTGACTGGAAAGAAGGACTCACCATCTTTGCAGCAGTTCAAAGTCTTCTGCCAGTATCGTTTGCACCCATAAGTTAGTTGGCTATCCAAGAGCCAATCAGATAGGTTTTTATCAGGCTCATTGACTTTGTTATCCACAACTTATTGCAAATCACCAAATTAATCAGCAACAAAAACAGAAATTGCTGAAAAAGCTCAGCATGTCTGGCAGCAGCTGTGTGGAGAAATCATAGTTAATATTTCGGGTCCAGTGACCCTTCCCTTCTGAAAGGGCTCAGGATCTGAAACGATAACTCCGATTTCTCTCCACAGATGCGTTTTCCAGCAATTACCGTTTTTGTTTCTGATTTTCAGCATCCGCAGTTCTTTCATCTTTTATTTAAATTAATCAGCAACCTGTTACTGACTAAATCTCACTTCATACCCACCCTGATGCTGACCTGTCTAGAAACAGCCTCTCCCATTGCTTGAACAAAGCAACAGTGTAAACACAACTTACAATGGGTTTTAGTAACTTGCTTTTTAAAAGTTTAGATTTTCATTCCACAGTTCTTAGTATTGAAGCAGCCCCTTTTCCATTTCAATCCAAAACTAAAAATACAGAAAAATAAAAGACATCTTTAAAGCAGATAAAGCTTTCTCAAAATGGCTACACCCAATAAAATTCAATAATTTTTGACTGTATCATAGATATCTATGGTAATGTTGTTGTTCTGTGTCTGAGGGATGTTTACACAGAATTTGACACCAGGTGATCAGATTGACACTGTTTTATTTCTCCTTTTTTTTCGTGTTTTAATGAAGAAGATCAATAAAACTTTGAATTTGTCATGAAAATTTCACTAATTCTGTTAGGTCTCTGGTAATTTGAATTACAATAACAATTTTTATTCCTGATTTATCTTTCTTTATGAATCAATTTTCTTTAAGCCTGAATCTGAAGAATTACCAACTTTGTCATCAATTAAATAGCTCAGAAATATGTTAACTGTCTAGAAGAAGTCTTAACTCTCCTCTTTAAGATAGATAGATTTTTGGGTGGAAACAAGACTTTATTTGTCCCTTTGCATAAGGGATCAGATTTGCTTTGGATGACGAGTAACAACTTCTTTTCACAGGCATTTGATTCACATTTCTCCCCTTTGCTACTATTCAGCTTCTATTGTTCTCAATGTTTCTTTTCAATCTTGATCCCTTATTACTGACAGTAAAAGGCTTTTTAATAGTTATAGTGTTCTGGTGGTTTCGGTGGGTGAGTACAGATATTAAGGAGAGTTCATCATGCCATTTTGCTGCTAGCTAATGTTTGTTTATTCTGATGGCTAGTTTCCTTCCTGTCTGTCCAAAGTAATGTTTGTGACAGTCGTTGCATGATATTTTATAAACCACGTTCATTCTGCATGTTGTGGAAGTGGGGTCTTTAATCCTTGTAAGTGTTTGTCGTCGAGTGGCTGCAGGCTTGTGGGTCACCATGATTCCTAGTGGTCTTAGGACACACTGCAACACTACAGAATTATGCCGGAAGAGGAAGAACACTTATACAAGATACTTGCTTTAAACAGATATCCCTGCAACTTCATCCACAGATGCCTACATAACAGACAATAACAGGAGGACACAGTATGACCTAACACGCTGACCACACTTCCCTACATCAGGAACATATTGGAACTGACAGGAAGATTCCTAAGACTGTTCGGAATCATGGTGGCCCACAAGCTCACAGCCACTCTACGACAAACATTTCCAAGAATTAAAGACCCCATTCCCACAACAATCAGAACGAATGTGGTTTACAAAATACCATGTAACGACTGTCACAACATTAACTTGGACAGACAGGAAGGAAACTAGCCATCAGAATACACGAACATCAGCTAGCAGCAAAATGACAAAATGAACTTTCCTTAATATCTGTACATTCAGACAATGAATGCCATCAGTTTAACTGAGACAAAGTAACCATAGTAGCTCAAGCCAAACATAGACACGTATGGGAAGTCCTAGAGGCATGGTTTTCCACCCATACTTCAATCAACAAACATATAGAATTGGACCCCATATGTAAACCGATACAGATCAAAACTGGAAAAGACAGTACTCACCATAACGGACCAGAAAGTATAAATTCCAAGCGGAGTAGAATAACATCACTTCATCGCTTCCTAGCATGGTGACAAAACATCTGAACAAAAAACAAGCCAGCTTGGCGAGCAAGTCAACAACCTCATCCACAACCCGAGCTACAGATCTTTGCCAACACTTTACACACAAATCTTAGTGCAACCAACAGCATGTACATTGTATTCATTCATCCTTAAGGTAAATACATAAGTGCTAAGTGTTTCAAATAGTGTGATTAACAATGAACAATGCAGTGACCTATACTTTTAACCGCTCCTATGGGGTGCTGCCACTCTGGCAATTTTGAAGTGCCTGTTCACATTTTTCCATGTGCTGCTGAGATGGTGTTGGTAGTTGACATATATTCTGAGCATATCTCCTGCATTCGTTGACTGTGATGCCATAAATGGATGGCTCCATATTTAGCGGACCATTCTCTCAGTGAAGAAGCTCATGCACTCAAAATCCTGAGCTGCAGCAGAGCACGTTATATGAATGGGCACCTTCATTGTGTGCCCACATTTCAGCACTACTTCAGGAAACCTCCAACACAGCATACATCTGATTCTGTTGGTCCAGAAATGCTCAGATTGTGTGTTGTACCCTGCCCAGCTGAGAACAGCTATGTCTGTCCTTCATCTTCCAAAGGATGAAAGATGTAGATGTCAAGATAAACTCACCTTGTCAAACTTTAGAAGGTAATTGAAGTGCTTGGAACAGTGAGACCTGCTCACAACATAACAGTTAATCATGCTGTGAGCAACATCCAGTCAAGCCTCCTTCATTTGACTGATCAGTCTTCTCTTAACACTTTCAGAAATGGGTTCCAAATGCATCTCTACAGACGCACCAGAAAATGTAGAGCCCTAGCATGGGCTCTTGACCAGGTTCTGATCTGCTGCACTCCTGTCTCCACCATGGGGATGGAATACAATATGCTAAAATACAATATGATATATTATAAAGAACAAAAGGATAGGGGAAATAAATCAATAACTGAAGATATGGTGCAATGTGCATGGATTCAGTTTCTTGGATCATTGGGATCACTACTGGGATGGAAAAGGCTCGTTCAAAGAGGATGGGTTTCACCTGAACTGGAAAGGGACCAATATCTAAATATAATATAAATATAATATACCAATAAAGTTTAAAATGGTGGGCTGAGTGTAGTGTGGATATTGCAGCTGCTCCTGAGTTGCAGGCTTTCTTGTATAATTCTTACGGGTTTTGCATTTCAGAATCATAAGATTTTTATTTTGAATCATTTTGGAACTCTTGTAGTCTATATAAATACAAAAAAAAAACATAAAGAAGTAGAGTTTTTCTTTAAACAGAATTAGTGTGGGAGGTGCCTCCATGTGTTTGTCAAGTGTCAATCTGAAGAGAGGTTTTCGTTTCTGTTTCTCTGCTTTGAAATTTTGTATTTCTAAAAATATGTCATTTAAAAAAAAACAAAAAAATATGAAAGAGACTGATTGTTCTTTACAATCGTGAAGGAGAGGTTCTTTTTCAAATGGGTTTTTTTCTCAATGACGTTTGTATT
Source organism: Rhincodon typus (assembly GCF_021869965.1). Lineage (NCBI taxonomy): Eukaryota > Metazoa > Chordata > Chondrichthyes > Orectolobiformes > Rhincodontidae > Rhincodon > Rhincodon typus. The sequence goes on along the minus strand of NC_063340.1, from coordinate 22,615,330 downwards.
TGTTGATTTTTCAATCTGCAGAGTGATTTTTGTTTTGACAAAACAAAAGTACGTTAAAAAAATGTAAAGAAGGAGGGATTGTCTACATGCGAAGCTTGTGGAGAGGCCAACATGTGAACAGCTGTGGAGCGAGTTATTTTTAATCTGGAGATTAAAAACTGAATGTTGAATTATTTGAGGAGGAGTCATTTTCTCATAATATTTCATTTTAATATTTATATGTTTACATTTTACCTACCTTTTTTCTATATTTCCCATAAATCTGTGAGTAAGGAAAGGTAGTTTAATTTTATCTATAAGGTGCTATTGAGAGCTTCTTTTTAGGCTTAATGTCACTGAGGCCATACAAGAGACACTGAGTGTGATTTAGAGAAGTGATTACACAGCAGGATCAGTCAGATAGATGGTTGACTGTCAGGAAAAGCAAGAAGATAATTCAGAAGTCACCTGCGGCTATTGCTCCCTCAAACAACTATTCCGTTTTGGGTACTGTTGAAAGAGGTGGTCTTTCAGAGGAAAAAAGAAGTGGTAGTCAGATCTTGGGCACAAAGAATAAATCTTATGATAAATAGGGTTTGTCAAGATTTAAAAGTATAATTGTTCTAGGAGACTGTCCTGACAGGGGCAGACAGGAGATTCTGTGGCAGTGGGTGTGAATCTAGGATAGAATGTTGCTTTCAGGGTACTAGGGTTAAGGATGTGTCAAAATGTTAGAAGCATTTTGTCAAAGGGAAGAGTGAGAAGCTGGAAGCTGTTGTACACATTGGTAGAAAGGACATAGCCAGGGAAAGGGTTAAGGTTTTGCAAAGCAAATGTAAGAGGTTATTAGAAGGTTAAAAAGCAGGACCTCAAAAGTAGTAATTGGTACCAGGTTCCAATGAGGGAAGGAATAAAAGGATAGAGAAGATAAATCAATGGATGAAGGGGTGGTGCAATGTGCAAGCATTTAGATTCTTGGATCCTTGGGATCTCTCCTGGCACAGAAAATACCTGTTCAAAAAGGATGGGTTTTACCTGCAGTGGCAAGGGACCAATATCCTGGCAGGGAGATTTGCTAGTTCTACTTCAGGAGGCTATAAACATTTAGGGGAGGGGGTTGGGGCCTTCGTACATAACAGTGTAAATAGGAAGAAAGATGATGGTTCTGAATCAGAAAGGGACAAGTTAATTGAAAAAGAGACAGACAAGCAAGTCAGAGAATGAAGTAATTAAACTGCATTTATTTCAGTGCAAGAGGGCTTGTAGGTAAGATTGATGAACTAGGGCATGTATGGGAGTATGCGACCGGGATTTTGTACCCATCACAGAAACTTAGCTGAGGGCAGAACAGGATTGGCAGCTCAATGCTCTGGGTTTTAGATGTTATGGGAAGGATAGAAGGTGAGGGGGGGGAGGGGTTTGTGGCATTTTTGGTGAAGTAAAACATTACTACTGTGATTAGAGAAGATATTTCTGAGGGATCATTTAGTGAAAATATATTGCTTGAAATTAGAAATAAGAAAGGGTTGATCACCTTGATGGGACTAGACTATAGGGCCCCAATAATCAGAGGGAAATGGAGAAGAAAATATGTAAAGAGATCTCGAATATATGTAAGAATGATAAGGTTGTAATAGGGGATTTTAATTTTCCAAAGATTGACTAGGACTTCCATAATGTTAAAGGTTCGGATGGTGAAGAATTATTATCTGTCTTCAAGAGTTATTTTTTAAATCAATATGTTCCTTTTACAGAAGGAGCAAAAATTGACCTTCTGTTCGGAAATAAGGTGTGACTGAAATATAGGGGAACACTTTGGGACTAGTGATCGTAATACTATAAATTTTAAAATAGTTATGGAAAATGATAAGCCTCCATAAAAGTTAAAGTTCTTAATTGAAGTAAGGCAAATTTTAAGGGTATGAAACAAGAATGTTCAAAGTTGATTGGAGTAGACTATTCACAGGTAGAGGCCTTCAGAAGTGTGATAATACTTCTGAACTTTCCTTGTGTTCCTGTTGGAATGAAGGGCAAGGCTGGTGAGATTAGGGAACAATGGATGAATAAAGATATTGAGGTTCCTGTCAAGAATAAAGAAGAATTACATATTAGAGAACGACATCTGGGATCAACTGAATCTCTTGAAGAGTATAGTGAGTGTGGGACAAAGAGGGAATATGAGATAACCTTATCTGCCAAGGCTAAAGATAATCTAAAAATATTCAACAAATATATTAAGAGCAAGAGAGCAACTAGGGAGAGAGTAGGACCCCTGAAAGATCATCAAGATTGCTTTTGTGTTGAACCTCAGGAGATGGGAGACATATTAAATTAATATTTCACGTCAGTTTTTACTGTTGAGAAAGAAATTGGGGCTAGAGAACTCCGGGAAACAAATATTGATGTTTTGAAAACAATTCATATTGCAGAAGTAGTAGTGCTGGAGGTCTTAGAAAACAAGGTTGATAAATTTCCAGGACCTGTTCAAGTATACCCAGGACATTGTGGAAGTTAGGGAAAAAAATTTGGGATGTCTTGCAGAAATATTTACATCATCAATAAACACGGATGAAGTACTGAGGTTTGGCTAATGTGCCATTATTTAAGAAAGGCTGTAAGGAGAAGCCTGGAAACTATAGACTTGTGAGTCTGACATCAACGGTGGGTACGTTGTTGGAGGTGATTCTGAAAGATAGGATTTATATGCATTTGGAGAGGCAAGGATTGATATGGGATAGTCAGCATGGTTTTGTGCGAGGAAAATCGTGTCTCACAAACTGGATTGAGTTTTTTGAGGAAGTAACCAAAAAGATTGAGGGCAGAGTGGTAGACATTGTTTCCTTGGACTTTAGTGAAGCCTTTGTCAAAGTTCCATACGGTAGACTAATTAGCAAAGTTGGATTACATGGGATTCTGGCTGTCCTTACCAATTGGATACAAAATTGGCTTTATTGTAGGAGACAGAGGGCGGTGGTGGAGAGTTGTTTTTCAAACTCGAGGCCTATGACCAGTAGCGTTTCACAAGGATCAGTACTGGGTCCACTTTTGTTTGTCATTTATATAAATGATTCGGATAAAAATATAGGAGGCATGGTTAGTAAATTTGTGGATGATACCAAAATTGGTGGTATAATAGACAGTGAAGAAGGTTATCTAAGATTACAAAGAGATCTCATGAAAGCTGTAACCTTGCAAACAGAAGCTCCTCAGAACATCCGGCAAGGCTGTCAGAACCCGTGGGTTATTCCCCTCCACCTATCCTCAAAGAAACTTTGAGGACAAAATGGACACGGCAAATGTCGCAACTTCAATGCCATTACCTCCTGAAGAAGATGATGAATTTCTTCCAAGATGCTCCAGGCACATGAGACAGGCTGTGGTCCAATACACGCCACCAGGATCCGAGGCAGGTTCAGAGGAACCGGACCTTGTCTGAAAATGCCCCACAGGAAGCTACAGGAAGAAAGAACAGGCCTACAACCCAAGACCTAGAGGGGGAGGAATGTAGTGATTGGAACAAGGTCAGCGAGGTGGACCTCATAGTATATGAGTTCCCTGACTTGGGGCTGTTGACCTAGTCCAATCAGGGAAACTTGGCTGACCGAGATAAAAAGGAGTATCAGGGTTTACAGTCACTCTAGGAGCCAGCTCTGAGCTAGCTAGATCAGTGTCATGTACTATGCACGTGTAAATAAAGGGTGATTTGGTGACAGGATACTGACCTTCGTGAACTTATTTCGTAGTGGACAGTGAAGAAGCTTATCTAAGATTACAAAGAAATTTTGATCAATTGGGCCAATGGGCTGGGAAGTGGCATTTGGAGTTTAATTTGGATAAATGTGAGGTATTGCATTTTGATAGTACAAAGAAGGACAGGACTTATACAATTAATGGTAGGGCCCTGGGTGGTGTTGTAGAACAGAGTGACCTCTGGGTTCAGGTGCATAATTCTTTGAAATTTGTGTCACAGACAGGGTGGTTAAGAAGGCATTTAGCATGCTTGCCTTCATTGCTCAGACCTTTAAGTATAGGAGTTGGAACATCACGTTGAAGTCGTACAGGGCATTGGTAAGGCCTCTTCCAGAGTACTGCGCGCAGTGCTGGTCGCCCTGATGTAGGATGGATATTAATAAACTGGAGAGGATTCAGAAAAGATTTTCCAGAATGTTGCTGAAATGGAGATTTTGAGATATAAAAAATAGACTGGGACGGCTAGAACTTTTTTCACTGGAATGTAGGAGGGGTGACCTCATTGAGGTTTGTAAAATCATGAGGGGCATGGAAAAGGTGAATGACAAGGGTCTTTTCCCTACGGTGGGGGAGTTCAAAACCAGTAGGCATATCTTTTAAGGTGAGAAGAGAAAGATTTAAAAAGGACATTTGGACAACTTTTTTTTTGTTACAGAGAGTGGTTCGTGTATGGAATGAACTGCCAGAGAAAGTGGAGAATGCAGGTACAGTTACAACATTTAAAGGACATTTGGATACGTTCATGAATAAGAAAGGTTTGGAAGGATATGGACCAAGTGCAGGCAGATGGGACTAGTTTAGTTTTGGAACATAGTCAGTACGGACTGGTTGGACTGAAGGGTCTGTTTCCATGCTGTATGACTCTATGACTTTCTGTGATTCTATGGAACAGGCAGCACCATGTGGTTGCTATTTACCTTTTAAATCAAACCCGTTTTGTGTGAATTCCACCTCCGCCCAGGCCTGCTGTCCAAAGTTGTACAGTATTTTCAACCTCAGGCCAGTTAGTAGCCTTTTTGTCTAAAAGCACATCTCAAGTCTGTTTCCAATAGATTGCAAGGTCAGGACCTAAATGTCTTATTAAAGTTGAGAATGAGAGGCATTTAATTTATTTGTGTGATAATCGGTGATTATCCTATCTTCTGAACCCAGGTAAAATCTGTGTCTTTCAAAATTGCATCTCCTTTCGTCATGCATTATGTCCCAAAATTATTCATTATTGCATCTCACATCAAATTCTTTGTTTCCTCATATTTAAGTTATTATAATTACTGATGTATACATAGATGTGAAGAATTATTTTATTAAATCTTGATTCTTATGTTTTATCTACCTCTGGTACTTTCAATCATGTTTTAGGCTGTTGCCACTGTTCTTCCACGGCCTCTAGTCTACACATTATTTTATACTAGTTCATCCCAATCTTTCTAATGGTATTGATGCTGATTTTCATTGAAGCTTCATTTATTTATTCCCATCTTTTAATCACTTTTTCTTGAGTTACTCACCATTATGTGCTCTTGTGGATTGATAATAGCAAGTGGCTGGCTTTCTAGGCCTTAACCAATATTACTTTTGTCAATAAGATGGTGCATGTTCAAGAAAACTATGCTCTACTCCTTCTCTAATTGGGCCTTTAATTTACAATGGACTTGAAAAGAGAAGAAATATATCAGGTTTAGGAATTAGTTGCACATGTTAACACAAGATCCTAAGAAACAGGAACAGAAGTAGGCCATTCACCCCTTTGAGCCTGCTTTGCCATTCAGCAAGTTAAATCATCTACTGTGTTAAAAAATGTATCACTTATATCATGATTTGAGATTTGGATTTTAAAATTGAGGCAAATGGTGTGGTTTACTTCTATGTAGGTAACTTTTATTTTGAAGAGGTTAGAATGTAATTTCAATCACTAAACTGGAGATATAATTTCCAGGAGGCATGTGATTCGGCCTGCTGCCGAGCAGGACACTTGTGTTAACGAACTAAATCTTAATACATCCAAATTTACGACCAACAGAGAAAACAGAGCAGAGGCACTAGTTTAGCTTTGGTTTCATAGCAGAAGAATTAAGTTTTCTGTTCTGGGAAACAATTAGTTTTAATTTGTGAAGCTTCCAACCTATGAGAGTTTGTAAAAAAAATCAAGTTATCAGAATTGAGAGAAAAAGGTTCATACCACAGGACTAGAGAAGAAGTTTTAAGACTATCTCAACAGTCTGAGATGGAGTCCTGAAAGGAGTCACTTGAGTCAAAATTGAAGAGTTGAGGTAGGAGTGATCTCAATAGAGTGATTTTTCTTTTACGTTAGTTTGAATATCTGTAAAGGATAGTCTTATGGAACAAGTTGAAACTTTTTTTTGATTTTTAGATTAAGATCTTTTCAAACTGTCTTTATTTATCTAGCTTTGTTTTTTCTTCTATGCAATAAACTTGAGTTCTTTGCAGCGTTGTTCAACGATGAGCTACCATGGTAACCAACTGCAAATTTTAAGCTTATGATCCATCAAGCTAGGTTTCATTCTGGGATCTGACTTGACCAATATGATTTCCATCTTGGATCATAACCCTACTTCAACATCATTTTCTTGAACTATTCCTGTATCCCTTGATGTTTTAATATGTAGAAATCTATTGATCTCCATCTTGAACATTCTCAACAACTGAGCATACAGAAGTTTGAGGCAAGGGAATTCCAAAGATTCATCGCCCTCTGAATGAAAAACATCTTCCTTACCTCAGTGTAAAAGGCCTGTTCCATATTCCGAGATTATGTCCCCTTAAATTAAATCCATGTAGCTTTTCTAATGAATGTACTCATAGACGGCATCATGTAAAAGTTTTACAGATAAAGAGAAATTGGAGAGAGGGAACTTGCTAACTACGTCAGGTTACTTTACCAGCAAATCAGGAAACACAAGGGCTATATTTTGCCAAGAAAATAACAGCGTCTGAAGTGGACACTGTTATTATGAGGTAAATGCCTGCAGCTTCTTGCAAGTAAGAGATATGTTGTTAATAGTAATTGCCAAAAATAGCGATGTTATGGGCAAATTTTTTTTAAAACCAAACCATGCAACTGTAAGGCTAATTAACAGGGCATGTCAGAAGATGCCTCACTCCAGTAAATCTGAGCTGATCTGTTTTTTTTTTCTTGAGGCTGAGTGAATAAGTCTATGCTTATGCAGATAAAAGCAAAGTACTGCAGATGCTGGAAATCTGAAATAAAAACAGAAAGTGCTGCTGAAACTCAGCAGGTCTGGCAGCATCTTCTTGGAGAGAGAAACACGGATAATGTCTGACTTTTCTCCAGAACTGAAAGAGGTTGGGCAATTATGTTTTTTTAATGCAATAGAGAGGTAGGAGGAGCAATAGGAACAAATAGTAAGGGTCCTTAGAGCCAAAGACAAGAGAGTTGCTGATTGTGGTGACATGACGATACATATGTAAATTGGCTATAAATGAAAGTGTGAAAAGGAGAAATAGATCTACTCTGATAAGAATAAAGTTAACAAGACAAAAACAAGAACCAGCAGTGTTTGTCGGGGAGAAAGAATGGGGGTGGTATTGGAGGATGTAAGAAAAATACAGGCTACCGAGATCATGCTGTGAGGCATTTAGATTTTGATATTGAATCCTAGAGGCTATAAGGTGCCTAAACAGAAAATGAGATGTTGTTTCTGTGTTGTACTTCTTTGAAACACTATAACGGGCACAGGAAGGAAATGGTTCCGTGGAACATGGCAGTTTATTAAAATAACAAACAAATGGAAGGTTGGGTCATTTTTATGGATAGGGCAGAAGTGTTCCACTAGTGGGGTGGAAAGTGAGGACAAGGGGACCTTATTATTGTTCTGGGAGGGAGAGAAAGGTGTAAGGGCAGAAAAACAGGACGTAGGTCAAACACATTTGAGGGCCCTGTCAACCAAGGTGTGGGTATGGGGGCGTTTTGTTTGAGGACAAAGAATGTCATATCTGGGAAAATGGAATTAAATCCATACAGGAAGCAGGGTCTGAGGAAGTGTATTTAAGGTAACTATGGAAGTCAGTTAGTTTGTATTGGATGTTGGTGTACAGCCTATTCTTAGAAATGGAAATCGAGAAGCCAAGGAAGGGAAGAGTCGGATCAACCAGATGAAGCTGAGAGAAGTATGGAAATTGGAGGCAAAAATGAGGAACATGTCCTGCCCTTGACCAGAATTGGAAATAGCCCCTATGACTTCACTGAGGTATCAGAGAAAGAGTTTGGTTGGGGCCCTGAATAGGACTGGAACAAGGAATATTCCACATACCTCACAAAAAGACAGGCATAACTGGCACCCATACAGGTACCCATGGTCACACCTTTGACTTGGTGAAAGTGAGATGAATTAAAGGGAAAGTTATTCAAAGTGAGAACATTCTCGGCCATATGAAGGAGGGTGGTGTTGGAAGGGGACTGTTCATATCTGTTCATGGAAGAAGCAGAGAGCCTGCAGACCGTCCTGATGGGAGGTGAGTGTGTAGAAGGGTTGCATGTTCATGGTGAAGAGGAAGTGACTAGGGCTAGAAAACTGGAAATTATACAACTGACAAAGTGTCAGAAGAATCATGAATGTAAATGGAAAGAGACTTAACAAAGGAAAAGGAAATAGAGTCTAGGTAGAAAGATAGACACTGGGGTGGGGCAGGAATAGCTTAAAACAATGTGTCTGCCAGGGCAATCTTGTTTGTAGATTTTGGGGAGGAGGTGGAAGTGTGTTTTGCATGGTTGTGTGACTGAGGTTGAGATGCTGTAGACAGGAGATCTTCAGAGGAGATGAAGTCAGTAACAATCCTGGAAATAACAACTTTGGTGTCCACTGGTGGTGTCATGATCCAGAAGGAGATAGGAGAAAGTCTCTGAGAGTCAGCACTCAGCTTTTGGAAGGTAGAGGTTAGCATGCCAGATGAAAGCAGCACCCCTCCAATCAGCAGGGTTCATAAAAGTCAGTGTTAGACCTGAGAGAAGGGAGTGCGGCAAATTCGGAAGGAGACAGATTAGAGTGGATGAGAGAAGCAGAGAAGTATCACATTTGCAGTTCTCGATGAAGAGATCAAGTGCAGGTAGAAGGCCAGAGAGAGGAGGGTCCGGGTGGAGGCGGAGTACTGGAGATGGATGAAAGACTCTTGAGTGATGTGGAAATGAATCCTGACCAGATAAGCGGGAATAGGGGTGAAGGTGACAGAAGAAAAGTTCACTGCCTGTGCCCAAAGAACATTGAGGTGGGAAAATAAAGGAATAAAATAATAATTTGCTGGGCACAAATTGTTCAGCATCAGAAAGGGGAAGATCAGAATACTCAGCAAGAAGTGAACGGGGAAGAAAGAATGGAGTCGTAGAGAAAGGAAGGGAAGAAGGAATCCAGAGGGGCATCACTACGAGGGGAGGTTTTGCAGCTTGCATTCTTTAACACCTGAAGGAAGAGAAAACCTTTTTTTTTTTGATAGTGTCAAATGAGGTGAAAAATAAAATGCAACTGGGGACCAGGACAGGATTGAGATAGTGTGAAGCAGAGCTGATGACCAGATTTGTCAAGAGTGTGCATATGGCATTGAGTATGAATCTCAGGATGCAGCGGGACGCTTGTTCAGAATATTGCCTTAAAGCTGAAAAAGCACTTTTGAGATGGATTCTTATCAATTGCCAAGATTAATTTTGTTAGTATATACTTTTTGATTGTTTCTGTTATGAGTGCATCATAATTTTGATAACACTGATTTCAACTTTTGAAAAAGCCACATTATTCTATATTCCAAAGAAAGATTTTCAAATGTTGCTCTCCAGAAGATAATTTTGCAATCTAAAATGATGTCACATTCCTTGTGCTGGAAAGAAAATTTTGTGGCCTCAATGTGTTTCAATACTTTATGACATTTCTGCTAATCAAATTTTAGAAAAGTACTGAAGACTAGCAGACTTCATAGGTTTTTTTTTCCCCAGTAATTTGGAGATTAATCTATTTCAAATGAACATTGCAATCCACAGTGTGTTATTCTGTGGTTGAATGAAGCCTTGTTTAATCTGACCTGTGCATTTAATGTTACAGGGTCTAATTGGTGTAAATATCCTGAAGTCAATTACACGGTGATTGCTGATAAAGCAGACCTTGAGAGGTTAAATGGAGGCTAACAGCAAATTTTCTTTTTATTTCTGCATTTTTTTTAACAACATACTCCAATGTGATTTCTGGTGAAAAATTCAACATGTATTGTCAAAATATGATAGAACGCAATTTTTTTGTATGTATGTGTGTGAATTTCCTGTAGCACTGCTTAGAAGAAATCAGAAGAAATGGTATGGATGCATTTCCAGCTGTGCATATTGAATAAGCATGAAAGAGTTTACCGCACTACCTCTGGAGCAAGAAGAAATACATGTCATTTTTTTAAAAATGTACTTAAATAACTCCAGGACAAAGACAAATAACAGATAAGGCAGAGACTAATTACAAGTTTTTGTTATATCTCAAAGTATAGCGGCAAAGTAATCTAGCATTTAGGTAAAAGTTTTCTCCTTTTTTTTACTGTATGGTCTAAAACAGACTGCATTGTGCAAAGTTCCTATCGCTCCATTCATTAGAAAAGCCATGTGGATTAAATTTGATTCCTACAGGAATTTGGAACAACCTAAGATATTTGCAGTAGTTTGTCACATACAAGCCGTGTGTATTGGCTCTTTGAACGTACAGTCATGTTTAGTCACTTGCCCCTACATTTTATCTGTGACTTTGTATGTTCTATCGTTTCATCTGCCAGTCCACCACCCTTTTAATATTAGCATCAACTTTCACCACCTCACATGTGACATTTACTGTATATGGTCTGGAATCAACAAAACCATCTAATGCTTGGGATAGAGAGCTGCCACTATTCCTCTTTTTACTCTTTATAGATGTTTAAGTCAACATCTTCAGACATGTTATTGACACATCTGGGTCTTGAACCCAGGCCTTTTAGTACAGAGATAAGGACAATATCAGTGCAAGTAGGACTTGAACCCTGAACCTTGTAACTCAAATGTGAGAGTGCGACCAAATGGATCACAGCTTTCTATTCTTTATAAACTAGGTTTAAGGATCTATTTGATTAACATTGGTAGAGGATAAATCTCTAGTGAATCTTAACAAGAAGTTGCTCTTGCCTTAATGATGTAATTTATTTTATGTTTTGTAATTGGTGTAAGTTGTATAGTCTTAGTTATGTCTAACTGAAGAATCAGGAGACGATGATATATCTGTCTCCCTCAGGATCTCAAGTAAGACATCTCTTTTTCCCACCAAGACTTTAATTTATTAGATTGGATGGATCTAAATGTAATCTCCAACATCAATCTGTTCAGAACCATATAGTAACACTGTTACTCTAATTTTGACCTGTGACTTGATATTGTGTTGTTAAGTTACAATTTTAAAGCTCTTTGTAAAATATGAATTTACAGTTGTATTGCACTTTTATTACATTGTGATTAAAGCCTTGTCAAGAAAAAGGATGTATATTTTTATTGATGCATTTTCTACTGCTGAGACTGTAATTAAAATATTTAATCCTCATGAAAACCTCAATTTTGGCATCTTCTAGCTGTTAGAGAAGGAACAATTCTATTTTCTCCAACTTTTCCTCATCAAATTTTCTCATCCCTGGTACCATTCTGGTAAGTATCCTCTGTATCATTCCTAAGACTTTTAAATTTTTCCTAAAAGGTGGTGTCCAAAATTATTGAGTCTATTAGAGTTCAAGTTTAATCAGTGACTTATAGGCCCAGGTTTTTATGGGAGGCCATCATTAGAGGTGACAGGACTTCATTCCAGGATTTCTGCTCCAAGTCACAGTTTCAGCAATTTTTGTTGCTGATAGGTAAGAGTGCAGGTCATGAGCACATGCAGCATAAGACGATAAAATATTGGAACAGAAGTAGGCCATTCAGCCTACTGTGTCTGCGCCAACATTCAATGCAATCATAGCTAATCTGATAATTCTCAACTCCACTTTTCTGCCTTTTCTCCATGACTCTTGATTCCCTTACTGATTAAAAATCTGTCTATCTCAGCCTTGAATGTACTTAATGATCCAGACTCAACAACCCACAGCAGTGAAGTATTCCACAGATTCACTACCCTCTGAGAGAAGAAATTCCTCCTCATTGCTGTCTTAAATGTGTGACCCTAATTCTGAGATTATGTCCTCTGGTCCTAGACTGTCTCAGAAGGGGAAACAACCTTTCTGTATCTACCCTGTCAGATCCCCTAAGAATCTTTATATGGTTCAATAAAAGCACCTCTCATTCTTCTATATTCCAACAACGATAGATTTAACCTACTCAATCTCTCTTCATGACACATACTGTCTCGTAAGCCTTGTAAACTTCTCTGGACTGCCTCCATTGCTAGTACATCTTTCCTCAGGTAAGCGGTCCATTGCTGTTCACAGTATTCCTGCTGTGGTCCAACTATTGCCTTTGGATAATTTTAGCAAACCTTCCCTATTTTTATATCCATTCCCTTTGAAATAAAGACCAATATTCCATTTGCTTTCCCTGTTACCCACTTAACCTCTCTTTTTGTGATTCACAGATGAGGAGTCCCAAATCCTTCTGTTTTATAGCTTTCTGCAGTCTTTCCCCATTTAAGTAATATTCAGCTTCTCTTATTCTTCCTACTAAAGTGCATAGCCTTACATTTCCCCACCTTTTTTTCCAACTGCCAACTTTTTATGCACTTGTTTAACCTGTCTATATCTCTCTGCAGTCACTGTGTGATCCTCATCATTTCCCTTCCCACTGGTACTTTTGTCATCTGCAAACTTGGCTATCGTACATTCATTTTCCTCACCTGAGTCATTAATGTATCTTGTAAGTAATTGTGGCCCCAACACTGATCCCTGTGGCACACCACTAGTTACAGGTTGCTGTCCTGAAAATGCCTCATTATCACAACTCTCTATCTTCTATTAGTTAGCCAATCCTCTACCCATTTCTAATATGCTACCTCCATCACCATGGGCTGTTATCCTTTTAGGTACTCTAAAATGTCATACATTCTGAAATGCCTTTTGAAAATTCAAATATATTACACCCATTGCTTTCCCTTTATCTATCCTGCTTGATACTTCCTCAAATACTTCTAATAAATTTATCAGGCATGATTTCCTCTATATGCAGTTATACTGGCTCTGCTTTATCATTCTATGCATTTCTAAATGCTCTGCTGTTACAGATTTTATAATACACTCTGCCATTTTCCAATAACAGATGTCAAGCCAACTGGGCGATAGTTACATATTTTTGTCTCCTTCCCTTCTAAAATAAAGGTGTTGCATACGCAGGCTTCCAATCATCTGAAACTCTTCCTGAATCTAAGAATTCCTGTGCATCCACTATTTTTGTAGCTAATTCCTTTAACAACCTAAGACACATTCAATCAGATCCATGCAGCTTATCAGTTCTTAGCTGTGAAAAATGAAAAAAAGTATTTATTCAAATCCTTTGGTATTTCCTGGTTCCCATTATTCTTTCCCATCTCATTTGCTATGTTGACTTTGCTTTCTCTCTTCCTTTTTAAAATATATTTTTAAAAAAACTCTTGCTTTCTGTCTTGATATTTCTTGCAAATTTATGCTCAAAGTTTATTTTCTCCATCTCACTCCTGACCTGACTAAATATCCTGCAGATATGGGCATGACAAAGCTCCCATAATTTCTATGGAATTGGGCTCATTCTGGTAGGAGAAATGCACATAGCTTCATGGAGAAATCATGAGTCAAGGGAACTTTAGTCCTGAGTAAGCCATTCAGCATTCCTTATGAAATGCATTAGTTCTCTTACCTTCTTATAACGTTGTGTCAATCAAGCACTGCCATTCTTAGTATCAATGACAAAATTTTATTACATATTTGCATCCTTCAATTTTCCATAAATAACCAGAGAAGCATTAGAAAAACTCTTGAAAGAAGTAATAACTTATTCTAAAGTAATAAAAATCAATCAAACAAAGATTGCATTTATTCTTGCCACTCAAACATTTCCTACTGAAAGCTAATTGCAATGATCCTTTTGGAACAAATTCAAACATTCATAGCAAAATCATCTGTAAAAGTAGATTCTTATGGTGTCAGTGTCAATTTGCCTTTTGGATACATGCTCATCCTATCATCACTGCATCATTGTGTATGAACTGAGGGCATAAAGATCTCATTATTCCACCTTACCTTGGATTACTAGAAGCACAACAATACTGGAAACACACAGCTCTGTTGTAACATAATAGCTTAACATTAGCCCAGAGACTTGTGTTCAAGGAATGTAATATTTGTACATTGTGAGTTGTTGTAACAAGTGTCTGTTATATTGGTCAATGCTACAGTATCCTGCTCAACTTTGCATGTTATGGGAGTTAATATAAACATTGCCACATCAGATTAAACATCTTTGTTGGAGGCAAATTCACACCATGGTAGCAGTGGTGACTATCTGCAAAAGACTCCAAAATCTTGGTAACATATTTGGAAGATTAATTGACAACCAACAAGACAACAGCTATGAGAACAGTGAATTCTTAAGCAGGACCAATTTCTGAGAGCATAGACAGCTTTACAGATCAATAGATAGAGTATTATACATCAAGAAAAGAGAATTTATCTTTGAGTAGAATACTAGTTCTTTCAAGATGAGAAATTTCCAAGATTGTCTTAATGAAAACGAATTTTAAAAGAGCCAAAGTAAAGTTTTGAACTGCAACACAAAGGCAATGTAGTGCAATTTAGTAGCTGGACATTAGAATGTTCTATTCCTGACAATTGATACACAAATAACAGTTTCTCAGATTAGTCACTGCAAAGTCTATGTTCTTAAAAAAGGAGCAGCACTGTAAATCCTCTCTATTGGTGAGTTCATGACTCTTGAATTTGCCTTTCTGCACTAAAAGGTAAGTAAGTACAAAATTCACCATCTGTGGGCAAACCCACGTATCTGCAATTTTTAACTTATTTTTAATGAACTCTGCACTCACAAATTTCATCATTCATGCGGCTTCTCAGAAAGTGAACCCACACTCATGATGGAGGAATGACTGTATTTAATCTACAGTGATGTAAGTTCAGGGACAGAAGGCTTAAGGTGATACCGTCAAACATTTTTAAGGTGGGTTCACATGAATTGGGCATCGAGTGACTTTACTGAGTTAGAACTATTCAGACAACATATGCAGTTCTATTTGACAGACAAAGTGATAAATAATCCTGAGAAAAGAGCTCCAAAATCTTGCCTGCCATTAGCGTGGATGGGCTCTACGTAAGCAACACATTCAGTCTCTCCTTGGATGATCAGAAAAAATCTGGAAGTTTCTCAATGACTGGCTCAAGCTAAGAATGAACTTCAGAATTAAGAGATTCCAACTCAGGTTATACAGACAAAAACCCTAAGAGTCTATTGACCAGTTCGTCAGAAAATGCCACGGGAAAGGGCTTGAGAGTGACTTTTCTGAATAGAAACTATCAGAGGGGCTCATGAGTTAGTATCATCTCCACACCAATTAAAGACTTTAAGAAGGATCTGTTGGTCAAGACAAATCGCTATACAATTACCTGAGGACAGATACAAGTATGAAGCAACAGTAGCAGCCCAAGAACAATTCTATCTTTTAGATTCAGCCCATGCTATTTGAATGGTCAGCAAAGCATACCAAACCAGCAAAATCTGTAATAGATGTGATTTGTCACACTACCCAAAAGCTATCCGGTTTTCTTGGTATCTGTAAAGCATCTGGCACCATAGAACACTGGGCGTACTTGGGCAGGAAATCTGGTTCCAAAAGCCAAGTTAGACCCCAGATCTAAACACAGATGATGAACAAGGTGGAACATTGGCAGCAAGGATAGTGTTCAGGTGTACAAACACAAATAGATTAATGAGGCTTAGTCCACAAAGTGAAAATTAAATTTCAGAGGACAGCCAAGATGTCCATATTGTAAATTGTGCAGATCATGTTGATGGTCTACAGTCAATAGAAGATTTTACACCATTAAGATCTTAGCAACATACCCTAAAAGCTAAACTCGAAATGGGACCTAGTGGAAATAAAAAAAAGCTACACATCCTGAAAGACATGTACCTCAGCAAATATCACTCCATGGTATAGACTACAAGAGCATTCTGTTACTCTCATGGTCACTATGTCAGTATGCCTTTAAGAGAAGTGGTCATGATATTATCACTGTATCATGCATTTTAAGCCACCCAGGTAGGACTCCCTGTACACCCACGACTGTGTAGCCAAATTCCGTTCGAATGCGATGTACATGTTTGCTGACAACACCATTGTGATAGGATGGATATAAAACAACAATGAATCAGAATACAGGAAGGAGATAGAGAGCTTGGTGTCATGGTGCAATGATAACAATCGCTGTCTCAATGTCGGCAAAACAAAAGAACTGATCATTGACTTCAGGAAGAAAGGAGGAAGACATGCCTGTATCTATATCAATGGAGCTGAGGTGGAGAGGGCCGAGAGTATCAAGTTCCTTGGAGTGAATGTAACCGACAATCTGTCCTGAACTTCCCACGTAGGTGCAACAGTCAAGAAGGCACAACTATGCCTCTTCTTCCTCAGGAGGTTTAGGAAATCCATAAGAACCCTCACCAACTTTTACAGATGTGCCATAAAAAACATTCTATCCAGTGCATAACGGCATGGTACGGCAACTGCTCTGCCCATGACAACTACAGAAAGTTGTGTGCACAGCCCAGACCATCACAGAAGCCAATCTCCCATCCATGGACTCCATTTACACTTCTCATTGCCTTGGAAGATCTATTAACATCATCAAAGACCCCTCCTGCCCCGGTAATGCTCTCTTCCAGCCTCTTCCGTCAAGCAGAAGATACAGAAGCTTGAGCACACGCACAAACAGGTTCAACAGCTTCTTCTTGCCTGTTATTAAACTGCTGAATGGACCTCTCTCACTTAAAATAATTGTTGATCTTGCTTTGTGCACCTCTTGTGCAGCTGTAGCCTCATATGACACACTCTGTCTGACACCCGATGATTTGTGTGTGCTAGTTTGCTATGATTTGCCTGTACTACTCTCAAAGCAAAGCTTTTCACTGTACTTTGGTGCCTGTGACTACAACAAATCAATCAAATCAAATCAAACATTACATGGAGGTCTGTGCTTGAACTGTGGAATCCAGAATTGTGAGGTCTGTGAAGAAGTTGAAGGGTCACTTAGACAAAAGAAAATGGAAGAACCCTATGAAATCATGCACCTTGTCTAATAGGAGACTGAAGGGAAATCAGAAAATTTTAGTGTGGTCCAGAGAAAACATGAATGAACCTTCAAGATTTTGTATAAGGAAATTCCTGGAGGAGAAGTAAAGAATAGAAAAAGTTCAAAGCATACATTTTATAAACTATAGAGTTAGATTAATAGTGATTACTTATTTTTGACATACAAAAACATTTGTTTAAATAAACATGAAATATTGTGGCATAGCTCTGTAGGTTAATCGATGCCATTTCAGATTTCATGTTACTGTTAACTGTTCCTAACTGACTTGTTACAACATCATTTTATAAAGCTTAATTTGGATTCTCGATAGGTCAGACATCTAACATGCATTATTGCAAAAAAAAGTTCTTTCAACTTTACCCTCAACTATGTATATTTCATCTCCAGCTTTAGAAATCCTGAATTTAAATGACAATCCCATTTTCCTTACCAAACATCCTGTGGAATATCAGAGCTTCACAGTCTTAGTGCAAGTTAAGCAGGAGTACATTAAAGTACATATCTATGGACCTATTATCTATGGACACCTTTTGAAAATAAGGGACACCAGAATGATTAGGACTGTAATGCTGTAAGTAGATCAGAATGAAGTAGGAAAATAGGGTTTTCCATTCACTCTGTAACTCTTCCCACCTCTACATGACTCTCACCTCCTTAAAGATGAACCTTAAAACTTATCTTTTTAACCAAACTTTTGAAGATCTGTCTTGGTGTATTCCTAAATTCTGTGTCAGATTTTGTTTGATAATACTCCTGTGAAGTATCTTTCACACTTCCCTACATTTTAGGTGTTTATTTAAATACCAGTTATTGTTGTTACATATTACTGGTAATTACATTTTTTCATAACTTACCAGATTCCTATCTATCGCTGAATAACTGCTTCATATTTATTTCTCATCATTTCCTCCTCCAGAGTGTTCAAAGTCGCTGTCTACGGAAGTAGACGCTCTAAAATTTCCTTTCTATCATTGTTTTTTTGCCAGTTCAGTTTTCCCAAATAATTCTTCCCGTTGTAATTGTTCTGAAACAAATACATAATTTATCAAAGGGAGGAATTTAGAACAATCATCATCACTAGGAAAAGGCACTGAGCAGACGTTGGGATTGAAGGCAGACAAGTGCCCTGGTCCTGATGTCCTATGTCCTGGGGTATTAAAGGAAGTAGCAGCAGAGATAATGGATCCAGAGATTGCAATATTCCAAAATTCCCTGGATGGGGGAAAGGTTTCATTGGATTGGAAAAATGCTAATGCAATACCCTTATCCTAAAAAGGAGGGAGATGGAAAGTAGGAAACTACAGACTAGTCAGTTTAATATTTATCATTGGGAAATTGTGAGAATCCTTTATTAAGCAAGTATAGGATATTTGGAAAGTTAAAACACAATTTTGTGTTTGCTTAATTTGCTAAATTTCTTTGAAAATGTAGTAAACAATAATGGGGATCTGGTAGATGCAGTATATCCGGATTTCCAAAAGGCATTTGACAAGGTGCCACAGAAAAGATACAATCATATGTGGTAAAGGTAACTTATTAGTTTGAATAGAGGATTGGCTAACCAACAGAGAGCAGAGATTTGGGATAAATGTGTCTTTTTCTGGTTGACGAGATGCATCTAATGGATGCTACAGAGTTTGGTTCTCGGGCCCCAACTATTTACAATCTATATTAATGAGTTGGATGCGGGTGTAGGGTACTACAGCCAAATTTGCAAATGATTCTAGAATAGGTGAGAAAGTAACTTGCACTGAAGAAATAAAAAATTTTGTAAATGGATATGGATGGGTGAGGTGATTGGCCCATGGATTGGCATTTGAAGTATAATGTGCCTAAGCAGAAATTATCCAATTTGGTCAGAGGAATAGAAAGACAACTTATGATCTAAATGAAGAGAAACTATGGGTGCTTCAGTGCAGAGGGATCTGGCTGTCCTTGTGCGTGAATCGCAGAAAACTAGTGTGCAGCTACAGCAGGTAATAAGGATGGTAAATCGAGTGTTGTCATTTATTGCTGAAGGAATTGAGTATGAATATAGGGAAGAGTTTCTGCAACTGTACAGGCATTAGTGAGACCACACCTGGAGTATTGAATACAATTTTGGTCCCATAACTTGAGGAGGGATGTATTTGTATTAGAAGCAGTTCAGAGAAGATTCACTGGATTGATTCTAGAGATGAGGTGTTTCTCTTGTGAAGAGAGATTGAGCAGTTTAGCCCTTATATAAAGGTACTAAAGGGGATTGAAAAAGTAGAAGGCATGTTTCCTCATTTGGGGCAATCGAGAATGAGAGGTCATAGTTTTAGGATAAGGGGTAGCAGATTTAAATCTGAGATGAGGAGAAATTACTTCTCTCAAAGGGTCATGAATCTATGGAATTCACCACTTCAGAGTATAGTGGATGCGCAGACATTGAGTAATTTTAAGGAGGAGATAGACAGATTATTTAATTAGCAGTGGGTTGAAGGATGATGGAGAGAGGGTGGGAAAGTGGAGTTGAGGCCAAGATAAGATCAGCCATGATCATATCGAATGCTGGAGCTGGCTGGAAGGACTGAATTGCCTACTCTCGCTTCTAGTTCATATGTTCTTACATTCGTGACTGCTATACAAATCAGCTAAAACAGCTGTGAATTCAGTGACAACAGTTGCAATAAATAATAAAATAGTAATGGGGCTTGAAGTACAGTGAGTTATTTTGAAAAGTTTAATGTTGCATTTTTTTAAACAGAAACCAAAAATGCATGAACTGAGTTTGAAAACCTTTCTTACGAGTTGGTCTGTAAGTTGCATAGAAGGTGTTGAGGTCTAGAATAGGTGAAACGCATTTGAAAAGCACGGTATAATTGGATCAGGGTGCACAAATGTAATGCAGTTTACCATGCACTTTGGAGGACATCATGACCAAAGGAAAAGTTTTACACAGGGAATTTCCATTATAAATGTAGATATAGAAATTTTTAATAGCAATGTTTAATTAAGGTGGAGTGCGTGATAAACTGCATTACATTTGTGCACCCTGATCAATTATCCTTCCTATTGGAGGATATAGGAAATCATTCAAGGGCACAACACTGCAGTGTGTTCAACACAAAGACTTTATTGAAGTAAAGTTTAAGATGTCTGCCTACAGGTTGTGTACCTCAAGGTACTGCAGACGAGGACAGACATTTG
Organism: Rhincodon typus; assembly: GCF_021869965.1. Classification (NCBI taxonomy): domain Eukaryota; kingdom Metazoa; phylum Chordata; class Chondrichthyes; order Orectolobiformes; family Rhincodontidae; genus Rhincodon; species Rhincodon typus. The sequence continues at coordinate 22,595,122 of NC_063340.1, read as the reverse complement.
CGCATAATTGCATTTCCATCCAAACATGCCCCTTTTGACACAAAGAAAAAGAAAAAAGGCATGCATCCTGTTACCAACTGATACAATATGTAACAAAGTCTCTTAATGTTACGCATGCATATTGCTAACACAGAGAGTATTAATTGGACACCACAGGAACAGATCCTTCAGCCCGCATGTCTGTGCCAACCATGATGTTAGTCTAAACTAATCTCATCTGCCTGTGCACGGTCAGTCTCCATCTGTCATTGTGTCGTCTAAATGCCTCTTAAACGTTGCTATCATATCTGCTTCTACCACCTAGCTGGTAGAGCATTCCAGACACGTACTGCTCTCTATGTAAAAAAACTTGCCTCACACATCTCTCTCAAGCTTTTCCTCTCTCACCTTAAACCTATGCCCCCGAGTATTTGATATTTCCACCCTGGGAAAAAGACTCTGACTATCCACCCTATCCATGCTTCTCATAATTTTATGTACTTCTATCAGATCACCCCTCAGCCTCTGATATTCTAACTTTGGCAATCCAAGTTTGTCCCACTTCTCCTTATAGCTAATTCACTTCAATCTGGTTAACCTCTTTTGTATCCACTCCCAAAACCTCACATTCTTCCCATAATAAGGCTTCTAGAATGGCATACCGTATTCTAAATGTGGCCTAACTAAAGTTTTATACAGCTGCAACGTGACTTGCCAACTTTTATACTCAGTGCCCTGACTACGAAAGCAAACATGCCATATATCTTCTTTACCATCTATTCACTTATGTTGACTGTTCAGGAAGCTATAGATTTGCCCCCAAGATCCCTCTGTATATCAATGCTCATCATGGTCCTGCCATTTACTTTATACTTTCCTCTTGCATTTGATCTCCCAAAATGCATCACCTCACACATGCCTGGATAAAACTCCAATTCTCCGACACATCTGTGGGATTTGCTCAACTTGTTTGTGATTCCTTTGGTGACTTACACTGCCATCTCAGCTCTTCCATTGATCGGAGATGGTGTGGCATTGAATTTCCCGATCTTTTAGGAAGCGGCTGAATTCTTCACTCATGAACTAAGTACCATTGTTGTATGTGACAATAAGCATAACTGCTGAAGTATGCTTTAAGGCAGTCAGCAACATCAGTGGTAGAAATTGAAGCCAATTGGTTTCTTCCTAATAGTCCACTGTGACAAGATAATCAGTTCCTGTGAGTGTGAAGAGATCTGCTCCCAGCTTCAACCATAATCTGTCTGCATGTTATGTATCATCACTGGTTCTTTGGCTTGCTTAGCTTGGTACTGAATGAAAGCACTGCACTTGCTAATGTGGTCCTTGATTTTGTAGCTCATGTTTAGCCAGCTGAACATATTGAACATATCTGTTGCCTGTTTCAGGCTTGGTTTAATTCATTTGTGGCTTGTATGGATGAATATTAGCATATCTCCTATCAAATTCCTTTGTACAATATGCCATCTTAGACTGTCATAGAACATAGAACATAGAACATTACAGCGCAGTACAGGCCCTTCGGCCCTCGATGTTGCGCCGACCTGTGAAACCAATCTGAAGCCCATCTAACCTACACTATTCCATTATCATCCATATGTTTATCCAATGACCATTTAAATGCCCTTAAAGTTGGCGAGTCTACTACTGTTGCAGGCAGGGCATTCCACGCCCTTACTACTCTCTGAGTAAAGAACCTACCTCTGACATCTGCCCTATATCTATCACCCCTCAATTTAAAGCTATGTCCCCTCGTGCTAGCCATCACCAGCCGAGGAAAAAGGCTCTCACTGTCCACCCTATCTAATCCTCTGATCATCTTGTATGTCTCTATTAAGTCACCTCTTAACCTTCTTCTCTCTAACGAAAACAGCCTCAAGTCCCTCAGCCTTTCCTCTTAAGACCTTCCCTCCATACCAGGCAACATCCTGGTAAATCTCCTCTGCACCCTTTCCAATGCTTCCACATCCTTCCTATAATGCGGCGACCAGAACTGTACGCAATACTCCAAGTGCGGCCGCACCAGAGTTTTGTACAGCTGCAACATGACCTCATGGCTCCGAAACTCAATCCCTCTACCAATAAAACCTAACACACCGTATGCCTTCTTAACAACCCTATCAACCTGGGTGGCAACTTTCAGTGATCTATGCACATGGACACCGAGATCTCTCTGCTCATCCACACTACCAAGAATCTTACCATTAGCCCAATACTCTGTATTCCTGTTACTCCTTCCAAAGTGAATCACCTCACACTTTTCCGCATTAACTCCATTTGCCGCCTTTCAGCCCAGCTCTTCAGCTTATCTATGTCCCTCTGTAACCTGCAACATCCTTCCGCACTATTCACAACTCCACCGACTTTGGTGTCATCCGCAAATTTACTAACCCATCCTTCTACGCCCTCATCCAGGTCATTTATAAAAATGACAAACAGCAGTGGCCCCAAAACAGATTCTTGCGGTACACCACTGGTAACTGAACTCCAGGACGAACATTTCCCATCAACCACCACCCCCTGTCTTCTTACAGTTAGCCAATTTCTGATCCAAACCGCTAAATCACCCTCAATCCCATGCCTCCGTATTTTCTGCAATAGCCTACCGTGGGGAACCTTACCAAACGCTTTACTGAAATCCATATACACCACATCAACCGTTTTACCCTCATCCACCTGTTTGGTCACCTTCTCAAAGAACTCAATAAGGTTTGTGAGGCACGACCTACCCTTCACAAAACCGTGTTGACTATCCCTAATCAAATTATTTATTCTTTGCAGCAGTTGATGTTTTTCACTTTGTTGGATGGCTTTCTTTATTTGAGCAAGGTGCTTGTCATATATATTCAATGTCTTTGCTGGGTTGATGACTTGCAGAACATGCCAAGCTGCTGATTCACATTTATTCTGGAATATTTCCATTGTAGTACATTCTAACTTCTTTATCAGGAGAACTGCTCTCAACAGCATGTTTGCAATATGTATCTGCTCTTCCCTTGACCTGACATCCAAATGATATTTCTGTAACTGGAGTACCATTTTTTGCAGATGCTTTGGAACAAATGGTAGAAGTTTGAGGAAAATGGTTTAAATTGGCTTGTGGACTGAACTATTACTTTGTTTCTTCCATGTAAGTATTGATGAAAATATTCACAAGCAAAGACGGTGACTAGGCACATTGCTCGATTTTGGACTAACTGCTTGTATTACCTTGGATGCAAACATGACCAGTTGACCTAGCTGCATTAAGATTGCTTCAAATCCTGTCTCACTGGCATTACACTGGCGTCTTCACTTATATCACAGTATTTCAGCACTGGTATTGCCTTCACTAGTTGCTTGATTTTAGTGAATGCTGCTTCTTGTTTTGTGTTCCAATACCACTTCATGACCTTGGACATGTGTTTTTCTGCCCATTGAGAGATTTAGGATGAAATATATTTTGAAGCAATCTCTTGTTGTAACTTGTACTTGTTCTGGTTTGTTCAACAAATCTGTAGCTATGGCATAATTCTGACTGTTCATGGAATAAGTCCCTGTTCTGTACTATATCTCCAGTAATTTGAGCAGGATGCTAAGGGGAAGAACGGCAGCCATGTTTTCTTAAGCAGTGTTTTAACTGTGATTTTCATTTTTTTTTCTCTTTTTTCTTTTTTTTTCTTTTTTTTCTTTTTTTTCAATTGCAGCTCAAAGCTCTGGAGCTATGCCTTTTTGTTTCAACTCTGGACATTCACCTCAATCCTATTTTTAGCACAATGTTTCACATGTACAAAACTGAATGTGTTCAAGGCAAGGACTTTATTGAAATCTAAGTTAAAATGTCTGCCTACAGGGTGTATGCCGTATTGTAGAGGTCACATGACGACAGCAGACTAGGACAGATATTTGCACCTGATTGCATTTTAGACCAAACAATGGGAAGGAATACAGTCTAGTGCCAAATAGATTGACAGCTAGCTGTAAAAGGGGCTAAGCTGCGTATGTGGTTAGCATGTGTTTTAGTGAACCTGCAAGTCTTAATGGAAGCCTTAATCTTGTAAAGGGAAGCTGCACTTATTGCACTGAAACATCTGATGATTGCCTGTGGAGAAAATGGCTTCAAAGAGAAGCACATCAAATTGAACATTAGACAAAGAGAAAAACAGACTTTTCAGGTTTTCTGATGCCTTGCTGGACATGGTGGGAAAAGGAGGAGTCTAATGTTTCCACAGGAGGCTGTATAAACAAACCCCGGGAAGGAAATAGGAGCAGGTGGACAGGGAAGTCAGTTCCCAGACTGTAAGCCTAAAGATGTATCAGCAGTGCCTTTAGAAGTTCATTGACTTCACACAGATGGCCATAGACGGATTTTCACAGGATGTTTCCTACTGACTATGACATAAACATCTCATGCTGCTTATTACATCAAAACCACATCAATGATTAAGACGTGCCCATCAATCAGAGACCCTAGCTCACTCTCACAAATTTACTAGTGATGCCAATCTCTCATCCATCTCTCACTGTTCGCAGATGCATCCAGCTATTTTGCTATGCTTTGCACATTACTCAAACATATTCCAAATTCACTGACATTCTTCCCTCTCTCTTACAGGTTGTGATGAATCAGACAAGAGGGCACAGAGCAATACCAGAGGGAGATTATCAAACCTGCATCATTTTAGCCTTTTGCAGGAGATGATACTCCATAACATAGGCTTGATTGTGTCAAAACCTCTTACATCTCCTGTCTTCTGCCATGTTTCAAATCTCAATACACCATCATTCTCTTGTCTGGCATGACATGAAAGCTGCAGATGATTTGGACACTTGCTTTGCATCTCGCCCAGCATTCCTCGCATTAATCTTGCTCTTCTGCATTCTTGCTTTCAGATATTCAAGAACTGCCAGCCAATCATCCTCTGCAGCTTCATGAGTAAGGGTGAGAGCTGCTATACATCAGAGGAAGAACCACTGAAAATTGCAGCCAGATGACTTAGCTTTTCGTATTACTTGTACCTTTAGAGGATAGCACAGAGCTGGGAACTGAAGTTCGGAATCACTGGCCCTGAAGGAACTGTAGCGAGGGCAGGGACAATGGACAATTTGTATAATAGAAACACTCCTCAGACAGCGAGGTCACAAGCAACAAAAAAAAGGACGATTTATATAATAGAAACACTCCTTACACAGTGAGGTCACAAGCAAATTCTGCTGTAGGAATTCAGATGAGGATTTGCAAGGGTGCAGCAAATAGGGAATGCTAATATGCTAACATAATGAGATGTTTGTTACATCAGCAAGCAATCTGTTGTTACTGTTAAGTGGCATGGGATCACGCACCAATTGAATCAGGACAAGAAGAATGCCGCTTATCCCCTCAAATCATTTCTGCCATTCTACAGAATCATGGCAGATCTATAGAATCATGGTTTACCATTCCAAACCACCATGGTAACTTTTCAACCCTTTGCTTATCAAATATCTATCTAGCTATGTGTTAAAGATGTTCAAAGACTCTGCTTCCTTCACTTTTTGCAAGTAATGTTCCAAAGACATGATCCACTTTGAGAAAAGCTTTCGTCATTTCGGTCTCAAATGGGAAACACCTTATTTTCAAAAGTGACCCCTTGTTCTAGAATCTTCCACAAAAGGAAACATCTTTTCCACATGCACTCTGTCAAGACTTCTCAGAATCTAATATATTTCAACCAATTCATCTCTTAGTCTTCTGAATACCTGCAGACACAAATCTAACCTGTCCAATCTTTCCTCATCAGACAACTTGCTAGGTAGTTATCTAGTAAACCTTAGAGTCATAGTCATAGAGTCATAGAGCTGTACGACATAGAAATAGACCATTCAGTCCAACTCATCCATGCTGACCAGATATCCTAAATTAATCTAGTCCCATTTGCCAGCATTTGGCCCATATCCCTCTAAACCCTTCTTATTCGTGTACCCATCCAGATGCCTTTTAAATGTTCAAATTGTAACAGCCTCCACCACTCCCTCTGGCAGATCATTCCATACACGCACCACCGTCTGCATGAACAATTTACTCCTTAGGTCCCTTTTAAATCTTTCCCCTCTCACTTTTAATCTATGCCCTCTGGTTTTGGGCTCTACTACACTGGGTAAAAGACCTTAGCTATTCATCCTATCTATGCCCCTCTATAAGGTCACCCCTCAGCCTCCAACGCTCCAGGGAAAATAGCCCCAGCCTCTTCAGCCACTCCTTATAGCTCCAAACCCTCCAAACCTGGCAACACCCTTGTAAATTTTTTTTCAAGTTTCACAATGCCCTTCCAATAGCAGTATTCCAAAAGTGACCTAACCAATGTCCTGTACAGCTCCCAACTCCTAAACTCAATACACTGACCAAGAAAAACCACAGATAGTCAGGTAGATGGTTTTCCTCCAGGAAAGGTGGGAGGGGTAGGCTAGTAGTGTAGGAGTATCCTGTGGCTATCCCCATCTCAAACAAGTATGCTGTTTTGTAAAATGTAGGGGATGATGGACCCTTGGGGAAATGAAGCACTGACAGCCAGGTTTCTGGTTACTGAGACTGGCTTTGATGCAACGAGGGGTATGTCAGATTCCAAGTGATCAAATGTGCAAGGGGATTCTCTAGTCAGAGGCACAGACAGATATTTCTATGGCCAACAACAAGCTATCAGAATGGTCTGTTGCCTCCCTGGTACCAGGATCAGGAATATCTCAGAGAGGGGACAGTATATTCTCAAAGAGAAGAGGAACCAGCAGGAGGTTATTGTATGCATTGGAACTAATGACATGGAAAGAGAAAAGGATGAGGATCTGAGGAGAGAATATAGGAAATTAGGCAGGAAGAATTAAAAGTAAGTCCTCATGGGTAGTAATATCTGAATTATAAAGTTGCTGGAAAAGCTCAGCAGGTCTGGCAGCACCTGTGAAGGAAAAAACAGAGCTAACATTTCAGGTCCAGTGACCCTTCCTCAGAACTCTGGACCCAGTCACCCGACCCAAAACGTTAACTCTGTTTTTTCCTTCACAGATGCTGCCAGACCTGCTGAGCTTTTCCAGCAACTTTGTTTTTATTCCTGATTTACAGCATCTGCAGTTCTTTCGGCTTTTAATATCTGGATTATGCCTGGAAGTGACAGTAGGAATAAAAGGGTAGAGCAGATGAATGTGTGGCTGAGGAGCTGGTGAAGGGGGAAAGAATTCATATTTATGGATGATTGGAATTTCTTTTAGGGTAGAAGTGACCTGTATAAGATAGATGGATTGCTCCTGGATTGGAAGGGGACTAATATACTGGTAGGGAGATTTGCTAGAGCTGCTGGGGAGGATTTAAACTAGTAAGGGGGGCATTGGTGGGACCCAGGGAGATAGTGAGGAAAGAGATCAGTCTAAAACTGATGCAGTTGGGAAAAGGAGTAAGTCAAACAGTCAAGGTAGGCAGGAACAAAGTAGAAAATGAAGTAGGACTGATAACTTAAACTGCATTTACTTCAATGCAAGAGGCTGAACAGGTAAGGCAGATGAACTTAGGACATGGTTAGGAACATGGAACCGGGATATCGTAGTGATTACAGAAACATGACTCGGGGATGGACAGGACTGGCAGCTTAATGTTCCGAGGTATAGGTGCTATAGGAAGGATAGAAAGTGGGACAAGAGAGGAGGGGGCGTGGCGTTTTTGGTTAGGGATAATATTACGGCAAAACTTAGGGAGGATATTCCTTGGAATACATCCAGGGAAGTTATTTGGGTTGAACTGAGAAATAGGAAAGGGATGATCACCTTGTTGGGATCGTATTATAGAAGCCCCTAGTAGTCAGCGGAAAATTGAGAAATAAATTGTAAGGAGATCTCAGTTATCTGTAACAATGATAGGATGGTTATGGTGGGGGATTTTAAGTTTCCAAACATAGACTGGAACTGCCATAGTGTTAAGGGTTTGGATGGAGAGGAATTTGTTCAGTATGTATAAGAAAATTTTCTAATTCAGAATGTGAATGTAGCTATTAAAGAAGGAGCAACATTTGACCCACTTTTGGGAAATAAGGCAGGGCAGGTGACTGAGGTGTCAATGGGAGAGTGCTTTGGGGCCAGTGATCATAATTCTTTTAGTTTTAAAATAGTGATAGAAACAGTTAGACTGGATCTAAAAGTTAAAGTTCTTAATTGGAGAAAGGTATTTTGACAGTATTAGGCAAGAACTTTCACAAGTTGATGGCGGGGGGTGGGGGGGGTGGCGTGTATATTCGCAGGTAACGGGACGGATGGAAAGTGGGAAACATTCAAAAATGAGATAATGAGAGTCCAGAGACAGTATGTTCCTGTTAGGGTGAAGGGTAAGACTGATAGTCGTAGGGAATGCTGGATGACTAGAGAAATTGAAGTTCTGGTCGAGAAAAAGAAGAAAGTATATGTCAAGTATAGACAGCAGGAATCGATTGAATCCCTAGAAAAGTATAAAGGCAGTAGAAGTATACTTAAGAGAGAAATCAGGAGAGCAAAAAGGAGACATGAAAAAGCTTTGGCAAGTAGGGTTAAGGAGAATCCAAAGGGATTCTACACATACATTAAGGACAAAAGAGTAACTAGGGAGAGAATAAGGCCCCTTAAAGATCGGCAAGGCCACCTATGTATGGAAATGCAGTAGATGGGGAGATACAAAACAAGTATTTTGCATCAGTGTTTACCATGGAGAAATTGGAAGCTAGAGAACTTGGGGAAATAAGTAGTGACATCTTGAAAAATGCCCATATTACTGAGGAGGAGGTCATGGATGTCTTAAAACACATTAAGGTGGATAAATCCCTGGGATCTGATCATGTGTACCCTAGAAATTTGTGGGAAGCTAGGGAAGTGATTGCGGGGCTCCTTGCTGAGATTTATAAACCTTGTCTGATTTGTTTCCAGCACATTTACATCCTCCCTTAAATAAAGAGAATAATGCTGTGCACAGTACTCCAGATGTGGTCTCATCAATGCCCTGATAACTTACAAACAGAGAACTTTATGCAGAGCTTGAAGTCCATCCTTATCTGCAAGGTAATATTTGGCCAGCTCCTTATTATTGCCTGTGCACACCGCTATGATCCTGAATCTGGTGATGGAGGCCTCAGCTTTTACTACAGCACAAGCAGCAGCCAGTCAACACCTCAATTGCACTGGAAACTCAGAGTCTCAACAATCTCAACTGAATTCAAGGATTACTAGGACTTGAGAACAAAATCAACACTAACATTCTTGTGCAATATTGAGGGAGTAGGGCACAATGGGAGTTGCTGTCTTTGGATATGACATTAAACTAAGGACCCTGGCTCCTCAGGTGGATGTGCAAAGTCCTACTATATTTTTCTGAAAAAGAGCAAGGGCAATATCTCCTGCATCTGGCCAATATTTATCTCTCAGTCTCTGTTTCAAAACAGATTATCTGATCATATAACAGGAACAAAAACAAAGTTGCTGGAAAAGCTCAGCAGGTCTGGCGGCATCTGTGGAGCAGAAAACAGAGTTAACATTTCGGGTCCGGTGACCCTTCCTCAGAACTCCTCATTTCTGAAGAAGGGTCTAGGCCCGAAACATCAGCCTTCCTGCTCCTCTGATGCTGCTTGGCCTGCTGTGTTCATCCAGCTCTACACCTTGTTATCTCAGATTCTCCAGTATATGCAGTTCCTACTATCTCAGAAGTCAGACAACACCATGTTATAGTCAATAGGTTTATTTGAAATCACAGGCTTTCGGAGCACTGCTCCTTCATCAGGTGAAGTGGAGGGAAGCGCATCTCCACTTTATCTGACGAAGGTGCAGTCCTCCGAAAGCTTGTGATTTCAAATAAACCTGTTGACAATAACATGGTGTTGTGTGACATCTGACTTTGTAAATACACAGTTTTCTTTCATGAGATCCATGCTTGCTGACATACAAACTGCTGCCAGCATGGCAATAAATATCAGCGCTCAAAGAAACACCCAGCAGCCTATCCTGCAGCAAATTAATTTAACTGCTGAGGCACTGCCCAAAAGGAGGGTCACTGGCATTGTAGAACATTCTGACCACTACCACTGCCAGTCCTTTTGCTGCTGCCAGACAACCAGCCCAGATTACTTATTTGCCCATGCCAGAGTGATGTAATCAAATCCCAAAGCTGCTCAAGGGTTTGCATGCAATAGTGGATGTACACTGAAATTTGTTTTTTTTTGTGGAATATTATTTTTATTTCAGGATTTTGGCCCAGAGGATAGTACACAATAGACAAATGCAAGGATGGAAAATTATAGACCAATGATGATACTGGGATGATGTCTTATGGGAAATTGAAATTCAATAGCCATTCATGGTCATCCAGTCTGGAGCAAAGGGCTCCTCAATGCTTGCTCTTCCCCATCTTCCTCTTGCTTTTGAAATGGCCTTTGAATGCGTACTGGCAAGGGCTGCATCCATTTAATAGTGAGATTGTTGAGGGCACAGCAGATCACCACAAACCTGGGTACCAGTCTAGTGAGTACTAAAGAGGTTTCCCTAGTGCTCCAAACGATGACACTTATGCTTCAGGATGCTGATTATTTGCTCCATAATGTTGCTTGTAGCTGCATGGCTCTCATTTTAGGTGAGAGGCCAAATTGGAATTTTGAAATGGGTGCCCAGAGGTATACCTTATTACGAAGTAGCCAACCTCTGATATGTCATGACAGCTCAAAGACAGTGGAATGACAGATTATCTCAACAGAATGAAAATGTTCTGTCTGCATTCACAGCAGCAAGCGTTCACCAACATGATGTTCTGGGCATGGTTGTGCATTGCAGCGCATTGATCGGATGTGGTCCCTGTGTTTTCTTAATATCACTTCATCTCCACATGGAGTTCGCAAAACCATATGTGAGCACATCTCATAATTTGCTGATAAGTCACATTCTTGTTCTTCCTGCCCTCCTCTAGTAAGAGGGAAGAAAGTGAAATCCCCTTTTTCTGGCTGATGTAGCAAGAGCCTAATGAACTTGATACAGTTGACTTACTCACCTGTTCCTGCCCAGATAGATCAACTTATGTAGCCTGATGTGACCCTAATAGCCATTGAACTTGCTAACTTTACCCTGCTATGTATATGCAGGTTTTGTTGAATTTCAGTAATGACCTCCAGTGATAAACTCGAGGCTTCGCACAGTTGGTGAGAAAGTACTCCCTGGATATTCTTATTATCTTTTGTACAGGTTCTCTAGAGCAAAGATAGAAGTCTAGAAATATGTTGCAGCGCTCTCTAGAACAGTTCAGCCAGTCTTATTCCCTACCCAACCTCGACTTCCCTGCAACCCTGCTAGTGTTCTTCATGTGCCTAACCAAATCACTTTTAAAACAATTCCTTGTCTCCATTTATATTGACCCGTTAGCAAGTGAGTTCTAACTCATTACCATTCCCTACTCAAAAAATGTTCTTTCCAACATTCCCCCTACATCTCTTTGCCACAGCCTTAAGCCCCAATAACTCCAACAAGGTTTTTGTTGACAGGACAGAAAATACCTCTGACGCCCTTGTCAGGATACAGCAATGCTGCCTTCTAGTTCTAATAAATCATCAAACCTCCTTTGCACACACCAACTCCTCATTATCCACAGGTCAAGGAGCATAGACCTCTGGGTAGCAAATCAGTGAATAATGAGAAGAGAGTATAGTTCCATAAAATTTGCAAGAGCACAAGTCAAAAGGACTGCACTTCCAAGATGAGTAGCTGACCCCCTTAAATAATACTTGTTATGTGGGTGTGAGAGTGATGTGTGGAGTGATAGCCATCTGAGCAAAGGTTAACTGTGAGTGAATAGAGAGGTGACAATTGAACTTTTGCAGTCCAACGTAAATAAACCAAAGAAATTGATTGCTATAATCTGCTCATTCTGCACACTTCTGGAGCATGGGTCCAGCCAGAAACTGCTGGAAGCATTATTTGTTTGCCATTGCATTGCTGTTGGCCTATCCCTTAAACAGCCAGTTCATTTCCACTTGCATTCATTTTATGCCCTCATAATTGCCAATGTTTAAAATCAAAATGGTAGTCTTGGATCCACATTTCTCTCCCTTAAACCGTGTGTAAAATTCAATCATACTATGGTCACTGCCACCAAGGGGAGCTTTCATTTTTCTTCTCGGGACGAGGGCGTCGCTGGCTAGGCAGCATTTATTGCCCATGCCAGACAGCAGTTAAGAGTCAACCACTTTACTGTGGGTCTGGAGTCACATGTAGGCCAGACCAGGTAAGGATGGCAGTTTCCTTCCCTAAAGGACATTAGTGAACCAGATGGGTTTTTCCCGACAATTGCCAATGGATTCATGGTCAGCATTAGATTCTTAATTCAGTTTTTTTTTAAATTGAATTCAAATTCCACCATCTGCCTAGGTTCACAGAATTTTATCTGTGTTTCTGGATTAACAGTTTGGGATGGCATGGTGGCTCAGTGGTTAGCACTGCAGCCTCACAGCACCAGGGACCCGGGTTCGATTCCAGCCTTGGGCAACTGTCTGTGTGGAGTTTGCACATTCTCCCCGTGTCTGCATGGGTTTCCTCCGGGTGCTCCGGTTTCCTCCCACAGTCCAAAGATGTGCAGGCTGGGTGGATTGGCCATGCTAAATTGCCCGTAGTGTTCAGGGATGTGTAGATTAGGGGGATGGGTCTGGGTGGGATGCTGTGAGGGTCTCTGTGGACTTGTTGGGCCGAAGGGCCTGTTTCCACACTGTAGGGATTCTATGATCTAGTCCAGCGATGATACCACTAGGCCATTGCCTTCCTACATTATGAGGTCAGTAATTAATCCTACCTCATTGGTCAAACCAGTCTAGTAAAGCCTGCTTTCTGGTTGGTACCATGTTGCCAGTCTAAGAAATTTCCCCAAAATATTCAGTTAATTCCTCACCTGTATTCCTCACCCTATTTTTTCCATCAGATTTTTCCAGTCTATATGTAGGTTAAAATCCCCCATGATAACTGCAATCCCATTGTTTCTTCCCTGATATCTTATCCTACATGGGTACTGTTAGGGAACTGTACCACAATTCCATCTTGCCTTTATCATTCCTCGCCTCTACCCAGACTGCTTCTATACCTTGGTTTCCTGAATTTAGTCACCTCTCTTGATTGTATTAATATCTTTAATTAGCAAAGCACTCCTCCACTTATTCCTAACTTCCTGTCCTTCCCTAATGTCACATATCCTACAAAAGTTAGGTCCTAATCCAGGTAATTTTGCAGCCACACCTCAGTACAGTAATGACCACTAGATCATACTTATTTTTCTCAATTTGCACTATGAGTTCATCTGTTTTTGTTCTGAATGCTAAGTGCCTTAACTTTTGTTTTATTATTTTTGTAACTTCTCGTCTTATCTGCTGATCTGTCCCATACCTTGTTTTATCTGTACCTTCCTGTCATTGTCTGTTTCTTATTTCCCATATTAATTCCTTCCTTTGTTGCCTTTTCCCTACACTTTGATGCACCGCAACTTCCCAAATTTGGGCTCATGACCCCACTATTTCACTTAAAACCCACATTATCTCCCTTGTTATGCAGCTTGAAAGAGCTTGAAACAGTATGATTCAGCTGTAGACCACTCCATGGCAGAGATCCCACCTTCGCCAGTATTCTCGCCAGTAACCTGTGAACCAGAACCTATTTCATCCACTCTAATCTTTCAACTATGCATTCAGCTCTTTAACCTCGCTTACCATTTTCATATTTGCACATGGGTCAGGTAATAATCCAGAGATTGTTATCTTGATAGATTTACTTGGTAAAGTGTATGTTTAATTTTTGCAGTTAGTTACTAAGACATATTTACACAAGGCTGCAGTTTCTTAACAACAGAACATAGGTTTATGACATATTTGAGCATCAATGCAGGAGGAGACTGTGACACCCAAGGGAGATGGTGGCTGTATCCTCTTTAATAATGGCCTTTCACCAAGAACCAGCCATTAACAGACTCTGTCAATAGCATAGTTGATGATAATAGCCCTCAATTTCTTCAACATAGTATCATGTTAGGACTCTGCTGCTAACCTCTCTGTGCAAACCTCTCAGTTGGCTGCTTGTCACTGCATCAATGCTGTCACAGAACCACACTTTGCTAGAGTCACTGACTTAGTCAACTTCCCCACTAATGTAACCTTTCAAGCACAGAGGCAATGTGTTTCACCATATAAGCCAACCATTCTTCAAGTCTTGGGCATAAGTGACTGCACTTATGTGGCTATCAAGGCACCTGTAGACTGACCTGACAGACTCACCTGATACCCTATGAACAGGAAGACTCATGTCTGACCATGAAGTTCCTGCATGTCTGTGCATGCTTTCTGCACATCTTTTATGATGTTTATATGCTGCAAGACTCAAGCATGCTTCTGTTCTTCTGCACCACCTGGGTATTTGATTGGTACCAGCATGACTAAGGTAGCTCTTAATGCCACTGGAAAACCCACAAACAGATTCCCAGGATCATAATAAACAAGCTAGGTATGCTTGTCATCATTAGCTTTTGATTCTTTGATCACTTTGGTGGAGCATTGCAATATACACCTACTAGGATCTCCTGTACAATGATAGTATGCTGCATGCTCCACAACATGGCATAGCAAAGGGGAGTGATGCTTGAGGAGGCAGAGCATGAAGAAGGCCCCATATATTACCTAAGAACTAAAAGACATGATGATGGCCTGACCTGGGATTCAAAGGGAGGGAGTAATTTTTTTCTTTATTCATTCATGGGATGAGGGCGTTGCTGACTAGGCCAGCATTTATTGCCTACTCCTAATTGCCCAGATGGCAGATAAGAGTCAACCACATTGCTGTGGGTCTGGAAACACATGTAGGCCAGACCAGGTAAGGATGGCAGTTCCCTTCCCTAAAAGACATTAGTGAGCCAGATGGGTTTTTCTAACAATCGGCAATGGATTCATGGTCATCATTAGACTCTTAATTCCACATATTTATTGAATTCAAATTCCACCATCTGCCGTGGCGGGATTCCAACCCAGGTTCCCAGAACATTAGCTGGGTCTCAGGATTAACAGTCCAGCGATAATACCACGAGGCTATTGCCTCCCCTTGATAATCCCTCTAATTCCCCCAAGATACCATTGCAATGAGGGGTTTACTGACCCAGCAATGCAGGAAGCCTGAGCCTTCATTCAGAGGTCAACCATGTTGATATGTTTTTCAATACTACCATCATGGAAAGGAGGACTTATGACTGTAGACCTACTTAAGAACTACTGATAACTGTGTACATTAAGGGCAGCGCAGTGGCTCAGTGGTTAGCACTGGTGCCTCACAGTACTAGGGACCCGGGTTTGATTCCACCCTTGGGCGACTCTGTGTGGAGTTTGCACATTCTCCCTGTGTCTGCATGGGTTTCCTCCAGGTGCTCTGCTTTCCTCCCACATTCCAAAGATGCACAGGGTAGATGGATTGGCCATGCTAAATTACCCATAGTGTCCAGGTTACGTGGGTTAGACATGGGGAAATGCTGGGGTAGGGGAATAAGTCGGAGTGGGCGGTGTGGACTTGTTGGGCCGAATAGTCTGTTTCCACACTGTAGGGATTCTTTGATTGTAAATATGGGACAAAATCTTATACAGGTCTGAACAATATGAGATACGGCAGAATTCTATGTGAAGTCCAGTGTGGTCTACCTCAATGTCGTAAACAACATCCCGTACTTTTTAATTAGGTTCTGGTTGTCAAAGCACGATTCTCACTAAGGAGTGATGTCTTGCCTTTAAAGAGGACTATTGCTTGTTAATGACCTTACTAATTGCACACCTCACCTCATTAATATGCAGCTTCATCTCCTACCACGCACTGTGAGCAAATTAGACCAAGAATTCTTGACATGGAAATCAGAATGGATACTGGTGACAACAGCTCACCAATTGCTGCACAGGACTTCCAGGTTGGACACAAAGCACCAACAAGTCAGGGCATACTCCATGGGCACCAGCCACAAGTCCTTCACATCCATAGATTGGCACCTGACATGTCAGCTTCTAAGAACCCTCATGGCACATCTCCGATCCACTTAACAATATGCTTCTGAGCTGCAATGCTGTATATTGGGGTGAAACAGCAACTATCATTGTAATGCTGCAATCAGCACACTTTGAAGTCAGGAGCAAGCATTTAACTCATGGACTTAACAGGCTACATCTCCAGCTTGTTCACTGGCTGTCATAGCAGTCACTTTGAATCCATCTCGATACTCATAACATCCTCTCAGGTCCCTTTTAAATCTTTCCCTGCCCACTTTAATCCTACACCCTCTAGTTTTGAACTCCCCTACCCAAAGGAAAAAACTTTTGCTATTAACCTTATCTATGCCCCTCATGCTTTTATAAACCTCTATAAGGTCACCCCTTAACCTTCTATGCTCCAGAGAAAAATGTCCCAGCCTATCCGGCCTCAAACACCCCACTCTTGGTAACATCCTTGTAAATCTTTTCTGTACCTTTTCCAATTTAATAACACCCTTTCTGTAGCAGGGCAACCATAATGTACACAGTACTCCAAAATTGGCCTCACTGATGTCCTGTGCAGCTGCAACATGCCATCCCAACTCCTATACTCAGTGCTCTGACCAATGAAGGGAAATGTGCAAAAGGCCTTCTTTGTCATCCTATCTACCTGTGATGCCACTTTCACGGAACTATGTACCTAAACCCCCAGGTCTCTGTTCAACAACACTCCCCAGGACAGTACCATTAACTGTGTAAGTCCTGCTCTGGTTTGTCTTTTCATCATACAACACCTCACATTTATCTAAATTAAATTCTAACTGCCCCTCCTTGGCCCACTGGCCCAGCTGATCAAGATCCCATACCTGATTTCCTTCTGAAATGAGAGAAAAGTGAATATTAAAGGAGAAGAAAGTCAGTTGTACAGCTATTAATGCTGGTTCAAGTGGGAAGCATTCCTGAGCAAGTGAGTAGGTAACATAGATGGTATGCAGGATTAGTGTGTAAGGCGTTGAGGTGGGTGATGGTGATTGAGGGAAGATATTGCAGGCAATCATGAGAGTGGTAGAGTATAACCCTTTGCGAAAGGTACGTACAGTAGCAGAGATAGAGTGAGTGTGAGGTATTGAACAGAAGTTGGCGACACTTACACTGGCAGAGTGGAAATAGCCATTAATCTTCTTCCTACGTTGCTATGCATTCCTCCAGATGACTGAGACCTCACTGACCTGGGGAGAAACCTTGGCCCAAGCCGGCATTTTCTGTTAGCAAGAGGATGCCCGTTCTCTGCACCATCAAGACCTTCAGGTCCCTGCCTGCAGAGCAGGGTGCCTATTTCCTCTTGTCTGCCTTGTCTGGGGAAATTCAGGGCAGCTCTGTACTAACACTGCTTGGCCGAGTGTAAAATAGACTAGTAAAATTAATGCCATGCTGGGACTGCTGGTCAGTCCTGGGATATCCCAGCAGTGGTGAATAGTTTCAGGTATGGTGAGTGGTAGAATGGGGCTAGAATCAGACTAGAGGGGAGCTGTAGGGATGATGTAGGAAGTTAATAAGGTAGGTTTGGTGAGAAAACCTCCGTGTAATTCAATGAAATTGACTTTTAACCAAAAAAAAAAGTTTCAGCCCATTCTTTTATATAGATCTATCATGCTAACCATTGCTAACAACAGTGATTTAATTACGTTGTCACTAGGACTAAAACTATAACTATTCACAATCTATATTCATAACACACCAGTGACCCACTCAGTCATCAATGCACCAATATACTCTGCAAAACACATTCTGACTTGCTTCTTTTGTTTCCTTGGTGGGGGTGGAGACAGCTTGCTCACGTCTTTAGCTCAGCAGCTGTGAGGACTGTAGTGATCAACCTAATTGCTCATGGACCCATTGGGGCCCACCCTCTGACTGCACTGCCTGAATCTCTGAAGGCCAGCACAGTTACTGGGATTAGCAAGAGCCACTAAATGCAGTACATAACTTTGCTGTTGCTTGCACTCTATGTACTGCTGCACATGGCTCTCTATGATTTACAACTCTCCAATAAGAGGAGCTCATGTGCTGAAAACCCTGACACATGGTTTTCATGATCTGCTCCATGGACTCCATTTGCAGAGATTGCATCGCCTTAGAAGTTTGACAGATGGTCAAACATCAACTGCACTGCTTCAAACATTGAGTCCCAAACTGTGATTTCTAAATGTCTTCCCTACCATGCAGAACATCACTGTGACAGTTTGCTTCCCCTGAGGTGTCTGTTCTTAGATGCCTCCATTTTACACAGCTCCTCCTGCGCAATGCTACTTATACAAATATCTGAATTATGCAATCTGCTGAGATGCAAATATATGCTGCTGCTTCTGGCACATTAATCAAATATGGATGCTCAATCTCTGATCATTTGCTTCTCTTCTTCATTTAAAAAGTGATTCCTTGCTTTATGGGATGGGTAAACATTACTGAAACCTGTGTGAAAAACAAACCAAGCTCATGAGTGGTAGGCATAATGACCCTATAAGTTTTGACATAATGTTTGCCACACTACCCAGTGATCAGCATGCTATCAGACTGCGCACAGCACACATCCAATGTCAACACTATTTCCTTCTGCCCTGCCATGGCCAACAAAGCCTCTCATCCAAACTCAGCATCACATAATGCTAACATAAGCATTTTCCATAGCCATGGGTACTTGGCATGGGTGGGGGGCTGGTGGTGAGGGTTGTAAAGGGCATGTAAGAAAGGCAGTATTGCAGTAATCGTGGAAGCTTTCAATATGCAGGTGGACTGGGAAAATCAGTAGTGAATCCCAACAGGTAGTTCTGCATTTGTGATTGGCAATGAGGCAGACTTGATCTAAAAGTTTAAGGTGAAGGAATCCCTGGAAGTAATAGAATTCACCCTGCAGTTTGAGAGGGAGAAGCTGGAATCAAATTTAACAGCATTGAATAAAGGTAACTACAAAGACAAGACAGTTAGCTAGAGGTGATTAGAAGGGGAGCCTAACAGGGAAGATGGTGGATCAGTAATGGCAGATGTAATTCGAGAGGCACAGCAGAAATCCAATCCAAAGAAGAAGAAGAGGATGAGGTAACTATGGCTGACAAGAGAAGTCAGGAACAGCATAAAAGCAAAAGAAAAAGCATACAATGTGTGAAGATTAGTCAGAAGCCAGAAGATTGAGAAGCCTTTAAAAACCAGCAGAGGATAACGGAAAAAGCAATAAGGGTGGGTGAAGCTGAAGTATGAGAGACAGCTAGCTAGTAATATAAAAAGATAGCGAGTTTTTTTTTAGCTATCTAGAACTTAAGAGAGAGGCAAGAGTGGGCACGGGACTGCTGGAAAATGAGGCTGGAGAAGCAGCAATGGGGAGCAAAGAAATGGCAGAGGTACTGAAAATAGCATCATATTCACAGTGGAAAACATTAGCAATGTACCAGAACTTCAAGAGTCAGGGACAAAGATGAGCATAGTGACCACCATGATGGAGAAGATCTGGGGAAGCTGAAATGTCTGAAGGTGGATAAATCGTCCAGGACAGATGGACTACACACCAGAGTTCTGAAAGAGATAGCTGAGGAGATTGCAGAGACATTGGTGGTAATCTTTCAGGAATCACTAGAGTCAGGGAGGTCCTAGAGGACTGGAAAATGGCTAATGTAACATCACTGTTTAAGAAGGGAGGGAGGCAGAAGGCAAGCAACTATAGGTCATTTTACCTGACCTCGGTCATTGGTAAGATTTTAGAGTCCATCATTAAGGATGAGATTGCAGTGTACTTGTAACTGCATGGTAAAATAGGGCTGAGTCAGTACAGCTTCGTCAAGGTGAGGCCATACCTGACAAATCTGTTAGAATTCTTTGAAGAGGCAATGAGTAAGTTCGACAAAGGAAAACCAGTGGACATGATCTATTTGGACTTCCTGAAGGCCTTTGACAAAGTATCACACAGGAGGCTGCTAAATAGATAAGACCCCATGATGTTAAGGGCGAGGTAGTGGCATGGATAGAGAATTGGCTGACTAGCTGAAGTCAGAGAGTAGGGATATAGGTGTCTATTTCAGAATGATAGCCTATGACATAGTGGAGTTCCGCAGGGGTCCATGTTGGGACCACAACTATTCATGTTATACATTAATGATCTGAACAAAGGAACTGAGGGCATTGTTACTCAGCTTGCAGATGACACAAAGAAAGGTGGTGGTGGAGATAGTGTTGACGTAGCGAAGAAGCTGCAGAAGGACTTAAACAGGCTAGGAGAGTGCGCAAAGAAGTGGCAGATGGAACACAATGTGGGGAAGTGTGACATTATGCACTTTGATAGGAAGAATAGAGTTCTAGGCTATTTTTCTAAATGGGGAAAGGCTTTGGAAATCTGAAGCTCAAGGGGACTTAGGAGACCTAGTTCAAGATTCTCTTAAGGTTAACATACATGTACAGTTGGCAGTTAGGAAGGCAAATGGAATGTTTGCATTCATTTCAAGAGGCCTAGAAAACAACAGTGGAAGTGTAAAGCTGAGGCTGTATAAAACTCTGGTTAGATTGCATTTGGAATATTTATAGCAGTTTTGTGCCCTTTGTCTAAGGAAGGATGTTCTGGCCTTGGAGGGAGTCCAGAGAAAGTTTACAAGAATGATTCTGAGGATGAAGGCTTGTCA
Source organism: Rhincodon typus (assembly GCF_021869965.1). NCBI lineage: Eukaryota > Metazoa > Chordata > Chondrichthyes > Orectolobiformes > Rhincodontidae > Rhincodon > Rhincodon typus. Next base: position 22,574,490 of record NC_063340.1, on the reverse strand, counting down.
TATGAGGAGCAGTTGAGAATTCTGAATCTGTACTTGATGGAGTTTAGAAAGATAAAGGGGGTTCTCATTGAAACTTACAGATTACTGAGAGGCCTGGATAGAGTGGATGTAGAGAATACACATCTGTCAGTAGCAGTGTCTAGGACCTCAGGGCACAGCCATAGATTAAAGGGATGACCCTTTAGAACTGAGATGTGGAGCAATTTCTTCAACCAGAGGGTAGTTAATCTTTGGAAACCATTGCCACAAAGGGCTGTGGAGGCCAAGTCATTAAGTGTATTTAAGACTGAGATAGATAGGTTCTTTGTTGGTAAGGGGATCAAGGGTTGTAGGGAGAAGGCACGAGAAAGGAGTTGATAAATATATCAGCCATGATCAAATGGTCGAGCAGACTGAATAGGCTGAATCGCCTAATTTTGTTTCTCTTTACTATATTCCAGTGGTGTCCTGTTGTTTAGTCTTTTGCAGCATTCAGACATTGAGTAAATGAAATATATTGCTGTGTGTGTTTGTTTATATTTTGTGGTGTGCATTATTAGCTAGGCATGATTTCATGATAGCAAGCATTTGGTGAATTGAGGGTTGAATACTCGTGGTAGATTTGCTACATGTTGGCCTGGTGACCACTTAATTGGTGTGCGAATGCTATTGTGACATGGGTTGCTGCTATGCGACAATGTTAAGGGGCCAAAATTCCTTAAGGGACTCACTTGTAATAGCATGTTGATAGGTTCCGAACAGTCAATGAGTTGTTCAGTGGTTTCCCTCCTTTGTTGAGGGGTACTGTGAAGAGAGAAACTTACAGAAGCTCCCCTCAGCTGCACTGCTGTTCTTAATTGCAGCACTGTGCTCAGATCTGCTGTGATTGCACTCTTGATATTGCAGCTTCTTGCAGGGGAGAGCACGGATACATTCCAACAGTCCTTTGTTGTGTGCTTGACGCAGATTCCAGCAGTTCTTTGTTTCTGTGTGGGAACTCAAGCTATTGGCCGATTATGATGTCAGCAATAGAAATGAATATTCACAGTACAAAGTTCAGCCAGGTTCCAAGAATACTTGTCAATTTCACTGACCATTAATCTCCTGCAACACAAAGGTGGCAGTGGAGGAAAGTCTTTTTTTGACCTATGCCAAGACTAAACCTATTCTTATAATCTCTTTGAAATTGAGCTTTCATTGGCAAACCCTAGACTGTCATTGCATCTTCAACACCTTTATTAAATTTATCATTGTTTGTAAATTTATAAATTGATGAAACAGAATTCAGATAACTATAAATGTTGTAAAGGTACATTTTTTAATTGCTTTTCAAGGTCGTTGGTCCTTCATCTGCAGGATCTTTTCGCGAGAGACCCAGTGGACCTACAGCATTTCGCAAGTGTTATAAACGAGGCGATTTCCCTATTGCCTTAGAACATGGTTCACATGGAAATCGAATAGCCTGGAAGGTGAGTTGGAGTACAGTGATGGCAAACACTGCACGACTAAAAGTAACATTTCCTATTGTCAAACAAGGTTATTTTACAAATTAATCAGATAGAGTCATTTCTCCGCAAATAGTGGCAAGAGAAAGGTCTCCTGAGTCAGGTGCCCACCTTTGCTAACAATTAAATTTATCCAATGAAAGAGATGAGAGTCAGCTTTCCTTTGAGACTATTCTCTCCTGGCCAATCCATCTCCATTTTTATGAGGACCTGGCAACCGAAGCTACTTAAAACAGTCTATCAAGTAATGGAACTAGCTAAATGCATCAAGCAAGCAGGCATTTATCTCTCAAGCTTCATCTCCTCCTGCAGAATGTTTCCAAATGAAAGGTTTAATTACTTAAGTGGATAGGGCATGCAATCTTGACCTATACGATGTGGAGCAGAATATTAATGAAGGTCAATCCTTATTCCACTGCTGCTTTCAATAGCTACAACACGTGTTAGTTGCATGCTGCTGTACAGTTTCAAATGGCCGGATTTTACCCATTTATCCAGCAAAAGGTTAATTAACTTAAAATAAAATGCAATATTTAATGAATGCTCTGATGCTAGTACGCACTGCATAAAGTAACAGGATGATCATGTGTGAAAATTGCAAAACAATTTAAAGTGCTATTCCTTACTGTGAATCAGACAGGTTGAAATACGCATTATTTACATCATGGAATTTATTAGTTTTTTTGTACAATCTTAGATTTAGCTCAATGTTTAAATTTCTTTTGTCAATATTTACAATTGCATTGTATTCCTCAGGACCTATGGGGGCCTTTGCCAGCAAATTGGTATTGTTTCTTCTTCATTCCATAGAGTTCAAAAGTATCAATAAAATTGGTGGAATGTTTAAAATAAGATACTGAAGCAATACTTGAAGTGATTTATTTCGATGATTTTGTCATTGGATACAGAGATCAATAGAAATGTTAGTGTTAAGTGGTTCGATGAGGAATAGGATTCAGTAAAATATCTGGAATGCTTTTTAGTTGCACACATATTATACTTGAAGAAACATGTAAAATGATGGTTTGATTTTCTAGTTGTATTGCAGGCCCAGGGTATTGGGGAGTAAGGTAGTTGCTTAGTTATGGAAGGAGTGTACATCTCGAAAGAACATTTTATGGGATTTCCTTAGAGATTTTTAAGTGGCATCTGAACAATAAATAATATTTTTCATGCATATTGCAAGTAAATAAGTAAATGCCTTTGTTCCTTTTGTACTTACGTGGTTTAAAAAGCAGTTTTAGGGGCAAACTCTTTACCTTTATTGTCTCTTAAAAGTGTATGAGCTTTTACAAGGGATGTCTTGTGGTGCAGTGGGTAATGTCCCTGCGTTTGAGCCAGAAACTCTAGTTTCAAGTCCCATGATGACCACAGAAGGTATGGATAAACAGACTGATTATCAATCTGAAAATCCTTTCATAATGCTGCTGGCAGATAGTAAGACTATGGGAATCTCCTGGTTAGCCAAAATGATATGGTAACTGCAGCACACCAGTTTCTCATGTTTAAAACAACTTCCACATCAAGCAGATGTTCACCTGCACATCTGCCAATGTGGTATACTGCATCCGCTGTACCCGTTGTGGCCTCCTCTACATCGGGGAAACCAAGCGGAGGCTCGGGGACTGCTTTGCAGAACACCTACGCTCGGTTCGCAATAAACAACTGCATCTCCCTGTCGCGAACCATTTCAACTCCGCCTCCCATTCCTCAGAGGACATGTTCATCCTGGGCCTCCTGTAGTGCCACAACGATGCCACCCGAAGGTTGCAGTAACAGCAACTCATATTCCGCTTGGGAACCCTGCAGCCCAATGGTCTCAATGTGGATTTCACAAGCTTCAAAATCTCCCATCCCCCTACCGCATCCCAAAACCAGCCCAGCTCGTCCCCGCCTCCCTAACCTGTTCTTCCTCCCACGTATCCCCACCTCCCACCTATCCCCTCCTCCCACCTCAAGCCGCACCCCCATCTCCTACCTACTAACCTCATCCCCCCCCCTTGACCTGTCCGTCCTCCCTGGACTGCCCTATCCCCTCCCTACCTCCCCACCTACACTCACCTTTACTGGCTCCATCCCCGCCTCTTCGACCTGTCTATTTCCTCTCCACCTATCTTCTCCTCTATCCATCTTCTATCCGCCTCCCCCTCTCTCCCTATTTATTTCAGAACCCCCTTCCTCTCCCCCATTTCTGATGAAGGGTCTAGGCCCGAAATGTCAACCTTTCTGCTCCTATGATGCTGCTTGGCCTGCTGTGTTCATCCAGCTCTGCACCTTGTTGTCTCCATGCTCAGGTTCTTGCCGCAGGCTTTACTCCATTGCAAGTCTGTCAAAATCTGTCTAATTCTGCCTTGAATAAATTCAATTACACAGACTGCTACTTTTTTGTGGAAGAGAATTCCACTGGCTGACAGCCATCTAAGAAAAATAATTTCCCCAAATCTCTGTCTTAATGGGAGTTCTCTTCCTCTAAAACTGTATCTCCTGGTTCTGATTTCTAATAATGATAAAATTCTTCTAGAACTGTCAAAACTGCAGGAATCATTTTTATCTCCTGATTGTCTTCAAGTTCTAAGATAAATACACATAAATGAAAGGCACTATCACAATAGGTAAAGATTTGCTCTGCATCATTCCCTAGTGCGCTTCTCAATTTATTGATTTTTTCCTCAGTGATACCTGTATCTAGTTGTGTTATATTTAATACTTTTAGTTGCAGTAGAGTGGCTAGTCCACAGTATGTATGGAGTTAGATAATCCTGTGATAGCCTCTGGAAGAAGATCTAAGCAAAGTACAACTTCCATCTGGCCTTAATTCAAATCCAGGGGTTTTAGGATAGTTTGAATGGGAGCCTGTGCTATTTCTCGCTCAATTATTAAGCCTCAGCAGATTGCATATGGTTGTGGCAGAATCTTGTAATATAAATCCACAAATTATGTTGGTTGAAGAGCTTCAAAAAAATTGCGAAAACATATGTGGAATTTGTTTCTTAGTCAATGGCATGTGGACAATCTGTGATTTGTTGTCATGGGAAAGCAGGCCTTTGAAATTATGGCAGGCCTTAATTCTGCCAGATCTGGTTCTGACAACCAGTACTTCTGCTTTATTTAGGTGAATGCAGCACTGTAGGGCAGAGAGGTGACTTTGGCAAGAAATCCCAGGATAATATCCCATGTAATTCTATGAAGTGCATGGGGAAAGGAACAGATTAAAAAAAGCATACACCCTTCTAAAAATCAGATGACTTGCTGTGAATGATAAAAGAAACTGGGAGTTTCAGGCCCAACTACAACTTTGAAGCTTAGAACTTTATTAAATCTCTTCAGCTAACAGAAAGTTGCAAAATCGATTTCTCAGAAGGTACAGCAGTTGTTTAGAAATATATTTCTATGTTTGAATATATTTGGGACACCAAAAATTCTATTGCTTACAGAAACATTTTATCATTTTTTTAAAAATGTATTCATAAATTTTATTTCCAGTAGCAGAGGAACAGAGGTGTAGGCTGAAAATTTTTAAAAAAATTTTTTGAATGATCGGTTGATTTTAAAGGTTAGGTTTCCTGACCTCTCATTCTGAATTTCAGAAGCAAAATAATATGGATGCTGGAAACCTAAAATTAAAACATAAAGTGCTAGAAATGTTGAGGAAGTCAAGCAGCAGATGTGCAGACAGAAACAGAGTTAATGGGTGGAATTTTAGCTTTTCTGAAGTGGCGATAATGATGGCAAGTAAGGTAACTTAATCATTCGAGAGTCCAAAAATCAGATTCTCAATATGTAGAAAAGTTCTCCAGAATAAGTTCCCTAAGCGTTAGATGATGAGTTCAGAATCTTGCTGTTGAGTGGAAAGAGGCTTATTTTGTGTATCTACATCTCGTTATTAATGCAACTTGCAGTATTAACATCACACTTCCATTTTTCTTCTTTGACTTCAAGAAAATTGATGCACAAAACTTCCAATGCTTGCACGGGTGAAGGGTTCAAGATGAGTGTGGCCATTGACCGTGGAGGCAGCTCAAGCAGGAAAGCGGTTCCATGTAAACAAACATTAAATGACCGGTACAGTGATTCCGCAAGTTGCAATGGACAAAATCTCCACTGATAAATCAGAGCATCTTTTTTTGTCTGGTCAATGCACATTGCAACTCCATGGTGCCTCCATGGTCAATGGCCAAACTCATCTTGAACCCTTCACCCATGCAAACATTGGTCTCACAACATCAGTTTGTTGTCACCCCAATTCAGCCACAAATTCATTGCTTCAAGCAAGATTTTGGAATTGACTGATAGTCAGGACTTATAAACTTATGACAGGTAATTCTGCATGAGGGGCATCCTGGCATTCTGTATACCTATGCAAAATTTTAGTGCTGACATCGAACCAGGCATTTTTGGGTCTTAGTCTGCTTTTTAGGACTCAAGGTCTTTAGTGCTTAATTGGAGGCAGGCAGCCTTTGTAGTTTTTAGTACAAAATGTCTTTAAGTGTTCCGTTAGAGGTAGATATCTTTGGTGTCCCAGCCTGCTTTGTAATGCACAACATCTTTAGTGCTGCTTTAGAGTTGGGGATCCTTCATGATATAACCTACATCTTAGCATACAAGGTGTTCAGCGCTGCTTTAGAAGCAGGTGATCTTTGTGGTATAACTTGCTTTCTAGAGCAGAAAGAGAGGTGGGCTGCTTATGGCAGTAGAGAGTACTTAAGAATAAATGTTTTAATCAGACAGGAGATGGACATGTTGCTGTATGGCATGGTGCTAGTTCAACGTCAGATCTGCAATATGTGCCAGCAGCTTATATAGTAAATACATTGCGATGTCCTGAAGAAAATGTATGTAAGTCAAAGCTTTTAGCAGCATAAGGGTACATTTCAATCATTTAGGGGATATTGCCAAAGTTAGTCATGGGCTAGTCTGAATCCACTTCAGCAGGTTGGCCACAGTCAGTCAGATGCTTGGTCCTTTGTGTGTGCTGGGATCCATGCCTGGGTCATGGTCAGACTTCGAGACAAGTATAAGCAGCCTGGAGATTACATGAAGTGTGCTCTTGGGAGATTATCCAGGAGATGTGACATAGCCAGCTGGGGCTGTCCTGCCAAGTCAGTTTGCAGGGAAGGTGGGGTGCAATGAGTCACGGTTGTTTGGTCATGAACAGTCAAGAGAATTCTCAGGGCAGTTCTTGCAGTCTTGGCGAAACCAGGCTGATCAAGTCTGGAGAAGGATTTCATTCATTGTACTGGGATGCTGAGGAGATGGTGACAAAATTGCAGACAGTAGGGTGGGACCACATAGTTAATAGGCAGGCACTGGGAACCCTTGAAGTGGGAGTGATTATTCTGTTTCCAGAAGGGGAGGATATACAGCCAGGAAGGACATTGGAGCCTCCAGAGGCATAGGCTCTGGTGTTAAAACAGTAAATTAATAGTGATGGATAGGGCTCAACTAGAATGGATGGATGTTGAAGCATCATCTGGACCTCAGGGACAGCAACACAAAAGAAAACGTGAAAATCATAGGGAATTGATGGATCACAGCTAAAGCTTGCAAGTAACTCATGTAAACACAGTTCGAACTTTACTGTAGCAGATCAAAAGTAAGTTCACAACATGACAGACCTTGCATTCAAAGTGGGAGGAGTAAGTCATTATTTCTTCTATGAGGCGGTGCTTGCAACATTCTTCTTGAGGCCTTGAAAGAGAGTCAAACAGTTAGAGCATTAGGATTCTCCGCCATTGCTGGCTTTCCCAAGGTGCAGAGTGCTATTGATTGCACTCATGTTGCTTTCAGAGTGCCCTCTGCAACCAGTTGCATTGTCAACAGGAAAAGCACAATGTTGATCACATTTCCACTAGGGCCATAATGGAACAAACTGTAAGTCTCCTGAAGATGAGGTTTCAATGCCTGAACCTCTACTGTGGGACTGTCAATATAACTCAGACAGGGGTTTCTGCATCATTGTGTAAGCAACGCCCTTCACAACTGGAACCAACAAAGGAGGACTGTATTGGGTTTGCATGAATTTGGGCAGCAAGAGCAATTCTGTCAGGATGAAGAAGAGGCTGAGGATCAGGAGACTGACCCAAAGGCCAGGCATGAGAGGAGGTCAAAGCAATGTTTCAGACACCAGAAAGATCCTTATTGTCACCCACTTTCAGGATAACTGAACTAGATTCAGATTTCTTTTCATTGAACATTTGATTTGCTTATTGGGCAGGCAAACACCTGCTTAGTGTAAAGGCCATGTGTGACATGTTGGTTTGCTGTTTTTCATTTATTATTTTGCAAAACTAAATTTCATGTAATTCATGTGAATATGTGAATTAAATCTTCAGCTGAGCCAATGTTGAAGTAGCTAATAACCTGCTCTACATCACCATTATGAAACAAGTCGTAATGTGAAAATGTACTTAACTCACATAACTTTAGTATCATGTAGCTCTGAATGCATCTATGAGGATATGACATGAATCATGTGTACTTAGGACTTCATGAGAGCTACCACATTGACATAAATCCTGAGAAAGTTAATTCCTTCATCTGTATTCCTTCAATGCTTCAGAATGCACAGAGAGTATATTGTCTTGATATACTTGATCATTCTCCATAGTAGTGTTTAACCCCGTGAAAGAAAGCAGTTTCTGCATCCTTTCTGCTCAGATCACTGATGTGAGGGATGGCAGGAATGTAAACTGCCCAATGAACATCTCCCAGCCTTAACTATCTCTCTGGTCCCTTGAAATTTTTATCAATAGGAACAACATCTCCCTAATGAGATGTGCGGAATCATTAGTGATTCTGAATTCTCATTCATAAGGAAAAATTAGGTTTTTTAAATTTGTTCCTGAGATGTAGGTTTCACTGGCTCGGCCATTATTTACTTACCATTCCTCATTGCCCAGAGGGGAGTCAAGAATCAACCACTTTGCGATGGGTCTAGAGTCAAATGTAGGCATTTGACCAGGTAAGCATTTTCTTCTCCAAAAGATATTATTGAACAAGGTGGGTTTTTATGACAATGACAGTGATTACATGGTCATCAGTAAACCAGCAATTTTTAAATCCCAGATTTTTATTCAATTTAAATTTCACCATCTGCCTCAGTGGATTTGAACCTGTGCCCCAGAACATTAGCCTGAGGTTCGGGGTTACTAGTCCAGTGACCATAAGACCATAAGAAATAGGAACAGAAATAGGCCTTTCAGCCCTTCAAGTTTACCCTCCCGTCCACTTACCTGCCTTTTCCCCGTAACCCTTGATTTCTCTACTAATCATGAATCTATCCATCTCAGCCTTAAATATACACAATGATTCTGCCCCATAGCTCTCTGTGGCAAGGACACTCTCAAAGACTCTCAATCCCATGAGAGAAGAAATTCTTCCTCATTTTAGTCTTAAATTGGTGCCTAATAAGACAATCCTTTCATACCATGGATCATTCCAGTGAATCATCTCTGAACTGCCTCCAATGCAAAGATATCTTTCCATACATAAGGGTACAAAAACTGCTCACAGTACTCCAGATGTGGTCTCATTAGCGCCTTATGCAGTTGTAGTAAGACTTCTGTACTCTTATACTCTAACCCTTTTGAAATAAGTGCCAACATTCCATTAGCCTTTCTGATGACCTGCTGCAGTAGTGTGCTAGCTTCCTACGTTTCATGCACAAGTACACCCAAGTCCCTTTCTGCAGTTTTTCTCTGTTTTTAGCCCCCTCACGCCTTGCCTTTCCACCTACTTTTGTTGTTGTGACATTATCTTGGGAAGTGTCGAAGCATGTTTGCAGGCTCTGGCAAATCACCTTGACGTTTCCTTTAGCCTCAGTGCCTTCCATACTGGCATGCAATGTCAATCTATAACCACAGGTGAGGTCCTAGAGAACTGGAGGTGGCTAATGTTGTGCCTTTATTTAAGAAAGGCTGTAAGAAGAAGCCTGGGAACCATAAACCTGTGAGCTTAACATAGGTGATGGGTGAATTGTTGGAGGTGATTCTGAAAGATAGGATTTACATGCATTTGGAGAGGCAAGGACTGATTAGTGATAGTCAGCATGGTTTTGTGCCAGGGAAATTATGTCTCACAGACTTGATTGAGTTTTTTGAGGATGTAACCAAAAAGATTGATGAGGGCAGAGCAGTAGTCATTGTTTACATGGACTTTAGTAAAGCCTTTGACAAGGTGCTGCATGGTAGACTAATTAGTAAGGTTAGATCACATGGGATTCAGGGTGACCTGGCCAATTGGATGCAAAATGGCGGTATGTTAGGAGACAGAAGATGGTAGTGGAGGGTTGTTTTTTGGAATGGAGGCCTGTGACCAGCAGTGTTCCACAGGGATCAGTGCTGGGCCCACTTTTGTTTGTCATTTATATAAACAATTTAGATGAAAATAAAGGAGTCATTATTAGCAAGTTTGAGCATGACACCAAAATTGATGGCACAGTGGACAGTGAAGATTATCTAAGATGACAAAGAGATCTTGATCAATCGGGTCAATCAGCTGAGGAGTTGCAGATGGAGTTTAATTTGGATTAATGTGACATATTGAATTTTGGTAAAACAAATGAGGGAAGGTCTTGTACAATTAATGGTACAGCCCTGGATAGTGTTGTAGAACAGACAGACATAGGTGTTCAGGTACATAATTCTTTGAAATTTGCGTCACAGTTAGACAGGGTGGTTAAGAAGTGTTCAGCATGCTTGCCTTCATTGTTCACACCTTTGAGTATAGGACTTGGGATATCATGTTGAGCTTGTACAGGACATTGGTGAGGCCTCTTGGAGTACTGTGTGCTGTTCTAGTTGCTCTGCTATAGGAAGGATATTATTAAATTGGAGAGAGTTCAGAAAAAAATTACCAGGATGTTGCTGGAAATGAAGGGCTTGAGTTACAAAAATAGGCTGGATAGGCTGGGACTTTTTTCACAGGAGCATAGGAAATTGAGAGACGACTTTGTAGAGGTTTAGATAATCATGAGGGACATAGATAAGGTGAATATAAAGGTCTTTTTCCTAGGGTTGGGGGAGTTCAAAACTAGGGGGCATATTTTTAAGGTGAGAGGAGAAAAATTTAAAAAGGACATGAGGGGCAACATTTTTTACACAGTGAGTGGTTTGTGTTTGGAATGAACTGCCAGAGGAAGTGGTGGATGCAGGTACGTTTACAACATTTAAAAGATATTTGGATAAGTACATGGAGGAATATGGGCCAAACAGGCAAGTTGGACGAGATAAGTTTGGGAACATGGTCGGTTTGGACTAGTTGGGCCGAAGGGTCTGTATCAATGCTGTATGACTCTATGACTCTAAATTGCAGGGATCCTGATATATGAGCCTCTCTGCAGTCAAAGACTCAGTTGCATGTGAAAGATGAACAATTGCTTGACAATTGCAATGTCTTACTTTCTTGAGATGTATGAAGAGACTTCTAACCTTGCATGCATGTGACTTAACAAGTATATTGAAAATAGTACTTCAGCAAACATTGTAATAGTGCAAGTGAGAATATGTTAACAAAAGTCATGGCTTATTTTCAATGATACAGTCCCATGCCCCCATGCACTCTCAGTAAATTTTCCTCTTCCTTTGTTTTTCATTTTGTTTAGACGCATACCCATCATCTGCAGCTGAGGTGGAGGAAGCCTGCTCTGTGGCTGGCCCTGTTGCTTTGGAAGACCTGGGTGGTCATCCCCTGGTGCCTTTCAACCCAGAGCACCCAGAACTGTTGCTTTGGAAGACCTGGGCAGTCATCTCCTGGTGCCTTTCAGCCTCAAGCACCTTGACCTGCTGAAAGTCTCATGCCCAGATGTTGGCTCACTCTCCTTGGCTTTTACTGATTGTTTTGGCAGAGGGCAGCAGAGGGACAGGTCAACTGTGGAGTGTTCTGAGAGAGTATTCTGGGGTACCTGTGTGTTACTCCTCTCCCTGTAGGCACCTGCTAGCATCCCATTGTCATCCTGAGAGGAAGGTTGAATGAGGTTGAAGTGCCTCATTTTCTCCACCTCCCCCAACCCCCCTCACCTTGCCATTAATGCTGAGCACCCATGACTAGAGTGATACAGTGCAGGTTCAGACACATATCCAGCAGCCACTAAGCACTTCACTAGACCTGGGTCTCCAAGGCAGCAGCCACCCTTTCTATGCAAAAGGCCAGGTGCTCCCGGTAGTGAGGGTATTCAAGCACTCCTCCACCTTTCTTCCCAGCCTACTAAGTGCCTCTGGCACACCTGCCTGATGTTCCTGTGCCTATCTGTGCAGATTGAACAAATCACATATGACCAAGAAATTGAGTGTGCCTTCTGCCTTGGGACTGAGCAGGTGCCTCGTCTTGGGTGGTTTTCTGATTGTTGCTTGTTTATGATAAACAGTGTTTGAACATTTGCTCATGTGTCTTTTATTCAGTAAATGATTCTTTGTGAATTACTTCTGGATCCCAATACACATTTCTCCAAGATCACTGCTGGCATATAGCTTTGCCCCATGCAATGGAACAGGTCAAATATAGAGCCTGGGATATGATATAAGAATTGTTACATGGCATAACAGCTTCTACCAGCACTGTCAATAGCTCCAGACTACTACATGCAAGTGAATTTTGCCACAGTAGCTCATACTTCCATGAGTGAACTGTAACACAGCATATGACATCAGACATTAGCATATGATGAGGCAAGTTGGAGAGTAGCTACCCTTATTGACAGTAACAGATGCTGGAAACAGGTGACAGTCACATTTTGGCAGGCCTCTGTAATACATATTCCCATTCTGCTGCTTCTGCTGCAGGTGAAGTCACCTGACGAAGAAGCAGCACTCCGAAAGCTTGTGATTCCAAACGAACCTGTTGGACTAAAACTTGGTGTTGTGTGACTTCTGACTTTTTCCACCCTATTCCAACACCGGCAGCTCCATATCATGGCTTCTGCTGATGTGGTGATATGGTATTCCTACCTATTTGTTTGCCTCTTCTCCATCTCCTTATCTGAAAATATTTTGGGTCCCTTTCATGCCATCCATATGCAAGATCTTACCTGTTTACTGTACCAAGCTCTGCAAGTTGAAATGGACAATGGTGATCCATAAAATCCACATAGGATCGAACTGTAGTCTCCCCCACAACCTTCCAGGCAACAAAATGGAATCTTTGGAAAACATTCTATCTGCTCTATAGGAAATTGGGTATTGATCTGCATATGTGGATGGAATAGAAGAGTGATACAAGCTTATGTAAAAGATTGCCATATGCATGGAATTTATGAAATCCCACTATGGCCCAAAATCCCTTTGACCTCAGCCTGACTTTTAAGGTTAGTATGGTATTGGATGAACACACCATCCCTCTTAAGCAGCACATTAGTCACTTCCTTTATGCTGTCTATGATGCTGCCTGGGATATCTCATGTGTTGTCAGTGGATCCTTAGAAGGATCTGAAGGCATAGAAGATTGGCATTGGTATGTTTGAGCACCAGTTGTCTTGCCACCCAATCCTATTGCGTGCAGATCTTTCTGCATCATGGTGCAAAGCTTTCCATGTTCTTATCATCAGGATTCCAAATGGATTCCTCACGTAGCAAGTTTAATTAAATTCCACCCATTAATTCTGTTATCTCTCCACAGATGTTGCCAAATCTCCTCAGTCATTCTTCTGCAAAGGTTATTTGCTTGGCATCATATTCAATTTTGATTTGTTACAGTTTTTTATTCATTCATGTAATGCAAGGATCATTGGCAAAAAGACCATTTATTGATCATCCTTAATTGTCCTCAAGGATGTGGTGATATGCAGCCTTTTGAAGTGCTGCAGTCCATTGAAATAACTCCACAGAGGCTGGTATCCCACCACCAAGTCACCGTTTATTTACACATGCTTAGTACATGATAATGACCCAGCTACCTCAGAGCCGGTGAAAATACTGCTTATATCTGTCAGCCAGGACTCCCTGATTGGACCAGGTTAAACCCCCAATCAGGGCACTCATATTCTATGAGGCCCACCTGCTTGACATCATTCCAATTACTACAACCCTCTATCTCTAACTCCTGGGATGTAGGCCTGTTCTATGTCCTGTAGCTTCTCCTATAGCATTTTCGCACCAGGTCCAGTTCCTCCGACTCTGCCCCAGGCGGTGGGTACTTGACCATAGACTGTCTCTTGTGCCTGGACTGTCTTGGCTGAAACTCATCTTATTCTTCAAGTAGTAATACTTGAACACTAGAGGCTGCAATGTCTGCTGCGTTCATCTCGTCCTCAGAGGTTTCTTTGAAGTTACGTGGAGGGGGAGAACCCACTGGTTCTGACAGCCTTGCCAGATGTTCTGAGGGGTCGTGTATGTTTTGCTCCTGCCTCGTTTGCAAGGTTGCAGCTTTCATGTGGTTGATGTGCTTGTTCAGGATTGCCTCTGCTACCCAAACTTTGTAAGTTATGGGACCTGAGCTCGCGTCGACGATGACTTTTACCCATGCAAGTTGTCATTCCCATGGTTTCTACATCAAACTTCAACCCCTAAAGTAAACTGCCTCTCTCGCTTAGAAGAATCTTGTATCTGGTATTGGCATTCCTGATGCTGTTTCATCCCAACCCCAAGTCCAGGACGATCAGGTTTAACCTGATGCAGAGTCTTCTCTCCATTAACAACTCTGCTGGAGCTGTCCTTGTAGTTGCATAAAGGCTGGTGCTTTTAATCAAACAGGAACCAGGACAGTTTTATATAGAGTGAAGCTATAGGCTGTTTCTTTAAGCCTGCCTTCAAAGTTTGGACTACTCTTTCCACCCGACCATTGGACAATTGATAATATGGAGCTTTCCTACAATAAAAATTACTATTCAGCTTTAGGGAATACTGAAATTCTCTGCTGGTAAGTGATGGCCGTTTGTCAGTGACCAACACCTCTGGGAGCCCATGAATTGCAAAAGATGCTCACAACTTTTCAGTCATCATCCCTGTGTTTGATGAATGAACTCTATGCACCTCCAACCACTTTCAATAGTTGTCCACAATGACTAAAAGCATACAGCCCATGAATGGACCGGCATAGTCGAACTGCAACCAAGTCCAGGGTTTACCCGACTATTCTGATGAATGTGGGGGGCTGCTGACAGTAATTTTTGTCCTTGTTGGCACTCTGGGCACTGCCCCACCAACGTAGCTATGTTGGAATCCAATCCAGTCTACCAGACTTAACTTCTCACCAACACCTTCATTTTAGAAATCCTTGAATGACTTTGATGGAGTTCAGCCAGCATCTGGTGGTTATCTTTGCTCAGGACAATCACTCTTGCACCCCAAAATAATATTCCGTCCTCTATGGTGATCTAGTTTTGCCGGGTCCAGAAAAGTTTCAATTCTGGTTGTGATGCCCCTTTTGTTTATCACCTCCAGCTGTTTAGTTTTGCAGAGACGGGATCTTTTTATGTCCACAGTCTGGTATTTTCAGTGGTGACTGGAAGGGTGTCCAAAAAGTTTAAAACCATAACAGATTCTTCCAGTGGTGGCACCACTAGTGGTTTATCAGCCAGTTGGAGGCAGCTCAAGGCATCTGTATTTGCTACTTGGCCTCCCAAACGGTGTTCCAACTTGTAATTGTATGCACTCTGAATAAAAGCGCTCCACTGAATTTGACCTGAAGCTATGGGCTATTCACCTGTCCTCTTTAAGTGGACTTAGCAAGGGTTTATGGTCCATTACTATTACAAATTTACATCCATTAAGGTATTGGTGGAACTTTTTCACGCCAAAGATGACTGCCAAACCTTCCTTCTCTACCTGGGCGTATCTTCGTTTAGCATCAGCCAAAGTTCAGGAAGCATATACTATTGGGTGTTCCTCTCCAATGTGCCACCGGTGAACCAACTCCACCCCGATACCATACAAGGAAGCATTGCCTGTCAGCACCATATCTTGCTTGGGATCGTAGTGCGCTAACATCTTAGACTACGATAGCTGCTTCTTCACCTTCCTAAAGGTTACATCTTGGCTATGAGACCATTTCCAAGGCTGATGCTTTTTCAATAGCAAATGTAAGGGTGCTGGGATAGAGGCCAGGTTATGTATGAATTCTCCATTATAATTCACAAATCGATCCTATGTATTGATACAAACCCTTATGGGTATTAATTATAGTATACTTCTGGGAATCCTCATCTAATTGCAATTGCAGGTCAGCATGGTTTATCTCCAGCTTTGTGAAGGATGGCTCCCCAACCAGTTTTGCGTGTAAGTGTTGTATGTGAGGGATTGGGTATTTATCCAGCTGCGAAAAGCAGTTCACTATTTGTTTGAAATCCCCACAAAGGCCCCTCCTATCAGGCTTCACAATCAGTACAATCAATGCAGTGCATTCCGCAAACTGTATTGGTTTGATGATTCCTTTGTTTCCCAGCCTCCTAATTTCTGCCTCTACATTTGTACATAAGGAAAATGACACTGGGCAGGCCTTGCAAATTCATTGAATTACTTTTTGGTCAATGTGTAAGATGGTCTTGGCCCCTGAGATAGTCCCTAGACCTCCCTGAAAAGCCTCTGGGTATTTAATTAGGATTTCACTCAGGCAGCCATTTTCAAATAGAAAAATGTTGAGCCAATCAAGTTGAATCTTTCTCAACCAATTTCACTGTTGTGAGTGAATCTCTTCATGAGCGTGTTTTTCTCTTGTCACCACTGAAATAATTCCATGAAGGCTGGTATCCCGTCACCAAGTCACCCCTTTTTTACATGCTAGCTCAGATCCAGCTCTTAGAATGAGCAGAACCCCTGAAACTCCTGTTTGTCTTTGTAAGCCAGGACTCTCTGATTGGATCAGATTAACAGGCCCAATCAGGGAACTCATTTTCTATGACATCCTCCAGGCTGACCTCATTCCAAATACTACGCATTGAAAGTAGGTACAGTTAGGAACTCCCTAATGTGGGTGCAATGACAATAAAGGAACAACAATCGTTTTCCAAATCAAGTTGCTGTGTGATTTCAAGAGCAGCATAAAGATGGTGATGTTCCCTATAGAGTTGTTGAACTTTGTGTTTTACTTGGAGGCTGAGCTACACATTTGGAAAGTACTGTATAAGAAGCCTTGGCAAGCTTCTCTAGTGCATCTTGTAGATAGTGCACAAAACTGCCAACAACCCATCGTCCTTGTGCTAGGTATTGCTTCACAAGTGGAGAGCTTTCCCCAATTTTCATTTACTTCAATTTTCCAAGGAACCTTAAGGTCACACTTGATGCATTGTTAATGTTAACAGCAGTTACTCTTACTCACCTTGAGATATTTGATCCTTTTCCATGTTTTGTTCAAACCTGTTAGGAGATGTGAAAGCAAGTAGTCTTTGCAGAATTCAAACTGAGTTTCAGTAAGCAGTTTATTGATTGCCACTTGATAACACTGTCAGTAAATGATTAAATTGGATTGGGTTTGTTTTGTTTTCTGTGTACAGGGCAATGCTGGTCAATTTCGCACTTTGTTGGGTAGTTGCCAATATTGTAACTGTTTTGAAAAGGCTTGACTAGTGGCATGGCTTATTCTGGAGCACAAATGGTCAGCATCATCTATTAAGATCTATTAAGAGTCAATTCATCAATGTAATTGAATATTCACTACTTGCCTGCTTGAGTACAACCATGACAACGTTCAAGAAGTTCAATAAAACTCAGCATTTGCTTGATTGACAACACTGACACCAGGCTCAGTATCTGTGTCATTCTATCAGTGACATATTTGGCATAATGACTACAGGATGCATTACAGCAACTTATTAAGGTTACTTTGACAATGCCTCTCTGCCCGGCAAGAGGAAAGAACAATATGTTGTCGGAAGACTATCACCTGCAAGATTATTTCCAAGTTATACAATATCCTGATTTAGATATATATCATAATTCATTCAACATCTCTGAGTCAATATTTTAAAATTTGCTACCTGATATTGTGGAAGCACTTGGATAGTAGCTGTTCAAAGAGAAACTTCACTCACAAGCATCCCAAGAACACTGAAGAGATAAATAAATGAAGCCATTATTCATTCCTGAGAAAATTTTTTTAAGTAAAATTAACCATTCGATCAACAAAGCTGACTGAATGGTACTGATACATTTTAAGAATTTTAAGAAGGTATGTAGTACAAGCTCAAACCGTACAATCGAAATTCACTTCACAGCTTTACACTACTGAAAAGCATGCTACCAAGCTCAAGTTCAAGTCCACCTTTGAGGGAGAGGGTAAGCCTTAAAGTAGAAACTTTGGTGAAAACATTAAAAGAAACAATAGACAATTCAAATAATATATAATTATGCTATTGTGAAATATGAAGCATATTATTTTGTCATTTTCCTTGAACGCTACTGCATTAATTTGGAATTTCAGCATTGAGGAAAAAATTGCAATTACATTTTCAAAATACACTTCAAATGATTTGTAGATGAAGGATCAGTATAATTAGCCAATAATACACTTCGTAAAATACTAAGTGTTAAGTGAAAGACCACATTTAACAAGGAACGTGTACCATTCCCAATACTGAGGCTGGATGTTTTACATGCAGGAGCAAATGTGTTTGGGAGCAGATGAAGGGGTTTACAGCAATAAAGTTGACAACAAATCAGGAAGCCAGCTCGAATCAACTGTCTTCTGCATTTAATTATAATATATTAGGTTGCAGGATGCAGAATGTTAATTTTAAACTGTAATCATTCATTAAGAAGGATGCTAACATGGGCCTTGGTATTTAACTATGGCTGTCCAAGTTTCTCAATTTTACTTGGACTTGCGACTGAAAATAAGGCAAAGACACAGCACCAATTGAGTAACCCTGTAGAAATTACAAGCAAAACTTTCCACGAGAAACGGAAATTTAATGGCTGTTTTCTTACCTAATCAGTTAAATATAAAAGACGTTTGCTTAATATTTGTTCTCAGAGGTTGCTTTTCTTGAAACTCTAAAGTAGTGAGAGTTACATTTTCAGTACTTTATGATTGCTTTCTTTATTTTGGAGGTTTGTGTGTTCGATATCTACTTTAGTCAGGTCAGTATGTGAGGTACATACTCTGTATTAATGTGGATATCAAACGACAACAAAGCTGATAAGCAGAAGCAAGAACAACAAGAAAAATACCAACATGAGCACCAGCAGCAGCACAAGAAAAGAACAGCAGCCGCTCCTCTTCACAAACCTGATGCTCAACAGGCGAGGTGATGAGGAGCTGAGCTGTTCACAGGATGCAAAACCTCAGCATATGCTAAACATATCCTCAACATAGAGACAGAGCTTCCTGAATCTAGTGGAATACAGGTGTCTTAGTCTTATATCAAGAGATGGCAGATATGTGCAGCCTGCCAGAAGACCTGATGCTAAGTGGACCTAATGGGCACAGGCAAGAACTAGAGGATGTGATGACTCGCGAGGCTGGTATAGTAATCCAGGAGGTGGCACTTGATATGGCCAGTTCCCAGTGAGGTACACCAAAGTTCCAGACAGGATTAAAAACTTGTCAAGCTTCTAGGTGAGGAGGGATGAACCGGCTTTCATTTATTATTCATCTGGCCATTTCGTTGCTTGCAATGTTAACTTAAATAGGATCCCTTCTTTAATGATGCCTTTCTTTCAGCCCAAATTTATGTTTTAAAATTAGTGTGTTTAACCAGGCTTTCTTGAGTTAACAAAAGAGTGAGTTTATTATTTACTAAACACAAAAAGAAATGATAATGCAACAAACTTAGACATTGGTAGAAATAAAAGGTGAGTCCAAGAAATGTTGTCAATTAGAAAAGATGTACATATTAATCTCTGACTTACATGAAGATGAAATAGTTGAACATCGTGGCTGTTACTTTGGGTGATACCAGCAGCACTGATGTTGGTAGGTGTGCAGTTGGTTTTGAGATACTTAGATTTACAGGTCAGTTGAAAGATCTCTGCCATGTTTCCTTTTGACTGTGGCTTCATTTGCTTTCTGGTTTTCAGCAAAAAGACACCTTCTGTCTTGTAATACTTGCACTGCAAGTGACAAGACAGGATCTTTCTCTCTCTTTGCTGAAAACCAGAAAGCAAATAAAACCACAATTGAAAGAAAATGGGACAAAGACTTTTCAGCTGATATGCAAGTCTAAGTATGTTGAAATCAACAGTAACTACCAACATCAGTACTACTGGGTATCACCCAAAGTAATAGCCATGTAACAGAAGTGCAGGGATGACAAGGGATTTTCTTAGCTGTGATTCTTGCAGCACATATCTTTCCCACTAGCACTCAAAGGACAGGGTTGAAACTAGCAGTACTTGCATATTCTGGAAAAGGGGAAAGCACAAATACATCTTTCAACCAGACTGCTCTCTTCATTGCCATCATGTTCATAGTCTAAGATAACTCACAGGAAATTACAGTTCAATTTGCAGTTCATATCTCCCTTTGAATTTCTTTTTTTTGAAGCGTCCTTGACAGCGAACAGGTGTGGTATTCTATAGTTTCCCTCAAGACTAGGGATAATCCACACAGCCTTTTTGGACGGTCACTGAATTACATTACTCGAAATTTACTTTTCAGTCATTCTTTGGCTTTATGTCCTTTTTTAAAACACACATTGTAAGTGAAAAATCAGTAGGTTCATAGGTGATCTAAAGTTTTAATCATCATTATGGCACATGGGAGGAGTCTTAGGCCTGCATGTCCAACAATCTGTATGAACAAGAGCAGTAACCTTAGGGAGAATGAGAAAATCGGCCACAATCCTTGTGATCTTGCAGGTTGAGGGAGTAAAAAGAGATGTGGTAGAGTTGGAGACAGTATAGTTAAGGGAATATATGCTGCAGCTAAAACATTGAGTCCCAAAGTTGCCTGCCTAGAGTCAGGACTAAGAACGTCTCCTCAGGACTGAATAGGAAATCAGAGTGGAAGCAGAAGAATCCAGCTATTGTGGTTCACATGGATATCAGTGATGTAAGTAGGACTAAGAAAAAGGTTCTGCAAGGACCTGAATGACAAAGCAGAACCACAAAGGTAATAAATTTTGGATTACTACATGAACGCTGAACAAATTGGCATTGACAAATAAGATCAAAGAATTGAATACCTGCCTCGAAGGCTGGTGTCAGAGAAATTGGTTCCCGTTCATGCAGCACTGGCACTGAGGAGAAAGGGACATGTTCTTTTGGGATGAGCTTGACCTGGACCATGATGGGATCACTATCCTGGCAAGTTGCAAAAATAGGCCTGTGGAGCAAGCTTTAAACTAAAGAATATGTGTGTGTTTGTGTGGGTGTGTGTATATTAGTGGTGTGGAGGGTTCAGGAGAAGAGAAACATGAAAAGTTGAAGAGAAAAGACAAAGCATTTGTGCAAGGTAATGGTATGAATAATGATAATTGATGTGTGACAGCAGGGGAGTTAATGTATAATCATAAGAGTATATCAGCAAATAAGATCAGAATAAAGAAAAATGGGAAAACAAGAAAAGTAATTAAAAGGCCTATCATCTGAACGGATGAGCATTTCTAACAAGATGGATGAATTTATGACATAAATAAAAATAAATTGTTATGATCTGATAGCAGTTGCAGAGATATTGCAAAATGACCAAAGCTGGAGGCAGAATATTTAAGTTTATTTGATATTTTGAAAGGAAAAGAAGAAAGGGAAAACAGCAGGGGTAACTCTGTTAATAAAACATGGGATCAGTGCATTAGTGAAAAGTTATCTGGCTTGGAAGATCAAAGTATAAACCAACTTCACGAAATCACAGCATTGTTACAATGCAGGAGGAGGCCATTCGGCTTGACATGCTTGGATTGGTTCTCTAACCTTGTACCAATTTCCTGCCTTATTCCCACATCCCTGACACAATTTCTATCCAAATATCATCCAATGCCCCCTTGAATACCTCAATTGAACCTGCCTTTACCTTATTTCCAGGGACTGCATTCCATACCCTAACTACTCGCTGTGTGAAAAAGTTTTACCTCCTACCACCTTTGCTTTATTTGTACTTCAGTTTAAATCTACGCCCTCTTATTCTTTTTTGTTTCAAGAGTGGGAATAGCTTCTCCCTATCTACTCTGTCCAGCCTGCTCATGATTTTGAAAACCTTGATCAAGTCTCCTTTCAGCCTTCTTTAGTCCCAAATTCTTTAGTCTATCTTCATAGCTGAAGTTTTTAATTCCTGGAACTATTCTTATAAATTCTTTCTATATTCGCCCAAATGCAGTCACATCTTTCCTATTATGGGGCTGCACTTCAGCCAAGGCCTAACAAATGTCTTGTACAATTTCAACATCACCTCCTTACTCTTATAATCTATGTCCCTATTAATAAAACTGAGAACAATTATGCTTTATTAAGTGCTCTCTGCCTGTCCTGCCAACTTAAATGTATACATATACGCCTAGGTCCCTCTGCTTCTGAACCCTGTTTACAATTGTACTCCCAAATTTACGTGTTTCAATGTTCCTCAGACCAAAGTCTATCACGTCACATTTCTCTCCATTGAACCTCCGCTGCCACCTGTCCACCCACTCCACAAACTTGCCAATGTCCTTTTGTATTTCCATACTGGCCTCCTCTTACGGTTATTCTAAGTTTAGTGTCATGTGCAAACTTTGAAATTGTCCCGTGCACACCAAAATCCAGATCATAAATCTATATATCAGGAAAAGTAAGGGTCACAATACCAACCCCTGGGAAACACTGCTACAGACCTTACTGTAGCCCAAAAAATATCGATTGACCATCAGTCTCTGTTTCCTATTAGTCATTAATTTTGTATCCATGTTGCTGCTGAGCCTTTTATATCATGAACTATAACTTTCCTCACAAGTCACACTGTATCAAAAGCCTTCAGGAAAGCCATATCAACAGTGTTATCCCCATCATCACTTTATCTCGCCTCTTCCAAAAACAGCAGCAAGTTAGATAAGTTCTGAAGAAGGGTCTGGGCCTGAATCGTCAGCCTTCCTGCTCCTCTGATGCTGCTTGGCCTGCTGTGTTCATCCAGCTCTACACCTTGTTATCTCTTATTATAGCAAGTTAGATAATCCTGATTTCCCCTTTAGAAATCTATGCTGTCTCTACTAATCATCACATCTTCCTCCATGTGTTTCTAATTCTGTCCTCAACAACTGTTTCTAGAATTAACCCCACTACTGAAGTTAAACTAAGCAGACTGTAATCACTGGGGATATCCTTACAACCTTTCTTGAACAAACCTGTAATGTTTGCAATTCTCTGGTCTTCTGGCACGTCCCCCTGAATCCAGAAAAAATTCTAACTCAGTTCCTTAAAAATCCTCGGATGCACCTCATCTATTCGCTGTCCTTTGTCAACTTTAAGTGCCAATAATCTATCCACCAGGACATTTTCCTTACTAATTTTGAACCCTTTTAGTGACAGGATTTCCTTCATTGTCACCAGGGCCTGGGCAGCATCCTCCTGTTTTGTCAAGACAGGTGTAATGTATTCACGTAACACCTTAGCTCTGTCCTCCGCTTCCATGTTATTCCCGTTTTTGAACTCTGATTGGTCCTACTCCTCTTTTAACCGCTTTCCTATAATTTGGGATTTCCCTTCATGTTAGTTGCTAACCTTTTCTCATAGTTCCTTTTTCTTTCTCTTCCTCTTTGCTTTGTCACCTCCCCCATCAACCTTCAGATTAGGGTGGGTTAGCTAAATTGGCTGACAACTGGTTTGTGATGCAGAGGGATGCCAACAGCATGGGTTCAATTCCTATACTGGCTGAGGCCACCATGAAGGTTCCATCTTCTCAACCTTGCCCCTTGCCTGAGTCATGGTGAACCTCAGTTTAAAATCACTACTAATAATGTAGAGACAGAGCAGCCCATGGTCCTTGGTGACTTTCCCTTTAAACCTTCTGTATTCTTTTTGAACCTCAACTGCAATTTTTGCCTTACACATGGCGTGAGCACTCTACTTTGTTTTAACGTTAATTTCTACCTCCTTTGTCATGCAGGAAACTCTGGCTTTGCTTGTCCTACTTTTTCCATTAGATGGATATACCATGATTTTACTTGAATCATCTGCTCTTTGAAAGTGGCCCATTGTTTAGTTATCATTTTTCCCACCAATCTCTTATCCCAATCAAGCCTACTCAGCTCTGTTCTTGCCCCATTAACGTCAGCTTTATATCAGTTTTTTTTGTTATGAAAAACTGAGAGGATACGCTGTTTTTGATATAATTCACCATCCTTCAGATTAATGGCCTCTATGCCTGGCATCATTTCAGCACTGGAATTCATATATCATGCGATCCATTTGTAAGATAGGATTTGGCTTGATGGATCATGCTGTTCATAGAAAACACCACTCATGTTCCCACTTTCAGGACCATTCATTTTTTTTAAAAAAATCTCATAAGCCTGTCAGTTTAGTACAGCCATTCATGCTCCATTTAAGAAAGCTCTAACCTGTTCTTCTTCAGTTTTCTGCGCATGATAAATCTTTGGTGATTATTCACCAAACTATGGTAAAGTGCCGTATTTTTGTTTACTACAGGTTAGGCAAGGAGGCAAAACATCCATTCAAACTGCTTCAAGGGTTTCCTGTGCAATTTCAAAGAAGTTCAATGTAAGGTTGAGGATCAGCATCTCATCTTTCAGTTAGGCATTTACAAGCTTCTAGATTCAACATTGAATCACTGCACCCATTTTGTCATTGGGCACCTATTGATATTGTCTCTATAATTCCTGATCACACGTCCACAAGATGTCTGTTATTTACTTGTCCCATTATCATCCCCTTTTGTTTTGCACATTCATCCCTTTTGTCATTTATTCTTCCCAGAATCAACTGGATCACACATCTTCCTTTTTTCATTCCCTACCTCTGTAATTGCTTAAAACTCATTCTTTCTCTCTAACTTTTTCCAGTTCTGTGAAAGGTTGTTGACCCTAAACAATGGCTGGATTTTCATGTCATGGGAGGTAATTAGAAGACAAAACTATTCCCATCACCTCAGTGTCCTCTTTACTCAAAACTGTCTGCAGAGACTCTGGACAGGCAGGTAGCTGAACCTTCTGACGACTTTAAGCCCACCTCAGCCAACCCATTCACCACCTTATACCCTCAACCACCTTACCGTCAACCCCTCAACATATTACAACACTGAACTTTAGTCTAAACAAATAGACTTGGTTATTGTCCTAAGATACTTCTTAAAACACCATCTAAGTATATCTACATTTCTTTTCTCTCACTCACTCAAGATCCTGGAACTCCCTTCCTTATACTTATACCCCTAGTATTGAAGTAAATAAAGAAGTAAGTTCATTATCACCTTCTCAGAGCAATTAGGAATGGAAATAAAAGCTGACCCAACCAGTGAAGCCTATACCCATAAACAAATAACAAGCCACTCTACCTTTTTATCCATATAACTCATCTGAAGATTTTTCCACAATTACAATGTCGACCTTTTACTTAACAGTTGCCCGTTGGCAGAACTAGATATCGCTATTTATTTCCCGAAGTTCTCTAGCTTCCAAATTCTTCTCCACAGTAAATACTGAAGCAAAATATTTAATATCTCCTCCATCTCCTGCAGTTCCACACATAGGCGGCCTTGCTGATCTTTAAGGGGCTGTATTCTGCCCCGAGTTACATATCTCACTAACTTAATTTGAGTTTTTTGAAGAAGAAACGAAGAGGATTGATGAAGGCAGAGCGGTGGACGTGATTTATATGGACTTCAGTAAGGCGTGCAACAAGTTTCCACACGGTAAACTAGTTAGCAAGGTTAGATCACTTGGAATACAGAGAAAACTAGCCATCTGGATACAGAATTGGCTTGAAGGTAGGAGACAGAGGGTGGTGGTGGAGGGTTACTTTTCAGACTGGAGGCCTGTGATCAGTCATGTACCACAAGGATCGGTGCTGGGTCCACTGCTTTTTAGTTATTCATATAAATGATTTGGATATGAACGTAGGAGGTATGGTTAGTAAGTTTGCAGATGACACCAATATTGGTGGCGTAGTGGACAGCCAAGAAGGTTACTTCAAAGTACAACAGGACCTTGATCAGTGAGGAGTGACAGATGGAGTTTAATTTCGATAAATGTGAGGTGCTGCATTTTGGAAAGGTAAATCAGGGCAGGACTTATACACTTAATGGTAAGATCCTGGGAGTGTTGCTGAACAAGGAGACCATGGAGTGCTAGTTCATAGGTCCTTGAAAGTGGAGTTGGAGGTAGACAGGATAGTGAAGAAGGTATTTGGTATACTTGACTTTATTGGTCAGTGCATTGAGTGTAGGAGTTAGGAGGTTGTGTTGCGGCTGTACAGTACATTGGTTAGGCCACTGTTGGAATATTGTGTTCAATACTGGTGTCCCTCCTATAAGAAGGATGTTACGAAACTTGAAAGGATTCAGAAAAGATTAACAAGGACGTTGCCATGATTGGAGGGTTTGAGCTATAGGGAGAAGCTGAATAGGCTGGGGCAGTTTTCTTAGAGCATCAGAGGCTGAGGTGCGACCTTATAGAAGTTTATGAAATCGTGTGGGGCATAGATAGGGTGAATAGCCAAGGTCTTTTCCCCAGGGTAGCAGAGTCCAAACTGGAGGGCATTGATTTAAGGTGAGAGGGGAAAGACTTAAAAGGGATGTAAGGGGCAACAATTTCACGCAAAGGACTGGTGCATGTATGAAATGAGCTGCCAGAGAAAGTAGTGGAGGCTGATACAATTACAATATTTAAAAGGCATTTGGATGGGTACATGCATGGGAAGGATGTAGAGAGATATGGGCCAAATGCTGGCAAATAGGACCAGATGAATTTAAGATATCTGGTCGGCATGGACGGTTTGGACTGAAGGGTCTGTTTCCATTACTGTACAGCTCTCTGACTCTATGACTTTATAACTAACGATCTGACAACACATTAGTTAAAGATAGCCATATCTTGAAATCACAGCGCAGCCCTAACTCACGTTTCAAAACACAGTTACAATACATCCTATTGCATTTACTGATTATGTAAAAAGGAGACAAAATTATTTTACTTACCATTTAAATCTTTTCACAACCCTTATGGTAAAGTGCACTAATAATCAAGGCCTACTATCCCAACAGTATTAACTCCTACTATTAGACAACTGAGGGACATTAAGGTGGTGGTAATAGTTGTGTCTGCTATGATCATGCTAATAATCCTAATAATTAAGATTACTAACTCCTACTATGCAAACTTAAAAGTAATATCCCTTCTAAACCCAAGAATGCATCCATTTATTCACAAATAACAAAGAAAAGACAGACAGCTCTGCAGAAATATCATAATGTAAAACAAGGGCAAAAATAAACAAATTCTGTGAATCAAGAATCCAAATCACAAATATGGAATTAAGTTATTTTCTCGCGGTTCTTTGGTTTCTGGCAATGCTACTATGTTATTGTTGACTGCAAATCTTCCATTTGGTAACCAATCAGTTGGACCCAAATCCTTCCCTGAGTAAGAAGTTTTTAATTTCAAAGACTGTGAAAGTTGTTTATTTCTACCACAGAGGGTGAGAAAGAGTGAGAAATTTTGCAGGCTTTGTTTGCAGGTTTTCAGGAGTTGTGTGTTCAAGTCCCTTTCTCAGTTCTCTGACAGATTTCAACTTAAAAGTCCAAAGGACTGTTGCTTGGCATTTTTTTCAATCCAAAGCACCCCCTGTATGGGAAAATAAAATTCCCAGATAGAGTCACACATGGGCTGGATCTGCATCTGGAAGGTGCAAATATGCAGTCTTTGGGTCATTCCAGGGCCCATGCAAAAATCCAGCGCAATTAGCGCAACTTTAAAATTTTGAGGGGTGAAGTGGATCAACTATACCTGAAGGCTCTCCTTCCCATTGTGCGGTATGTCTGCCTGCCTTATGTCTATGTCCAAATTCAAAGTTGCAGCTCCTGGGTCTTAGCTAACAACTGCATTGATAACGCAAGAAAGTCATAAGACTGTGTTGAAAAAATAAAACGTTACATTCATGAGTTTTCAAGTGCAAGGGGGCCAGCCAAATCCCACCATCTTAAATCTGCGAAAGGGACTCAAAAAACCTCTAGCTTGGGCAGAAAGGAGGAAATCTTATTTCACAGCTTAGTAATGTATTGTAATGTTTTTTAAAACTCTTAGATTATTGAATAATTTAGATATTGGCACTAATAATTGAAGGAAACTTGCACTTTGCACATAATGAACAAATAAAATCTCACTTATGAACAGCATACTGAGACTAGAGAGATTGAGTTATAGGGAGAGGCTGGATAAGCTGGCACTGTTGTCACTGGAGCGTAGGAGGTTGAGTCATAGAGTCATAGAGTAATACAGCATGGAAACAGGCCCTTCAGCCCAAACTGGTCCATGCTGACCATGGTGCCCACACAGCTAATTCCAATTGCCTGCATGTTGCTATTGTATCTGCCTCAACCACTTTATCTTGCAGCCCATTCCATATATGCACCACTTTCTGTGTGAAGAAGTTGCCCCTCAGGTCCTTCTTAAATCTTTCCCCTCTCACCTTAAATCTATGCCCTCTAGTTTTCAATTCCCCATCCCTGGGAAAAAGACTATATGCATTGTTCCTATCTATCCCCCTCATGATTTTATATACCTCAATAAGGTCACCCCTCATTCTCCTACGATCCAAGGAATAAAGCCCTATCCTGTCCAACTTCTTACTATAACTCAGGCCTACTGGTCCTGGCAACATCTTCGTAAATCTTCTTTGCACACTTTCCATTTTAATTATGTCTTTCCTATAACCGGGTGACCAAAACTGTACACAATATTCCAACTGTAGACTCACCAACAACTTATACAATTGTAACATAATGTCCCAACTCCTATTCTCAATGCCTTGACCATTGAAGGCCAGAATGCTAAATGCCTTCTTCATCACCCTGTCCACCTGTGATGCCTATTTCAACGAACTATGTACTTGTACTCCTGGGTCCCTCTGTTCCACAATACTCCTCAGGACCTCACCATTTACTGTATAAATCCTACTTGGTTTGACTTTACAAAGTGCAACACCTCACACTTATCTGTATTGAATTGCATTTGCCAGCCCTCAACCCACTTCCCCATCTGATCAAGATCCATCTGTAATTTCTGATAACCTTCTTCACTATCAACGATACCTCCTAATTTTGTATCATCAGCAAACCTACTAATCATGCCTTGTGCATTCACATCCAGATCATTTACTAATCACCACTAGTCACAAGTCCGAGAAACAACCTTCAACCATCACCCTCTGCTCCCTACCATCAAGCCAATTATGAATCCAATTACCTAGCTCTCCCTGGATCCCATGTGACGTAACTTTCATGACTAACCTGCTGTGCGGAACCTTGTCAAAGGCCTTACTAAAGTCCAGATAGACAACATCCACTGCCCTACCCTCATCCTTACTCTTGGTTATCTCTTCAAAAACTCTAAAAAAGATTTGTCAGATATGACTTCTCACGCACAAATCCATGCTGACTATTCCTGATCAGATCTTGACTATTCAAATGTTGGTTGACCCTGGTAGAGGGGAGACCTTATAGGGATTTATAAAATCCTGAGGGATATAAATGAGGTGAATAGCAAAGGTCTTTTCCCTACAGTTGGGGATTTCAAAGTTGGAGGGCATAATTTTACGGTGAGATGAGAAAGATTTAAAAGAGACCTGAGGGGAACTTTTTCACACAGAGGGTGTTTCGTATATGGAATGAACTGCCACAGAAAGTGATAGATGCAGGAAGACATTTTGACAGATACAGGAAAGATATTGAGGATATGGGCCAAAAAGGCACATGGGACTAGTTTAATTTGGTTGTCATGGACGAGTTAGACCAAAGGGTCTGTTTCTGTGCTGGATGACTCCATGACTCTATAAGTAGCCAAATATAGCTTTGCCAGATGTTGCATGATCAGTAAACAACAAATGAACACCTCAGAGTTCTACTTTTGACTTTCAATTTGTAAAGGAAAAACACTTAGCGCATTCTCTGCAACACAGCAGCATCCAGACTTCCATTTTTCCCAGTTTATATTCCAAAAAATATTTGTCATCATAAAAACATACTGTACAGAAGAGGCCCCTCAGTCCATCAAGTCTATACCCCAAAACTACACTAAATCTGCAATACTTTCCAGCACTAGACCTATTGCTTTGAATGTTATGACATTCCAGTATTCATCCAAGCATTTTTTTAAAGTTCTAACGTCCTCCATCTCAACTATCCTCCCAAGCGGTGCTTTCCAGACCTCTACTGCCATGAGAGTGAAAATGTTTTCCTCAGTTCCCCTCTAAATCTCCTGCCTTCCGTTTAAAAGTGTGCTCCCTTGTTATTTATCCTTCACCTAGGGGGAAGAGCTGTTTTATATCCACCCTGTTCATGTCCTCTTAAGCTTAAGCACCTCTATCCTCTATCTGTACCTCCATTGCAGTCTTTACAGTTTTCCGACCTCAATCAATGGCTTGTATCTAATGAAGCTGAGGCAAAACCCAACAGTTGCTAATGTCTACAGAGATAGTAGGAACTGCCGATGCTGGAGAATCTGAGACAACAAGGTGTAGAGCTTGATGAACACAGCAGGCCAAGCAGCATCAGAGGAGCAGGAAAGCTGACGTTTCGGGTTGGCCTGCTGTGTTCATCCAGCTCTACACCTTGTTATCTCAGTTGCTAATGTCTAGTTGTTTTCATGAAAATTAAAAAGTGTGCCTTGGACAGGCTTTCAATGAGCCCATGATGCTGTTATTTGCTTCCTTCGTAGTAGTGTGCGGGCTCCATATTCTATATCCTCCCCTATCCTTGTAAAAATCGCTGAGCATGGGAACAGAGGCAAGACTTCCACTTTCATACTCATTAGCAACTTTTTAGCCCAACCTCCACTTGGTCCCTGTCGGGACTATGAAAATCTGGTCCATTATCAAGGAAGCTAAACCAACAGAATGGCCTTGTATGTATTTGTGATAACCAAAATATTTTATTGTGCTTTGAAAAACTTAACAGTGAAATGCTAAGAGAAGTGTTACAAATGATGTATGTAATGACTGCCACAGACTGCACACAAAGGCACCTAGAACAGAGGTAATGGTCACGTGACACCTGCAAGCCAGGCCATTGTACTAAGTACCTTTGCATTTCTCCTATCAAAATGTTCTTTTACAAATTAAACAAAAAAAATTATTTTATATTCTTACTGTACTATTATTGTAACCATAAAAGATGCAACACCTGCCCACACACCACCTCCCTCACCTCCATTCATGGCCTTAAACAGTCCTTCCAAGTGAGACAGAGCTTCACCTGCATCTCCTCTAACCTAGTCAATTGCTTCCAGTACTCCCGATGTGGTCTTCTCTACGTTGGTGCCACCAAACTAGGCTAGGTGACCATTTCGTTGAGCATCTTCAACTGGCCCGCAACTGTGAACCTAACCCGATCACCGCCTATTTCAACTCCCCGCCCACTCCCCCTTCAACACGTCAATCCTCTGCTTCCTCCAGTGTTGCAGCGACTCACAATACAAATTTGAAGAACAACACCTTATCTTCCGCCTGGGCATCCGACAGCCTGGAGGACTCATCTTTGAGCTCTCCAATTTCAAGTAACCTTCCCACTCATCCCCCGGTTCCCCTTCCAACCCCACCTCCTACTTTCCATTCCACCTTCTGACCCTCCCTTCCAGCGACCAAACAGATTCATCCCTCCTGTCGACCAACCAGGTCGTACCTATTACCAGTGTCCACCTATCACCACCATTTTGCCTCCACCCCTCTCGTCTCCTCTCTTTATCTGCAGCTTCCCCTGTCCCTACATCCAGCCCTGAAGAAGGGTAATACCCGAAACGTTGACCGCTCCTTTCCACCAGATGCTGCCTGGCTTGCTGTGTTCTTCCAGCCTCTTGTTTGTCTACCTGGATTCCAGCATCTGCAGTTTTGTTTTGTCTCTAAAGAAGTTTTTAGTTGTTTTCGCAGTCCAAGTAGGCAGATTGGAAAAATCCACAGGCATTTATTAAAGTTCAGCAGGAAAAGTCAATGAGTTAGACCGTTTTTGTGTACTCCAAAGAGAACCATCCAGTGAATGCATCAAAAGGAAATGCTTGTGACCTTATCAGCTAAGTAAGAAATTAAAGAGTCAAGATTGTTGTGATACTTCACTCAAGTTGAGTTTCCATAAAGGTTATTACTTGGAAAAGGTTTTTTTTTATAATATCTTTGTCAGTTATCTTACATATCTAAATGTAGGTTTAAGAAAATTTATTTCATGTAATAAACTTGTATCTTTTTGTTAAAAGTATATTGGCAGTCACATGTGAATATGTTCAATAACTGATGACATAGTAATCTAATTGCAAAAATAAGCCTTATGGTCTATTAAGCCAGATTTCATTCTGGGCTATGACCTGCCTGTTGTTATTATCAGCTCGGATCATATCAAGCTCTGTTGGATTTGTGCATACTCTCAGTACTCCAGGTTTTTTTTTGCTGCTACATGCGGTTAAGCTAATCTGTAAAAGTTTGTCACTTTCTTGGTTACTCCCTTCTTTCCCAGCTCCTGTATTTTATCTTTCAAAGTAGACTTTTGGGCAGCTGGAA
Organism: Rhincodon typus; assembly: GCF_021869965.1. Lineage (NCBI taxonomy): Eukaryota > Metazoa > Chordata > Chondrichthyes > Orectolobiformes > Rhincodontidae > Rhincodon > Rhincodon typus. Next base: position 22,542,455 of record NC_063340.1, on the reverse strand, counting down.
CTGTCTTCAGGAGATTCTGCTATGGTCTCTCACACTCATTCATTTCAAGATAATATTTGTCAGATGACATTCGAGACCTGTAAAAATACTTTTGTAATCTTATAGGATCTGTTCAGCAGTCAATGGTTTAGTAGCCTGTGAGATGCTACAAATCTGTTATGGCCTGATTAGGATTTACTCATCTAAGATTTATACTTGCTACAGCTGACATGGGTAGATTTTGCATAACGTCTACAATCTGGAACATCAGATTTTCATGCTTTACATTGATTTGAACACTCAGTTTCATTTGTCCTCTTGACAAGTTATCATTCTATCATATTGGCTCAGTTTCGCTTTGGAGGACTTCATTATTGGATGACCAAAAGTCTGAAAATCTCTTGATATTGCACAAACTACCGATGTCCAACTAACGCTTCACATTCACGTGATGCTCTCGTCTGCAGTCATCCTTGAAACAGTCACAAATCAATTATCACCATTAGAACTCACAATGCTAACCCATTGTATGCTATAGAGTGATACATCAGACTCACTGGCTGACATCTTTGCAGCAGCCACCTTTAGAGATTTGCTTTGTGTCTTTGTAGCTAAATACTTGTGTACAAAATGATTTTGCTTTTTGCAGTTAGAGCACTTCTCCACCCTTCTGGACATGCTTCCCTTTCTTTTGTGTGGTGGCATGTTCAATATTAATATCCTGTCCTCTGGCTTTGATTTTTCTGCTTGATTTTCTGCAAATATTTCTTTTTCACAGTAGGTTGTTCTCATTCAGCATGGACGTGTCTCAGCATAATGGAAAGTCAAAATAAGATAAGTCAAGATGATTGGAAGTCACTCTGTTCTCCCATTAATATGCTGCAGCTGATGATTGGCAATCTCAGTCCTTCTACACATATCCATAGCTTTCTCCACAGTAAATTTCTCTCCTCTCTCAACAGATATGTTCTCACATCAGTATCTTTTATGCTTAAATTAATCCAGTCTCTGATGAGATCATATTTCAATTGTCAAAATTCATAACATTCTGCTAGATGGATCAGAGTGGTCATATACTGCTCAACAGTCCCCTTCTCCCTTTGAGCTCTAATATGAAACAAATATTGTTCCTAAGTAACATAGGGCTCAAGGTATGTCTTCAAACTTCACTAGTCTGGCGTTTATGCTCCTCAGTGAGATCTAGGCTGTAATGCAGCTTGTAGCTCTCTTTCCCCAGCACAGATAGCAGCGTTGCTGTTCTGATTTGCTCAGTCTTTTTGTTTAGTTCTGTAGCTATTTCATAGTTTTGCCACTGAGAGCAGAAAACATCTTATTTGTCATATTTCCTTTAATTTCCACAGCCACAGGGAACCATTTTGACTCACCCAATAATTCAAAGTTGCAAACAGTTGTTTTCTTTTCCATTGTTGTTTCTTCCAGTGAAATAAGTAAGTTGCCATCATCCTGCTAGACCATAAAGCTGCTCTCTTATTAGACCTGAGGTTTACCATGCCTCAGGTGAGGGAAAAGGTTGAAAAGGAGACTCCTTCACAGTAACCTCAGCCAGAGCAGGAATTCAACCCACAGTGCTGGTGTCACTCTTTTGTAAACCAGCTTTCCAGCCAACTGAACTAGACAACCCCCATTTTCATTTAAAAACAGAAATTGCTGGAGAAACACAGCAGGTTTAGCAACATCTGCAGAAAAAAAGCAAAGTTAATGTTTTGAATCTGGTGACCCTTTTCAGAACCATTCTGAAGAAGGGCCACTGGTCTCTAAATGTTGAATCTGCTTTCTTTCCAAAGATACTGCCAGATGTGATGAGTTTCTCTCGCAATTTCTGTTTTTGTTTTAGATTTACAACATCTGCAGTTCTTTGTTATATTTCCACATTTTTAATCTTTCAGTCACTGGCTCTTATACAGCTATGAAAATTTATGCAATTTCAGCTGACTATTCCTCATATCACGTTTGAAGTGATGTGCAAGAACTGTCTCAAACTGCTCACAAACTTATAGCAAAGGTTGAGGTCACATGACAATGGGAAGCTAGCCAGTACATTGAATGGAATTGCATTTTTCCAAACAAGAAGAGCTTTTATAGCGTTTTTTGACAAAAACTTTTTTTTTCAATCAAGGAATTAGGGGCTGAAGAAAGAACTTAAGCAAATGTTATGCAAGCTGACAAAATATAATTCTTCTGTTCTTTGCCAAAATCTTGGCACAGTAATGCAATGTGCAGCTTTAGCAAATATAAAATGGACAGCTAAGAGTCCAACATAGCAGGCACCATTTATCACTAAAAGAACCTTCTATATTAAGGTCTGCTCAATAGGCATTCAAGATGGGCAACTGAAACGCCAATGAATTGGGTTTATTGCATATACAAATCAGAGGCTGACATGCTTTTTCCAGACTGGTTGGCAAATGACCACAATTTACAGGGCCCTTCTCCCCTTCACCCTACAAACTGAATCAGCACTGAACTAGCTAGTCTGCCACAGTAATCTGCCAGCCAATACAAATGCCCAGTAGCTCTGTAGTTCCATTCATGTCATGTTCAAGTTGTGGACACTCTGGGACTAGTGAGTTCCTAAAGAAGAAGATATTATGAAAACTGGACTTTAGGTAAGTCTGGATATTGCTGGAGGCTGGGAGACACGCCCCAGCAGAGATGATGACTGGAGGTTAGGCCTGAGAGGCCAGGGGTTTAAGTTAAAATGGGTGATCCATTCATCGCAGAGTGGTGCTCACCAAAGGCAGCCCACACCTTTTTTTCCGAAACACCATCTCTCCCAGAAAAACTTGCAGGCTACCCTTATGGCCCAGAGTTCCTCTAGTCATCAATAAAATAGCAGCAAGAGCAAGTATTTAGATTTTGATTTGTTTTGATTTATTATTGTCACATGTACCGAGATACAGTGAAAAATATTATTGCGTGCTAATGAGAAAAATCATACCTTACATAAGTACATCAGGGTAATAGAATAGAATATAGAATATAGTGTTACAGCTTAAAAGACGTTGCAGAGAAATATCAACTTTAAACTTTGAGAGGTTTGTTCAAAAGTCTGATAACAGTGGGAAGGAAGCTGTTCTTAAATCTGTTGGTATGTGTTTTCAAACTTTTATATCTTCTGCCCAATAGAAGAGGGTGGAAGAGAGTACAACCGGGGTGAGAGGGGTCTTTTATTATGTTAGCTGCTTTTCCAAGGCAGTGGGAAGTGTAGACATGGTCAATAGAAGGAAGAAAAACAAGGAACAAAAACAAAGTTGCTGGAAAAGCTCAGCAGGTCTGGCATCATCTGTGAAGT
>NC_063340.1:22491315-22538763 GCF_021869965.1 Rhincodon typus | reverse complement strand
CTCTGTTTTCTCCTTCACAGATGCTGCCAGACCTGCTGAGCTTTTCCAGCAACTTTGTTTTTGTTCCTGATTTACAGCATCCACAGTTCTTTTGGTTTTTATTCAATAGAAGGAAGGCTGGTTTTCGTGATGAACTGGGCTGCATTCACAACTATTGTCGTCTTGGGCAGAGCAGTTGCCATACCAAGTTTGTATCTGGATAGGATGCTTTCTATGGTGGATCTATAAAAATTGATGAGTCTTTGTGACATGCTGAATTTCCTTAGCTATCTGAGGAAGTAGAGGCATTGGTTTGCTTTCTTGGCTGTAGTGTCAACATGGATGGACCAGATAGATTGCTGGTGATATTTATTCCTAGGAACATGACCATCTCCACCTCAACACCATTAATACAGACAGGAGCATTTGGTCCACTCTGTTTCTTGAAGTCAATGACCAGCTCCTTCATTTTGCTGACATTGAGGGAGAGGTTGTTGTCTTTTACACCATGCCACTAAGCTGTCTATCTCCTTCCTGTACTCTGTCTGATCGTTGTTTGACATCCGACCCACTACAGTGGTGTCATCAGCAAATTTTTAAAGGAGTTGGAGCTGAATTTGGTTGCACAGTTGTTAGTGTATAAAGAGTATACTAAAGGGCTGAGTATGCAGCCTTGAGGGCAACCAGTCTTGAGGATTATTGTAGAGGAGGTGTTGTTGCCTATCCTTACTGACTGCAGTCTACAGATCAGGAATTTGAGGATCCAGTTGTAGGGGAGGAGCAGAGTCCCAGGTCTTGGAGTTTGGAGATGAGTTTTGTTGGAATTATGGTGTTGAATGCAGAGCTAAAGTCAACAAATAGGTGACTGATGTAGGTGTCCTTGTTGTCCAGATGTTCCAGAGATGAGTGTAGGGCCAATGAGGTGTCATCTGCCATGGACTGATTGTGACAGCAGGCAAGTTGAAGCAGATCAAGGCAATCTAGGAGGCTGGAGTTGATGTGTGCCATTATTAATGTCTCGAAGCACTTCATAATGATAGCTGCCAGCGCCATTGAGTGGTAGTCATTGATGCACGTTGATTGACTTTTCTTTGGCATTAGGATGATGGAGGTCTTCTTGAAGCAGCTGCGAATGTCACATCGTAGTAAAGAGAGGTTAAAAATGTCTCCTAATACACCTGCCACCTGGTTTGCGCAGGATCTAAGCACAAGGCTGGGGATTCCATCCAGGCCAGTCACTTTCCATGGGTTCACTCCCAAAAAGGCTTATCTGTGGTGGTGACTCCTATTTAAAACAAGCATAGAATGTATTGAGCTCATCGGGGAGGGTTCCGTTGTTGTCAGCTGTTCTACTCGATTTCACGTTGTAGCCTGTTATATTGTATAAGCCTTGCCACAGTCGACATGTGTTTGTGTGGTCACTTAAGGTCCTCAACAGCCATTTGGGCAAATTGACCATGCAAAAACTGAACTGCCGACCCCCACTGTAAATTGCAATATAAATTATGGGTGTGCAGGCCACGTCCTGCAGTGTCCAAACTCCTTCCACCCTTCCTTAAAATAAACTGGTATCTCCCATTCATTCAAAAGAAAGGTCACAAATACCGGGCCCCTTTCCAGACAATTGTACGTGAAAGGTGATCATTTTCAAAAAAATCTTCCAATTCTGTCATCAACTTTAGGACTTCAAAATAGATAATATTTTTGTAAGAATTTGTAAACTTCTTATGTCATAATAAATCAAACATAAAATGTCATAAAAAATGAAAGAACTGTGGATGCTGTAAATCAAAAACAAAAACAGAAGTTTCTGGAAAAACTCAGCAAATCTGGCAGCATCTGTGAAGAGAAATCAGAGTTAATGTTTCGGGTTCGGTGACCCTTCCTCAAAACAGTTTTGAGGAAGGGTCACCGGACCCAAAACGTTAACTCTAATTTCTCTTTCCACATGCTGCAGACCTGCTGAGCTTTTCCAGCAATTTCTGTTTTGTATAAAATTTCATAATGTTGTCTTATACTATCTCAGCTTAGAGTAATTAGAATTAATGTTTTTTCTATATATGGCTGACGTTAGATCCACCTTAGAGGCCTATTTGTCTTAAATGAATATCATATTATGAAAGCAAATCATATTTTCTTGTAACTTCCATCTAGTATTTTAACCTAATTTCTGTGGAACATTTTGTTGGAATTTATTTTGCGTACAGTTGAGTTGCATATATTTTTCCTTTCAAGCATTTCCAAAGGAACCTGATTGACCAGTGTGTGGAAGTAAATGTGCTTTGCCAATAGATGGCCCACTGTATTTGTGCTGCAATCTTATTAAACGTCTTCCTCAAAAACTCTTCCCCCTCCAGTCTTGTCTCTGATTTAAACTCTTGCTAGTGTCTGTGGCTGAGTTATAAAAAAATGTTCCAGGCTGTGACTGGTAGGATGGAAGAGGCCTATGTCTATGTTTCGAGAATACTCTTAAGGCTTTACTGTGAAGAGGGTTCTGTATGCAGGGCTGACTGTTTGGTCTTTGTTTCGTGTCCTTGGCAGAATCTGAAAGAATCAGGACTGCAATGAGCAGGCCCAGAGTGTCGCTCAGTGGAAATAATAAATCATTATCTTCATTAAACAACCCTTGTTTTAGCAAATAGATCCCTGAAATTGAAAAAGCAGTTTGAGTGGGGTGGAGGTGCAGGGGTAAGCTTTAAAAAATCACTGAGAGGAGTCTTTGTTTGAATCTATGGTTACTCACAGAGGAGATTCACATTCAAATAGACTGGGTTTGTGAATTGGTCGTTCACACATTCTCATGCGCTCAGGATGGCTATGATTATAGCTAATTACAATGACGAATGAAATTTTAACAGGAGTACTCAATCACATTGTTGTTCATGCAAGAAGCAACTAGGGCAAATCAGTGGAGGTGTGATTTCAACAATTACAAACAATGCAAAGTGTTTGCAGAAAGTTGAGTGAATCTGAAAGACAAAATAAGATGCAATTTTTCAGTTTACAACAAATTCACAGGTTTTGTTCGTTTACCCTGATTTTCACAAAAAAATGTTAGACTAACAGATAACAGGGTGTAGAGCTGGATGAGCACAGTAGGCCAAGCAGCATCATAGGAGCAGGAAGGCTGATGTTTCGGGCCTAGACCCTTCATCAGAAATGGGGGAGGGGAAGGAGGTTCTGAAATAAATAGGGAGAGAGGGGGAGGCGGATAGAAGATTGATAGAGGAAAAGATAGGTGGAGAGGAAACGGACAGGTCAAAGAGGCGGGGATGGAGCCAGTAAAGGTGAGTGTAGGTGGGGAGGTAGGGAGGTCAGTCCAGGGAGGACGGACAGGTCAAGGGGGCAGGATGAGGTTAGTAGGTAGGAGATGGGGGTGGGGCTTGAGGTGGGAGGAGGGGATAGGTGTGAGGAAGAACAGGTTAGGGAGGCGGGGAGGAGCTGGGCTGGTTTTGGGATGCAGTAGGGGGAGGGGAGATTTTGAAGCTTGTGCCGTTTCCTCTCCACCTATCTTCTCCTCTAACCATCTTCTATCCGCCTCCCCCTCTCTCCCTATTTATTTCAGAAACCCCTTCCCTTCCCCCATTTCTGATGAAGGGTCTAGGCCCAAAACGTCAGCCTTCCTGCTCCTATGATGCTGCTTGGCCTGCTGTGTTCATCCAGCTCTACACCTTGTTATCTCAGATTTTCCAGCATCTGCAGTTCCTACTATCTCTTAGACTAACAGACATGTGTCACAAATATCCTTCCAGATGTATGTTTTGGTTTGACCGAAGTGTTACTGTTCAAGTTGGTTGATATCTCTTCTTAGCTGTGGTTCAGTTCTGAGACAGCTCACCACAACCTTCTTAAGGGCTATGAGGGATTAGCGATAAATGTTGGCTGTGCAATCAATGCTCCCATTCTGAGTTAGTAAAGAGTTAGTTGGTCTTTCTTTCCCATTCTATAGATTGAGCATAAGATTAGATAAAATTAGGTGTTGTATTGAGTGCGAGAATCACAATTGATACAACTCATCATGGGGTTCGGTTAGCTTAGTTGGGCTGGATGCTAGTTTGCACCGTAGAGTGATGCTAGCAGGGTGAGTTCAATTCCCCCACTGGCTGAGGTTACTATGAAGAACTCTCCCTCTCAACCTCTCCCCTTGCCTGAAATGTGGTGACCGTGAGGGTTAAACCATCACCAGTTGTCTGTTCCTACTGAGACAGCAGCCCTAGGGCCCAGTAGGACTGTGGCCACTTCAACCTTACAGCCCATCATGTTTATGTTGGCTTTCAAAATGAGCATCTCACTTAATGTCATTCTCTTGCTTCTACCTCTTAACCTTGCATATTGTTCCTTTTCAAATAATCACCTCATTCCTTTTTGAATATCTCAACTGAACCTGCTTTCACCATACTCTCAGCCGATGCATTCCAGAATCTAGCCTGCCCAGTTGGATGTGCTGTCTTTCAGATGAAATCAAACCAAGAACCCATCTGCTCTATCAACTGGATCTAAGAAATCCATCCCATGGTACTATTACAAAAAAGAGCAGTGTTGTCCTATTTTCCTTACCAATATTTGTTTCACAAAAAAAACACCATTCAGGGTCATTATCTGGTAATTATCTCATTATCTTCTTTATAACATTCACATTCCTCTTTGAGGGCCTAATATTACCTCCTTCTTTATCCCTTTCTGGAATTCACTTACCATTGCATGTTGAAAATTCCAGCCACCTAGCCTTCAGCCCTCCATTCACCACAACATCTCTAGTTACTGATTTATTCAACCACATTCTCAGCTCCACCTTTGAAGTCCTAGGGCCTAGTAAAGCTATTTTTTTTCTCACCTTTGTCCATTGTTCTTGAGGACTACTTTTTGATTTCAAGACTTTGGTTTGGTTTTTGGGAGCCACTTTTTGGTTATCAGGGGTTGCATTTAATTCTCTCTAACTCATTGATTAGGTGATGCAGTCATATCTTGATGTTGGCATATAAGGTATTTGAGGTCTCATATCCAGAATTGGAATAATTCATCGATATTCCAAATAATGATCAACTCTCCTTAAACTAAAAGCTGAACACACAAGGAAAGCATTAATTTCTGAGACGGTCCAGTATTTAAATTAGTACAAGTGACAGGCATAGGTTAATGAAAATATTTTTTCCAAGTAACTGATACTTCTACAACCAGAAGCTGTTATCCTAAACATGCCTCCCATAGACTGATGAGGCCACAGCTAATGCATTTCCAACACACATGGACAAGGCTTGAACATTTTGTCTAGGTGGTTACTACCCTGTTTACTACATTTATATCTCAATGTCATATTTAAATTTAACAACTTACAGTATTCATTATGGTAAGATCCACAATACCTTTTCTAAATGTAGCAGCCCATGAACATATGCATTCTAAACTTGACATTCCATATTCGTTTCAAGGAATTTATTACCTCTGTAATTTGAATTTTTTTTGGATTCCAGTTCACTGAGTTTTCCTTTGGATAACAGGTTTAAAACTGTTATCTCTTCTTTGCAGTCTCCCTCTCCCCCCCCCCACCCTTGAAAAATCCCTCTTCCCCCTTTGACTGCATACGTATTGCGACTTCCTTATCCTCACACAAGGGCCTCTTGCCCCTTCTTCCACACAACATGCATGCAACCAATTTTTCTTCCCTTTCTGATTGGCCTCTGGCTGATTCCCCCAGTAAGGACCTCGGACTCAGGATAAGATTGTTATGGATCAAACTTGACCCCTCAAAATATTTTAAGAAGCCTAAGTAGCCTAGACCCTAAAATGTTCTTATTTTTAAAGGCAAATGTGAAGTGCCTATTCCAAATGCAATGCAACTGGTCAAACTACTAAACATTAAGCAAAACACAATTTATTTAAACTCTGTAGTTAAAATACAACCAAAGAAAGAGAAATTTAGAATAACAACTCTATTGGAAAAAATAACAGAATAATAGATAAAGTAGTTATTGCTAATTAGCTGTTCCATTGTAGTAACATTCCATAAACACATCTCTTGGCAAAAAAGGAAAACTCAGATGGAGATTTTCACATGCAGTTCTCTAATCCAGGTAAAAACATCAAGAGAAAATTCAGAAAGAGTAGCAGCCAGGAGACATTCACTGAAGCTTTCATGTCTGTTGAGACCCCAATAGCTTCTGCTTAAAGCTAAACTTAAAAATCCAGAAATCCTGATCTGTGAAAGCTGGCCACACCCTTTCAGGTTGTTTTTAAAAAAAGCCCAAGTCCTCCTAAGCTGTTTACTTTAGTGGTTCTGGTGGACTCCTTGGTGCCTCTGCCTTACAACCTCTCCACAAAAAAAAGGGTAAAATAACTTCTTAAAGTCACAGCATCATTACAGGATCCCTCTGGGCTCAGCAGCATGCTCCAAGGCCCAATCTCTGACATCTGTACCACTATGAACTCTTTAGTTCTTTATCCTATTATTGGAGATATACACATGCTTTTTTCTGACCCCATCTGTCCCCACAGCTGCTGTATATCTCTTTTCGAGCTAATTATTTAAGCTGACTGCTTTCTGCCAAAAGGCTCTGTAAGGACCACATCAAGTTTGTTGAATTTGCTGATCAGTGTCTCAACGAGATGCATCTATTTATCTTTGAGCCTACAACCTGAAAGTTATAATCCTGAAGCTAAAAGTTATTTTTTAAAGTATGAATTAGGAACCAGATTTTTGCAATACCCAGCCCCACCTCACCATAATCTTTCTTGACTCCTCCTCTATTGCTAAATTGTCAGACTGTCTGGTTTGGATTTTACACTTTCCAGCAAAATAAGGAGGGTGGAAAGGGAAATGCTTGGTTCAATCCTTCTTGTCCCTCTCATTTCAGCACATCAAATCAAGCATCAGATGATGGGAATGCCATCCAATAAGCATTGCAAAGTGGGACTCCACTTTTAATCAATTTTCTAGAGCAGGATGTCAGCCAGCAGAAGGGCTAGGCCATGAACTCAAAGTTGGTTCCCACCACCAATTCAAAGACTCCTTTTCATCTTATTCTCTACTTAATTGTTATGTTAACCTATAAAGATTGAACAAATAAAGTCTACTAACTGCCAAATGCAAAGACTCTGCTTCTGCATGCAACTATGGAACTGTTTGCTTTTCATTGCCCTTGAACTACCTCCTCACACATAGCATAACAAACTCCCAATCTACATTGACTTCTGGTCAGGTATATTGGTACTTTAAAATTATTTTATATTTTGTTGAAAATCCTCCATGCCCCTACATATATCTATAATTTTCTGTAGCTCCACAAACAACTAAGATATTTACGCTCCTTTAAATCTGGCCTCTTGTACACTCCCAAGTATAATTTCTCCATCATTTCTGGCCATACTTTCAGTTTCCAAGGCCCTAAGTTCTGGAATCCCTTTTCTACACCTCTCTGACCTCTGTATTGTCTCTTTCCTTTAGGATACTCCATAAAACTATCCCTTCGGTTGTGTCACTTATGTGTTCAATATCCTACTTCGTCTTATATTTTCCTGTGAAGCACCTAGGGACCTTTCATCGTTACAGGTCCTGGAGAATGTGATTTTTTTATATTGTTACCTCTGGGCCATGCTCTGAGCAAATTAGCAGCTATGTTTCCTACATTATGACAGTGACTCCGCTTGAAAAGTATTTAATTGGATGTAAATTGTTTTATAATGTCCTGAGATGATGAAAAGTGCTATATACTTAAGTTTTTCTACATGTCGATCAAAAATTGAATGCTAGCCTGTTTCTCTTGCATTCAGTACAAAGTTTTAGGAGTGCTTTTATATTACAGTACTACTATCTGACTGATGGCAGCATTGTAACATAAAAGAAGCATCACTATTATTTCCAGCAGCACATGATACAGCCTCATGAGAGGTATCTTTGGAACAAATGCAAAAGGCTAATGTGGATCATTGTATATACTTTTACTGCTTGCTTTTATTTTATATCAGGGAAGATCCTTGTCCATAAACCAGCAAGTAATTATTGACAAGACTGAAGCCATTGCTTTTGGTCCCCAGTTCAAATTCCATTCCTTAACTACTAATCAAATGTGCGTGTGCACTCTCAACCACTTTTACATATGCAATGCAATGTAATGTGAACAAGGCAGATTCCAGAGGTGGGAACATACTTAGCATCTTGCTGAGCTGATCAATAAAATGTGAAAGTAGAAGTTAGTATACAAAACATTCAGGATGTTTGTTTTTCACAAGGAGAATATAAGTTGTTCACTTTTCCAATTTTTTCAATCAACCTGTTCAGAGATGTTATTACACAACTCTGGAGCACTTGGGACTTGAACCAGAAGTAAGCACAATACCATTGCACCACAAAAGCCTCTTGTTCACTTCTCTAATGCTGCGTTTCATCGCACACATGACCCTCATATCCGGTATGCAATCATCTGAGCTCTCAATAAAAGAAATAAAAATGCTTATACAATTTAGTACAAAGGAACAGGGGATCTGGAGTAGGCCACACAATACCTTTCACTTGAGTCAGATCTAGTCTCCACCTCAATTTCATTCGCCCAATTTTCTTTCATATTCTTTGATGTCTTTTCCCAACAAAATTACACAAAATAAAAGCAGAAAATGTTGGAGAGACTCGGAAGACCTGGCAGCATCTGTAGAGAAGAAAAAGAGTCAATGCTTAATATCCAAAGACTCTCATTTGATAAACAAAACTACGTCAATTTCAGCCTTGAAAACCAATTGGCCCAGCAAACACAGTCTTGTGAGGACACAGTTTCATGTTTCTGCTACCCTTTTTGTGAAAAAGTGCTTCTTGATTTCACTGCCAAATGACTGCTGCTAATTTTAAGTTTATGCTCTTGGGCTCTGTTTTATCTCCTAAATTGAATTTAGTAGATAAATCACCTGTGGTGACCAACAAACCAAAAGTGCCAATTTTACCAAACTACCCACAAACAAATGGTCATGATTTCACCACTTTAAATTTTCAATCATGTCAAAATGATGACAAGTTAAACATGAGATAACAGGCACATTTCAGCCAACATAAACTGTAAGTTCTGTATTGAATAGCATATACAACAATGATGTATCTCATGGATTTACTGGGCAGTCCATAACATACTTGACTCTAATTTTGACTACAAAGTCCTTAAGAGCTCCAAACTTTCTCTGGTAGAATTCCAGTTCCCTCTCTGTTTGAAGATTTTGCCTAATCCGCAGCTGAAAGCAGTCATCAATCAATTCAAGTGCCACAGGTATAGTCTTCACTGAAATGATACAAGTTTGCAGAACCTCCTCAATTCTGTTCACGAAAGCCTAGATGATATGAATCCACTGATGTTATCTTTAAATAACAGAAATAGTTGGAGCAATTCCCAGATCCATCTTCCATTTTCTTTAGCCTTCCTGCACTGCTACCACCAGGATCCCCAGAAACCTGAAGATTCCATTCTGTTTCTATTTCCATTTCAATTTTTCATGAGAATGAAAAAGTTCAGTTTTCCATTAAGCTCGCTGAAGTTTCAATTTCAGTTCCTTGTAGGATCTCTCTCAAAAAATACAAGTATATTTTCTATTCATTCACAGGACATGGGTGTCATTGGCTAGGCCAGTGCTTATTGCCTGTCCCTAGGGCAATTAAGAGTCAACTACTTTCTGTGAGTCTGGTGTCACGTCTAGGCCAGGCCTGGTAAGCACAGCAGAGTTCCTTCCCAAATGGACATTAGAGAACAATCAAGAATAGTGTCATGATCATCGTTTGATTCTTAATTCCCGATTTTTATTAGATTCAAATTCTGTCACAGTGAGATTCAAACCTAGAATATTAATCTGAGTCTCTGGACTAGTAGTCTAGCAATAATGCCATTAGGCTATCACTTCCCTCAAATTTACCCCAACTGCCCTTGACATTAGTGCCTGAGGGTGACATCAAGGAGCCCTAGCAAAACTCGAGTAAATGAGAATCGGGGCTAAACTCCTCATTGGTTGAAGTCATACTTCACACAAAGGAAGATGTTTGTCTTAAGGGAGATTAGTCGTCTCAGCTCTAAGTTGATCTCTGCCCAAATATCTTCAGTTGCTTCATTAATTACCTTCCTTCCAGCATAAGGTCAGATGTGAGGATGATTACACAATGTTCAATGTCGTTCACAACTCCTCAAATACTAAAGCAGTCTATGTCCAAATGCAACAAGATCTGGAGAAATTCCAGGCTGACAAATGGCAAATAATGTGTGCAGTAGAAAAGAGCCAGTCAATGAACATGTTCAACAAAAGAGAATTCAGCCATCATCCCTTGACATTCTACGGCATTACCATTAATGAACTCCACCATGATTAATGTCCTGGGTATTATCATTAAGCAGAAATTGGACTGGCAATATCACCATTGTGGCTACAAGAGCAGGTCAGAGGTTAGGAATCCTTCACCAAGTAACTCATCTCCTGACTCCCTAAAGCCGATCCACCAAGGCACAAATCAGGAGTATGATATTCCCCACTTCCCTGGATGAGTGCGGCTCCAACAGCAAGAAGTTTGACATAATGGCACTTCCAAAAACATTGACTCTTTCTACCATCAGCACTCAGTCATAACATTATATACCATGCACAAGATGCGCAACAGAAATTCACCCTGACTCCTTAGACAGCACCTTCCAAACCATGACCTTTTGCCCACGTCCCATGAGTGAATAATTCTGGCCGGCCAGCGTTTATTGACTGCCCCTAATTGCCCTTGAGAAGGCAGTAGTGAGCTGCCATCTTGAACCACTGCAGTCCACGTGTGTAGATAGACCTGGGTTAGGAATTCCGGGATTTTGACCCAGCAACAGTGAAGGATTGGCGAAATCTTTCAAACTCAGGATGTTTAGTGACTTGGAGAGGAATTTGCGTGTGGTCATGTTCCCATGTAACTACCCTTGTCCTTTGAGATGGAAGTGTTTGTGGGTTTGGTAGGTGCTGCCTCAGGATCTTTGGTGAATTGCTGCAATGCATCTTGTACACTGTACACATTGCTGCCACTGAGTATTGGTGGTGGAGGGAGTGGATGTCTGTGCAAGTGCCAGTCAAGCAGACTGCTTTGTTTAAGATAGCTTCAAACATCTTGAGGGTTGTTGAAGCTGCAGTCATCCAGCCATGTGGGGAGTATTCCATCACACTTCTGACTTGAGCTTTTGGTGAGTCAGGAGGTGAGTTACTCATTGCAGTATTCCTCGTCTCTGACCTGCTTTAGTAGCCACTGTTTTTATATGATGAGTACAGTTGAGTTTCTGGTCAAGAGTCACCCCAAGAATATTGATAGTGGGGGATTATGTTTTAGTGATGCCGTTGAATGTCAAGGGACAGTGATTAGATTGTTTCATATTGGAGATGATCATTGCCTGGCATTTGTGTGGTGCAAATGTTACTTGCCATTTGTCAGCCCAAGCCTGGATATTGTCCAGACCTTGTTTCATTTGAACATGGACTTGTTCAATATCAGAGGAGTTGTGAACATTGAGCAGTCATTGGCAAACACTCCACTTCTGACCTTATGAAGGAGGGAACGTTGTTGGACAAGCAGCTGATTATTGTTGGGCCTAGGACATTACCCTAAGGTACTCCTGCAGAGATGTCTTGGAGCTGAGATGACTGACCTCCAACAACCACAGCAATCTTCCTATCTGCCAGGTACAACTCCAAACAGCAGACAGTTTGCCTCCAATATCCATTGATTTCAATTTTGGTAGGAATCCTTGATACCACATTTGGTAGAACATTGTCTTGATGTCAAGGATTGTCACTGTCATCGCACCTCTGGAATTCAGCTGTTTTGTCCATGTTTGAGCCAAGGCTGTAATAAGGTCAGGAGCTGAGTGGCCTTGGTAGAAACCAGACTGGGCATAAATGAGCAGTGAGAGTGGCAAGTTCTGGAGCACAAATCTTCAGTACTATTGCCGGAATGTTGTCAGGGCCCATATCATTTGCAGTACCTGGTGCCTCTTACTGTTTCTAGATATCACATGGTGTAAATCAAATTGGCTGATGACTGGTATCTGCGATGCTGTGGACCACTGGAGAGGTCTGAGATGGATCATTCATTTGGCACTTCTGGCTGAAGACTGCTATGAATTCTTCAGCCTTATCTTTTGCACGGATGTGTGAGTCATTCCATCATTGAGGATATAGACATTTGTGGAGCGTCCTCGTCCAGTGTGTTGTTTAATTGTCCATCATTATTTACGACTGGATATGGCAGAACTGCTGAGCTTAGATCTAATCTGTTGGTTGTGGAATCACTTAGTTCCATCTATCACTTACTGCATATGCTGTTTGGCATGCAAATAGTCCTGTTTGGTCCTGCTCCTGGCATGCCGTCCTGCACTCTCTATTGAACCAATGTTGAACCCTGGCTTGATGGTAATGGTTGAGTGTGGGATATGCCAGGCCACAGATTGCAAATTGTGCTAGAGTACAATTCTGCTGCTGTTGACAACCCACAGTCCTTATGGATGTCCAGCCTTCAGTTGTTAGATCTGTTCAAAATCTGTTCCATTTCGCACAGTGATAGTGCCACACAACACGGTCGAGGTTATTCTCAATGTGAAGGTGGGACTTCATCTCCACAAGGACTGTGCAGTGGTCACTCTGACCAATACTGTCATAGACAGATGCATCTGCAGCCAGCAGTTTGGTAAGAATGAGGTCAAGTATGTTTTTCCCTCATTTTTTCCATCACCACCTGCTACAGGCCCAGTCCAGTGGCTATGTGTTTTAGGACCCGACCAGTCTGATTAGTATTTTTGCTGCTGAGCTATTCTTGGTGGTTGATATTGAAATCCCTACCCAGAGTTCATTTTATGCCCTTGCCATGCTCATTACTACCTTGTGTTGTTCAACATGGAGGAGTACTGATTTATCAGCTAAGATCGGGCAGCACATAGTAATCAGCAGGAGGTTTCCTTGCCCACATTTAACTTGGAACCATGAGACTTCATAGAGCATGGAGTCAATGTTGTGGACTCCCAGGGAAACTCCCTCCCGACTGTATACCACAATGCCATCACCTCTCCTGTTTCTGTCCTGCTAATGGGACAGGACCAGTCCAGGAATAGTGATGGTGGTTTCTGGCACATTGCCTGTAAGGTATGATTTTGAGAGTATAATCATGTCAGGCTGTTTCTTGACTAGTTTGTGAGGCAGCTCTCCCAATGTTTACACAAGACCCCATATGTTAGTAAGGAAAACCATGCAGGGTTGAGAGGGTTGTTTCTCTGGTTGTCTTTTCCGGTGCCTAGTTTGATGCTAGGTGTTCCATCCGGATTAATTTCTTTGCTGAGACTTCGTAGCAATTGATACAACTCAGTGGCTTGTTAAGCCATTTCAAAAGGAAGTTGAAAGTCAACCACATTGCTGTGGATCATGAGTGACATGTAGACCATACCAGGTGAGGATGGTAGACTTCCTTCCCTGAAGGATATTAGTGAGCCACTGGTGACTACTGCCATCTAGAAGAAAGCTCCTCTCTGACTATCCACTCAAATCCTCATTTGGAAATATATCGCTGTTCCTTAAGTATCACTCATTCAAAATCCTGGAACTCCGTCCTAAACAGTACATAAAGCAAGTGAACTGCATCAGTTGAAGAAAGCGGCTCATAATCACCTACCCAAAGGCAATAAATGCTGAATCCTGAAAACTTATGAATGAATTAAATGAAAAGGCGGAATGAAAAGAATTGAAAGCAGTTTTTCAGGTTGGCCTGGTCAAGACTCTGAAAAACTGATTTTGTCCTTGATGTCCTTGAGACAACCTTGAGATAACAACAGTCAACTTGATGATTGCTTTTTGTGACTTTTCACACAAATCTTAAGTGATTTGTATACATGGACTCTGATTTCCTTTGTTGAGATTTGATTTCTAATCTATCATCGTTAAAAAATTTATGATTTGTTGTTTTCAAATCATTGTGGATGGCCTCACATCTCCCGACAAAAAGTCCATGTGCAATAGTTTTGCCCATTCACTAGATTCTGTTTGCCTCTCTGGGAGTACAATGCTGTGTGTGTCCTGCCATTAGAACTGGACGTACTCAGGGATGGTGGTGACATTATCTGGGATATTGTAAGGTACGATTCTGTGAGTATAACTATGTCAGACTGTTATTTGATTAGCCCGTGCGATAGTTCTTCAAATTTTGGCATTACCTAGCTGTTGTTGATAATGCCAATATCTCAACAAGGGGCCCAGCAATCACTTCCCTAGCTTCCCACAAAGTTCTAGGGTATACCTGATCAGGTCCTGGGGATTTATCCACCTTTGTGTTTTATGTTGTCCAGCACTTTCTTGTCTGTAATATGGACATTTTTCCAGATGTCACTATTTATTTAGCCAAGTTCTCTAGCTTCCATATCCTTTTCCACAGTAAACACTGATGCAAAATACTCATTTAGTATCTCCCCCATCTCCAGTGGTTCCATACAGTGGCCTTGCTGATCTTTAGGGGGCCCTATTCACTCCCTAGTTACCTTTTTGTCCTTAATGTATTTGTAGGATCCCTTTGGATTTTCCATAACCCTATTTGCCAAAGCTATTTCATGTCCCCTTTTCACCCTCCTGATTTCCCTTTTAAGTGTACTTCTACTGCCTCACTAGCTTGTGATACTGGGAGTAATCCAGATATTACTACCTTCGAGACCTACTTTTTCGCTTCTTACCTAACTTTCTATATTCTCTACTCAGAACCTTGTCCTTTTCTCATCCTATATTGTTAATTTCAATGTGTACAATAACCTCCTGCTGGTCCCTTTCCCTTTTGAGAATATTCTGCACCCTGTCCGAGATATCCTTCATCCTGGCACCAAGGAAGCAACACACCATTCTGATGTCTCATTTGTGGCTGCAGAAACGTTTGACTGTGCCTCTGACTTGAGAGTTTCCTATCACAATTGATTGCTTGGAAATTGACGTACACCTTGTTACTGTACAGCCAGTCTCAGTACCAGAAAACTTGGAGGTTGGTGCTACATCTCTCTGAGAGTCACTCACCCTCTATATTTCCCAAAACAGCATACTTGGTTTGAGATGGGGTTAGCCACAGGAGATTCCTGCACGAGGAGATGCTGGACGTCTTAAAACGCATGAAAGTCGACAATTCCCTACGACCTGATCTGGTATACTCTAAAACTTTGTGGGAAACTAGTGAAGTGATTGTTGGGCCCCTTGCTGAGATATTTGCATCATTGATAGCCACAGGTGAGGTGCCGGAAGACTGGAGGTTGACTAATGTGGTGTCACTATTTAAGAAAGGTGGTAAGGAAAAGCCAGGGAACTATAGAGCGGTGATCCTGACATCAGTGACAGGCAAGTTGTTGAAAGGGATCCTGTGGGACAGGATTTACACGTATTTGGAAAGGCAGGAACTGATTAGGGATTGTCAACTTGGCTTTGTGCATGGGAAATCATGTCTTACTGACTTGACTGAGTTTTTTTAAAGAAGTAACAAAGAGGATTGATGAAGGTAGAGCGATGGACATGACACAGCAAAAATTCACCCCTAGATAAAAGAAGCATGGTATAGGGAGGATGAGGCAACCATGGCTGACTAAGGAAGTCAGGATTAGCATAAAAGCAAAAGAAAACGCATAGAATGTGGCGAAGGGCAGTGCAAAACCAGAGGACTGGGAAGCTTACACAGACTAGCAAAGGGTAACAAAAAAAGAAATAAGGAGGGAGAAGATTAAATATGAGGGTAAGCTAGCCAGTAACATAAATGAAGACTGTAAGAACTTCTTTAGATATATAAAGGGCAAAAGAGAGGCAAAAGCGACATTGGACCACTGGAAAATGATAGTGGAGAGATAGTAGTGGGGAACAAGGAAATGGCTGAGGAACTGAATAATTACTTTGCATCAATCTTCACGGTGGAAGACACGAGTAATCTCCCAAAAATTCAAGAGAGTCAGAGCTGAGTATGGTGGTCATCACCAAGGAAAGGGTGCTAGTAAAACTGATTGGCCTGGAGGTGGATAAATCACCTGGACCAGATGGACTACACCTCAGGGTTCTAAAAGAGATAGCTGAAGAGATAGTGGAGGCATTAGTGGTTATCTTTCAGGAATCGCCAGAGTTGGGGAGTGTCCCAGAGGACTGGAAAATCACTAACGTGATACCCCTGTTTAAAAAGGGAATAAGGCAAAAGACGGAAAATTATAGGCCAATTAGCTTAACCTCGGTCATGGGTAAGATTTTGGAGTCCATTGTAAAGGATGAGATTTCTTGATATTTGGAGGTATATGGTAAAATAGGGCAAAGTCAGCATGGTTTCATCAGGGGAGGTCATGCCTGACAAATCTGCTAGAATTCTTTGAGGAAGTAATGAGCAGTGTAGACCAAGGAGAGCCAATGGATGTCATCTACCTGGACTTCAAGAAGGCGTTTGACAAGGTGCTGCACAGGAGGCTGCTGAATAAGATAAGGGCCCATGGTGTTACAGGCAAGGTGTTAGCATGGATAGAAAATTGCTGTCTGGCAGAAAGCAGAGAGTGGGGATAAAAGGGTCTTTTTCAGGATGGCAGCCAGTGACAAGTGGTCAGTGTTGAGACAATAACTTTTCACTTTATACATTAATGATCTAGATGAAGGAACTGTGGGCATTCTGGCTAAGTTTGCAGATGATACAAATATAGGTAGAGGTACAGGTAGTATTGAAGAGGTGGGGAGACTGCAGAAGGATTTGGACAGGTTGGGAGAGTGGGCAAAGAAGTGGTAGACGGAGTACAACGTGGGAAAGTGTGAGGTCATGCACTTTGGTAAGAAGAATAAAAGTATGGACGATTTTCTAAACGGGGAGAAAATTCAGAAGTCTGAAGTGCAAAGAGACTTGGGAGTTCTAGCCCAGGATTCTCTCAAGGGAAACTTGCAAGTTGAGTCAGTTGTTAGGAAGGCAAATACAATGTTGGCATTTATTTTGAGAGGACTTGAATATAAAAGCAGGGATGTACTACTGAGGCTTTATAAGATTCTGGTCAGGCCACATTTGGAGTATTGTGTGCAGTTTTGGGCCCCATATCTCAGGAAGGATGTACTGGCCCTGGAGTGGGTTCAGAGGAGGTTCACGAGAATAGTCCCAGGAATGAAAAGTTTAACATATGAGGAACATTTGAGGACTCTGGGACTATACTCATTGGAGTTTAGAAGGATGGGGGGGATCTAGTTGAAACTTACAGAATACTGAATGACCTGGACAGAGTGGATGTTGGGAAGATGCTTCCATTGGTAGGAGAGACTCGGACCCGAGGGCACAGCCTTAGAGTAAAGGGAAGACCTTTTAGAACGGAGATAAGGAGAAACTTCTTCAGCCAGAGAGTGGTGAATCTATGGAATTCACTGCCACAGAAGGCTGTGGAGGCCAGGTCATTGAGTACATTTAAGACTGAGATAGATAGGTTCTTGATTATCAAGGGGATCAAGGGTTACGGGGAGAAAGCGGGAGAATGGGGTCGAGGAACTTATCAGCCATGATTGAATGGCGAAGCAGACTGGATGGGCCGAATGGCTTAATTTCTGCTCCTATGTCTTATGGTCTTTTCTATATGGACGTCAGTAAGGCGTTTGTCAAGGTTCTGAATGGTAGACTGGTTAGCAAGGTTCTATCACATGTAATACAGGGAGTTCTAGCCATTTGGATACAGAACTGGGTCGAAGGTAGGAGACAGTGGGTGGCGGTGGAGGGTTGCTTTTCAGACTGGAGGACTGTCGTCAGTGGTGTTTCATAAGAATTGGTGCTGGGTCCACTGCTTTTTGTCATTTGTATAAATTATTTGGATGTGAACATGGTGTTTGCAGATGACACCAAAATTGGTGGTGCAGTGGACAGTGAAGAAGGTTATCTCAGAGTACACCAGGACTTTGATCAGATGGGCCGGTGGGCTGAGCATTGGCGGATGGAGTTTAATTTAGATAAATGTGAGGTGCTGCAGTTTGGAAAGGCAAATCAATACAAGACTTATACATTTAATGGTAAGGTCCTTGAGAGTGTTGCTGAACAAAGAGACCTTGGAGTGCAGATTCATAGCTCCTTGAAATAGAGTCACAAGTAGACAGGACAGTGAAGAAGGTGTTTGGTATGCTTACCTTTCTTGGTCAGTGCATTGTGTATAGCAGGAGGGAGGTCATGTTGCGGCTCTGCAGGACGTTGATTAGGCAACTTCGAAAATATTGAGTTCAGTTCTGGTTTCCCTGCTACAGGAAGGATGTTGCGAAACTTGAAATGGTTCAGAAAAGATTTACAAGGATGTCCTCAGGGTTGGAGGATTTGAGCTTTTGGTCCACGCTGAATAGGTCGGGGCTGTTTTCTCTGGAGTTTCGTAGCCTGAGTAGTGACATTATAGAAGTTTATAAAATCATGACGGGCATGGATAGGATGAATAGCCAAGGTATTTTCCCCAGGGTAGCAGAGTCCAAATCTAGAGGGCATAGATTTCAGGTGAAAGGTTGAAGATTTAAAATGGACGTAAGGGACAACTTTTTCACGTTGGTGGTGCATCTATGGAATGAGCTGCCTGAGGAAGTGGTTGAGGCCAGTACATTTACAACATTTAAAAGGCATTTGAATGGATATATGAGTAGGATGGGTTTAGAGGATTATGGGCCAAATGGGACTAGATTAATTTAGGATATCTGGTTGGCATGGACGAGTTGGACCAAATGACCTGTTTCCATGCTCCACAGCTCTATGACTCCATAAGCTGTTCGCGAAGAGGGATTTGAGCCCGAGTCCCAAGACCAGTAACAGTACCAGTGCACTGTCGCTTCCCCCAATATTTAACCAATCAAGCCAGGTTTCATTCTGCGATCTAACTTGTCCAGTATAGCGATAACCTGGGAAAATAACAATATATGTATTTAGATATTGTTGCAAAATCTTGCACATGGTGCATGCTTAATGGTTACAAACCTTACTCTACAATTATTTTAAAGAAGCCATTCAAAATCAAATATGTTTCTATTTTTAAATTGGTAATTTATATTTTCATGCACCCAAGATAGCTATGATTACAGCTAATTAAAATGAGGAATGATATTTTGACAAGTGCTCAATCACATGGTTGTTCATTCAAAGCAAATTGGATGAATGAATCAAGCTGTAATTTTAAACATTACGAACAATTTGGAGAAACGTTAATATATCTTGACAAAATCAATTTATCCTGAATTTGCAAGCTGACCAGTTGTTTTGTTCTCTCATCCTAAATAATAAATGCTGGATGTCAGGAATTTGCTTCTGGTAGTTCCTTGTCATTTACTAAAATTGCTAAGCAATTACATAAAAAATAATTCCCTCTGTAAATATGTGCTTGCTGATGCCTATTATAAGGTGTTCATATTACTTTAGCTGAATGATGTCCTCATTAAAGTGCTGGATCTTGGCTAGAGAGTTGAAGGATGCTTAAAATCTGTTGCTATGTAGGATGCTTCTCAGATGAGCAATACCTCACCAAAATAACTTCTGACCTCCTTGGGATGCATGAGTGGTTGTTTAACTCTGAAATCGTAACCACATAACAAGGTCTTACGGCTAAAATGACAGTCAAGGAGACTTGTGACGATTTAAAGTATATATAAGTTAGACCATAAACCTATAAGGTAGAGGAGCAGAACTTGGCCATTTGACCCATTGATTCTGCTTTGCCATTTGATCATGGCTGATAAATTTCTCAACCCATTCTCCTGCCTTCTCCCCATAACCCTTTGATCGCCTTACCAATCAAGAACCTATTTATCCCAGTCTTAAATACACTCAATGACTGACCTTCACAGCCCTTTGTGGCAATGAGTTTCACAGATTAACTACCCTCTGGCTGAATGAATCCCTCCCCATCTCAGTTCTAAAGTGTTCTCTTCACTGTGCGGTTGTGCTCTCAGGTTCTAGACTCTCCTACCAGTGGAAACATCTACCCCACAACCACTCCATCTGGGCCTCTCAGTATTCTGTAAATTTCAATCAGATTCCCCATCCCCCATCCTTGTAAACTCCATTAAGTACAGACCCAGAGTCCTCAACTACTCCTCCAACGATGAGCCCTTCATCCCTGGGATCATTCTTGTAAACCCTGTCTGGATCCCCTCCAATGCTAACACATCCTTTCTTTGACACAGGGCTCAAAACTGTTTGCAATATTCCAAATGCAGTCTGTCTGGAGCCTTGTTCAGCTTCAGTAGTACATCTCTGCTTTTGTATTCCAGCTGTCTTGAAATGAATGCTAAAACTGCATTTGACTTCCTAATCACCAAATGAACCTGCACGTTAACCTTAAGAGAGTCTTGAACTGGGACTATCAAGTCACTGTGTTTCAGATTTCTGAAGCCTTTCCACATTTAGAAAATATTCTACACCTCTTTTGTTCCTATCAGGTGTGTAATCTCACAATTTCCCATATTTTATTCCTTCTACCACTTCTTTGTCCTCTCGCCTAGTGTGTCCAAGTTCTTCTGCAGCCTTTCTGGTTCCTCAACACCTCTTGCCCCTCTACATACCACCACCTATCTTTGTGTCATCTGCAAATTTAGCAACAAAGCCCTCAGTTCCTTTGTCCAGATCATTAATGTATAATCTGAATTGTGTTTGGCCCAACACTTACCCCTGTGGAATTCCACTTGTCACGGCTGCCATCCTGAAAAAGCCCCCTTTACCCCTACTCTCTGCCTTCTGTCAGTCAGCCAATCCTTTATCCATGCCAGTACCTTGCAACCTAACACCATAGGCTCTTATTTTATTGAGCAATCTCCTGTGCGGCAGCTTGTCAAAGGCCTTTTGGAAATCCAAATAGATCACGCCCACTGTTTGATGTGTAAATTACCACAAGTTACCTTTAATTTGGCTATTTATTAAAAAATCTCACAGATAGTCAAATAATGAAACAATTTTTAAGAATTTATTGCATGTGGCAACTAAAATAAGACACCTCAAGAAAACAAGTTAAGCCTTACAACTCAACTTGGCTATTACCCGATTAAGGGAGGTGACGGCCCAATTGTATTATTGCTGGACTTTTAATCCAGAGATGTACGTAATGTTCCAGGGACCTGGGTTCAAATCCCACCACAGCAGATGGTGGAATTTGAATTCAATAAAAATCTGGAATTAAGAAATTAATGATGACCATGAATCCATTGTTGATTGTTGGAGAAACCCATCTCGTTCACTAATGTTCATCCTTACCTGGTTTAGCCTACCTTAATTACCTTCTGAGATGGGTAATAAATGCTGGCCTACCCAGTGATGCCTCATCCCATGAATGAGGAAAAAAAGAGTGGAATTTAGCTACGATTCCAACCTACAGTTTCTGTCTCTAGATGTGTTCAAAGTTCAATTCTTATGCAGTGTTGTTCTCCAGAGTTCTGCCCCTGAGAAATCCTGGAGTTGAATTCTTATACAATTTTCTGACCTTCAAGTTTGTGATGTGACATTATTTAGATCCTTTAGATTCTTTCATCCACAGTATTGACTCCTCTGGAACAATCAAGTCTGCAGCTTGCTGTCTTATCAGCAGTGGCTTGTCTGTTTGAAAACACAGCTTTCCTGTGATTAACTCCTAAAGTTCTTCTACAGGACAGTCATTTGTCCTTTTGGCATAAGACATCCATTTATCAAATAGCTGGTGAAACAGTTTTGTTCATGTAACTTCAACTCCTTATCCCAGTCATAGCTAATTTCTTTCAATTCCTGTATAAGTCAGTCCTTGTCCCTTAATAGTTTATTCCAGACAGAATTATTGCTGCTTCTTTCAATCAATCAACAGTTATTAAAGTTCTGAAGTTTACACTATCCCAACTGGCTATCCTTTGTCTAACCTGCTTATTATCTCCTTGAAGAATTCTAACTGATCTGTCAGGCTTGGCCTCTCCTTGATGAAGCCCTGCAGACTCCATCCTATTTTACCATGCGCTTCCAAGTACTTTGCCATTTAATCCTTAATAATGGACTCTAAAATCTTATCCAAGATTGAGATCATGCTAATGGGCTGATTGTTTCCTGTCCTTTGCCTCCCTCCCTTCATAAACAGGGCTTTACAGTAGCCATTTTCCAGTCCTTCCCCAGGACCCGTTCCTAGTGATGGCCACTACACTCACCTCTGCTCCCGATTCTCTTAAAGATCTAAAAACTGATGCACAACACCTATTCAGTTCCTCCACCATGTTTGTTCCCCATTATTACTTCTCCAGTCTCGTTTTCTAGCAATTCATTGTCCACTCTTGCCTCTCTCTTACCTCTCACCGTTCTCTTACCCTTTAGTTATCTAAACAAAACTATTAGTCTTCTTTTAAATTACTAGCTAGTTAACTGTCGTATTTCATCTTATCCCTTAGTTATCCTCTGCTAGTTTTTAAAAAGCTTCCCAATCCTTTCACTTCACAGTAATTTTCACCACATTGTATGCTTATTCTTCTGCTTTTATGTTATCCCTGACTTCCCTCATCACTTCATCCTCCCCTTAGAATACTTGTCCCTTGGGATGAATTTCTACTGTGCCCTACTACCCCCTGAAACTCCTGCCATTGCAGCTCCACCATCTCCTCTGCTAGGCTCCCTTTCCAATCAACTGACCGGTTCCTCTCTCATGTCTTTGTAGTTGCTTTTACTCAATTGTAATACGTCTACATCTGATTCAATCTTGTCCCTCTCAAACTGCAGAGTGAATTCTATCAAATTATGGTCACTGTCCCCAGGGGTTCCTCACCTTAAGTCAATCAAGTCTGCCTCATTACACATCACTAAATCAAGAATTGTCTGTTCCCTTGTGGGCTCTATCACAAGCTGCTCCAAAAAAATCATCTTGTAGACATTCCACAAATTCCTTTTCTTGGGATCCACTACTGACCTGATTTTCCTCTTCCAATTGCATATTAAAGTCCCCAAGATGATTGTTATAGTGTTTTCCCTACGTGCTTTTTCAATCTCCTGATTTATGTTTTTTCCACATCTTGACTACTACTAATAGGCCTGTACACAACTCCCATCAGGGAGATTTTTCTTTTGTGGTTCCTGAACTCTATCCACACATATTCTACACCTTCTGACTCTCACTTCTTTCTATCGATTTAATTTCATTTCTTACTAAGAAGGCAACCCTGCTCCTCTATCCACCTGCCTGTATTTTAGATAGGATGTGTATCCTTGGGTATTTAGTTCTCAGCCCTGATCCCTTTGCAGCCATGTCTCTGATATCCACAATGTCATACTTGCCAATTTCAATCTGCACTACAAGCTCACTTGTCTTGTTTCATGTATTGCGTGTATTTAATCAACCCTGCATTGACTACCCTCTTTTCAGATTCCTGACCCTTTCCATAATCTGTCCTATTACTTGTTCTGAAACTTTAATCCCTGCTGAGCCTTTCCCACTTTAACTTTTTCCATAATTTTCCATGCAACTGACCCCCCCCCCCCCCCCCCCACCCCCACCGTCAACCACTATTTAGTTCAAAGCCCTATCCACGTACCTATTTATTGCAATCCACAGAACTCTGGTCCCAGCATGATTCAGGTGGAGCCCAGCCCATTGAAACAGCTCCCTCCTTCCCCACTACTGATGCCACTGTCCCTTGAATTTGAACCCATTTACCCCACACCAGTCTTTGAGCTGTGCATTTAGTTCTTTAATGTTGTTGACTCTGTATTAGTTTGCTTTTGGCTCAGGTAGCAATCCAGAGTTTACCTTTTTGGTTTTGCTTTCTAATTTAGCCCCTGGCTGCTGCTACTTGCTCAGCAGAACCTCTTTCTTCTTTCTACCTATATCACCGGTACCCGTGTGAACCACAACAACTGGATATTTCCCCTCCCACTCCAAATTCCTCTGTAGTCCAGAGAGATATTCTTAACCCAAGCAACAGGCAGAAAACACAACCTTTGGGATGTTTGATCCTGACCACAGAGAACAGCATCTATTCCCCTGACTGTCCTATCCCCTGTTACAATTACATTTCTCTTATCTTGCCGCTGTTGAATAACTTCCTATACCATGATGCTATGGTCAGTGTCCTCATCCTCCAAATAGCCCACTCTGACCCACAATGGGAGTAAAAATTTCAAACCTCTTAGACAAGATCAAGGGCTGACCCTCCTTCAGCACTACCTCCTGGATCCTACTACCTGCCTCGCTCATGGTCACCCCATCCAGAGCCTAAGATGGTGGCGGAGTAGGGCTCCTGAGCCGGAGCTCACCGACACTGCCTGTTTCTTTTTTTTTAAAATCCTTTTTACTTACCTCTCATCCTCGGATGGTGTCAGTGACAATGAGTTGTGTCAGTGCTGACCCAATGTGAACTTTAGCAGACTCAAGTTGAGCTGGTGCATACCCGACATGAAGCCCAGTGTGGACGAGTCGAAGCCCAGCACAGACCCAAGTTGAAGCCCATCGCAGAATCACCCCCTCTGTCTGCTTTTAGTTTGTTTTGCTTTCTCTGCTTTTTTTTTACTTTAAACTCACTTACCTTCTGTAGAGAGCACCCGGCAACTTCAGCAGTGTCTGCATTGCTGAGACTGGCCCAGGGCGGTCTCATGCCTGCGATGTCATCAGTAGAAGCAAGATGGCACAAAAGAATGGCGACATGGTTGTGTGGCAGTGGCATGGCAAGTGGACTTGTGCTGGAGATGGTCTCAATGTTGGGTTGGAAGAGCCCGGATCCAGGCCCATGGCTAAGTACTTAGAAAGGACTAATGCGAAACTTCTACTTTTAATTTTTTTATTTTCTACTTTATACCTAAGACTTTGTAGCTAGATACCTTTGTATCTAAGATGACATCAGAGAATGGCAACTTTGTACACTTTTCACTGCACTCCTGTGTCCCTGTCCATGAGGACATACGACAATAAATCCTAATTCTAATTCTATCCCTGACCAATAACCAAATTTAAGGTAGTTAATCTAAAGGTTGTGATTGCCTCCTGAAACACAACATCCAGGTAATTCTCCCTGTCCCTGATGTGTTGCAGTGTTCGAAACTCAGACTCCAGCTCATCAACTGTGAGCCAGAATTTCTCAAGCAACCAACACTTGATTTGGTCATGACAAACCACAATGGGGTCCACTGGTTCACATATCATGCAGTTCCAATACATTGCTAGGCCCAGCATCCCTATTTTAATTATTTAGTTCTTAATTTAAAAATTTCATACTGGTCTTTTAGTTTGTAGCCTGTAATTATTTCCCCTATTTACCTTTAATCTGAAAGTAATCTATAATAGATAGTCAAATTAATAGCTATCACCAACCAATGAACTTATGGTTTACTTGTAATATCATTTTTGTGCTGGGTGCCTGATCCTGGGCTTCAACTTATCCTGTAAAAATACCTTATAAACTGTGAGCCAAAAGAAAAAGCAAAAAAAAGCACTTCTTCCTCTCTGCACTGACTTCTCACATTGCCTCTAAATTCCCCAAACTATATGCTCACTGAGGCTGTGTCTCAAAGTATACGTGGTCTCTCCTTCTGACCATGCAAAGTTTGCTGATTATTTTAGTTATTTTAAATCAACCTACTAAGGCATGTTATGACATACATCCAGGGTTTGAACCTGGCACTCCTGTCTCAGAGATAGGGACACAATCACTATACCAAATGGCCCTTCCAAAGTGCATATTTGTTTACAGATGTGAAGGTTTATTTACACTGATGTGCCACTCATGCAACATATGTGCTGTCAGCAATCTTTTTCCTTGTCTTCCCACTGCCTCTAGGTGCAATGCCAGTATCCACAGCTCAGGTTACTGACATTAAAAATGCAAATCCCTTTCAGAGCGAAGCACAATAGCTCCAGAGCTGATTGAGAGCAGATGATGATCAGCAGACTTTCTATTTAAGAACTGAATTCTGGAGGTCTCTTGTGGTACAGTGGTCATGCCCTTACATCTGAGCCAAAAGGTTCGGGTTCAAATCCTCCCTGCTCAAGAGGTGTGTAATAATATCTCTGAACACGTTGATTAGAAAAACAAGATAAGAACTGAGTACCTCAGTGGTGTTGTCTTCTGGACAGTGAAAGGTTCTAGGAGGGAAAGGTGTGCTAAACTATAGATTTACAATAAAACCCTTATAAATCTCTGAATGCCTTTTGCTGCCTAATTCACCATATTGTTATCGGTCTGTTAAGCAGGGTGCATGAAATGTGGTCTGTAGTGGACCCTGTTGGTCAGGTTTGTCAGACAACCAGGGGTATTTGTGGCCAAATGCTCAGACATACTGAGACTGTCCTGCCCAGATGCAGGCTTACACTACTCTGGTGCAACTTCTACAGAGTTGGGGCTTGCAGGCATGGTGGAAGAAGAAAAAACTGGAACCTCTGGAGTATCCTATGACAAAACATCTGCAGAGATTTCTGGACAGTTCTTCTGTACCAGCTGGTATAACCTGCTTCCTTGAGATGAAGGGCCATCTGGAGAGAGGTCCAAGGTCCCACATTTCTGCTTGCCTAGCTGCTAATACTGAACACCAGTGGCTAAAGTGCAGGTTTATGTACATTTGTGACAGCCACTGAGCATTTTTCTGAACCTGCCTTTTCATGGCAGCTGCGAACTCATCCATGACAGCCAGATGCACACATACTGGACCCAGCACAGTATAGATAAACAAAATCAGAGATTTCTGGAAAAGCTCTGAAGGTCTGGCACTCTGTGGAGAGAAAGCAGAGTTAATAGTTCAGGTGCAGCGACCCTTCTTCAGAGCACAGTGCTGATAAAATTGTTTGAATCCTCTAACCTTCACTTCCGTTTATCGTGTGTCTCCATTTAACTTCCTGTTGTTTTGTGATTGCGCAGTATGAAATCATCAATAGCTGATGCCATATGGTCATCTTCTGCCTCAGGTTGAGCCAGTGTCTGGTTTCTGGTAGTTATTTTAATGCCAATGACTGAGAGGCATTTCTTCTTTGACCAGCTGCAAAGATGTGCCACTGATGTGCTCACCAGGTTGTGCTTCTGAGTCTAATCAGACTAGAGAACCTGTCAACGTGAAAGTTTCAGACCCGGTGGCATGTGCAAGTGCATTCTCTGTAAGATTTGTGGCTTCTTCCTCAAACAGGGAGGAGGAACTGATGGGCTGGTCTGTTCAGGGCAAAGCTGTAAGTGTGTCACAGGTGCCTGCATAAGAAAAGAGAGGCCATTAATTGTCTAATAGAAGTAGAAGCTTGAGCATCTTAAGAACAAGTTAACTGTAGTGGTGATGGAAGATCAGTGCAGTACAGCATAATGGAACTTATTGGGCTGCCTCCACATTAAAGTCTTGCCATTCCACAAGTGATCTCTGCCTTCTTCAGCCATCGAGGGTCTTCTCTTCACGGGGAATGAGAAGCCAAAAGTCAGCCACATCGGTGCCCATTTTAACACCGTAACACCATCAGAGGTCGGAGCAGGAAATAGGCCATTGGGTCCATCAGGAATATTTTGCCATTCATTGTTGAACAGCTCCACTTTTCTGCCTTATCCCGATAACCCTCGATTTCCTTGATAATTAAAAATCTCAGCTTTGAATATACTTAGGGACCCAACCTTGACAGCTCTCTGATAAAGTATTCCACAGATTCCACACAAAATCCTGCCTGCACATTGAGAATAACCTCATTGTGTTGTATGGCACCATAAAATGCGAAATGGCACAGACTTTGAACAGATCTAGCACATCAAGACTGGGCATCCATGAGGCACTGTTTTCCATCAACAGCAGCAGAATTGTACTCCACTACAAACAGCAATCTTATGGCCTGGTGTATCTCCTATTCAACCATTATGATCAAGCCAGGGAATCGACCCTGGTTCAATGGAGAGTGGAGGAGAGCATGCCGGCAGCAGCTCCAGGCATAAAAATGAGGTGTCAACTTGATGAAGATAGCGAACAAGACTACTTGCATGCCAAACAGCATAAGCAGCAAGTGAAAAACGGAGCTAAGCAATCCCACAACCAAAAGATCAGATCTAAGCTCTGCAAGTCCTGCCACATCCAGTCATGAATGGTGATGGACAATTAAACTACTCACTGGAGAAGGAGGCTCCACAAATATATCCATCCTCAATGATGGAAAAGCCCAGCACATCAGTGCAAAAGATAAAGCTGAAGCATTCGTAGAAATCTGCAGCCAGAAGTGCCGAGTTGATGATTCATCTTGGCCTCCACCAGTGATCCCCAACATTACAAATACTAGTCTTCAGTCATCTTAATTCACTTCACGTGATATTGATAAATAGTTGGAGACTCTGGGTACTGCAAAGGCCATGGGCCTGACGATATTCCAGCAATAGTACTGAAGACTTGTGCTCCAGAACTTGCTACTCCCCTAACCATGCTCTTCCAGTACAATTACAACAACAGCATCTACCCGACAATGTGGAAAATTGCCCAGGTGTGTCGTGTACATAAAAAGCAGGACAAATCCAACCTAACCAATTACCGCTTCATCAGTCTACTCTCGATCATCAGTAAAGTGATGGAAGGTGTCATCAAGGGTGCTATCAAGCAGCAATCTGGTCATCAGTAATTTTCTCAGTGATGCCCAGTTTGGGTTCCAGCAGTGTCGCTCAGCTATTTACCTCATTGCAGCCTTGGGTCAAACATGGATAAAAGAACTGAATTCCAGAGGTAAGGCGAGAGTGACAGCCTTGACCTCAAGGCTGCATTCGACTGAATGTGGCGTTAAGGAGCTCTAGCAAAATTGGAATCAATGGGTAATGGGAAAACTGTGCTGGTTGGAGTCATACCTGGCACATAGGAAGATGGTCAAGATTGGAGGTCAGTCATTTCAGCTCCAGCCCATTTCTGCAAAAATTTCTTAGGATAGTGTCCTCAGCTCCAGTATCTTCAGCTGCTTCAATGACTTTCCCTCCATCATAAGGTCAGGATTTCTAGTATTTCTAGGATTTCCACCTTCTCAAGGGGAACTCTGAACAGGCAATAAATGCTGGTGAGCTAGTGATGCCCACATCCCACAAATGGAAAAAAAACCTTACCTGTCCCCCTTGCCACCTTGCATTCTAGCATGCAATCCACTTGGTAGTATCTACCTGGTACCCTAACCCCAGCTGGAACTATACTGAGCTGGCATCCTTTCCATCTGGCATCATAACCCTCTACCCAGCTGGCACACCATCCAGCTGGGATCCCACTTACCTGGCACTCTACACACCTGGCAGTTTTAGCTGGCACCTGACTCACCTGGCATCATACTTTGCTGGCGCCCTTTCCCCTATCCATCCAATCCACCAGCATCCTAACATCATACTTACCTTCTGCACTAAGTGGTTGACAGCAGCTTGTCAAAGTGGCTGACTGGAGCTTATATTTCAGAATACAGCAGCTGACTGCTGTGAAATGAGTGCATGGTTTGCCTTCCTTTGACAATTCTGCACTACGAAAGAACTGTCGGAATTGAAGTACAGCTCAGCATTTATGGAGGAGCTCTGAGCAAAAACTCCTCAGAAATGCAGAACTCCCTTCTTTCGTATAAAAAAGGGCCAAAGTAGAAATCTGCTTGGGATTGTTTCTTCCTCAGAAAATCAGTCCTTACTATTTTTAAGTGCATTGATAATATTTTCCAAAGAATAGATTCCACTGTTTTTCTGGTGACACGTGATTTGTAGTTTATTATTATCTACTTTCCTCCTTTCTGTACTAATTGAACAGTGTCACTACTTTTGCTCTTGGAGCTGTACCAAATATAGAGAATGTTGAGTTGGAATGTCCAATTTTCTGTTTTATATCATCTTCAATTTCACTGGGATCATTCAAGAATTCAGAGAGTTTTAGAGCACTATAACCAGTACATCCACTGTCTCTGCAGCTACTTCCTTAGAACCCTGCAATAGACCCCATCAGATCTCAGGGTACTTATTGGCTTTTAGTCTCTTTGGTTTCTCCAATACCTTTTTTCTGCTCATATTAATTCCATTAATTTCTCTACTCTTATCATCCTCTTGGTTACCCTCCATTTCTTTTGTGTAATTCGTGTGTTTTACTGCACAAAGGCACTGATTTTGGACCCCAGGTTGGGGGCAGAGAGTTGGTAGAAATGGCCATCCGCACTTCAGATTTTTGATCTGGGATGCAGGCTGGTTTGGGAGCCAGGCTAGATGATTCATTGGGCAGAAAGCCTACCTGGGGACTCTGGCAAAATATGCAAAGCTAAAAATTAAAGACATAAGGAGAATGCCAATCTGTGCCCTTGCAAACACCCCCAGCCCACTCATCCCTTCTATGTCAACACATACCAATGCACTCACCTCACATGGCTCTTCATATCTACTGTACTACCTTATGCCCACTCTTATAGCCCCTCATAGCCCATATACCCCAATAATTCTATGGTCCTTTATAGTCCCTATGCCAACTCAGTATCAACTAACCTTCCACCTTGCACGTTTTACATTTCCACTCCATGCCAACTTACCTATTTTCAAGCATGAGCATTAATCAGGAGACATCAAGAGAAAATAAAATTAGCAGTTTATTGATTGTGTCACCATTTTAAAACAGCATGTTTTCATTGAAAATTGTCACAACTCATTGGGTTAGTTTCTGAAAATCATGCTCTACTATTACATCTGGTTATCCATTCTATCAATGTCACATTTCTCTTTATTAAATTCCATGGGCCATTTGTCTCTCCATTTTGCTGGCTTATTCTATCTGATTTCTGTTGGTCTGTATCATCCTCACGGTTTGTAACTTGTCCAAATTTGGTGTTACTTGCAAATTTTGAAATTTAGTTCTTTATAATATTTCAATATTCATGACATTTATATGTATCAAAAAAGTAGTGGTCCTGGTATTGACCCTTGGAGAACACTACTGTCCAACCATCCTCCAGTCTGAAAAGTAACAATTTATCAAGATTTGCTGTTTCCTGTTGTAAAGCCAATGTTGTATCCAAGCTAATGCTGACCCTCCTATTCCATGAGCAATAATTTTGTTAACCAGTCTTGTTGTACTTTGTCAAATCCTTTCATAAAATCCATACAAACAAGATCCATTGCATTCCCTTCATCAAACCTCTTTTACCTCATCAAAAAATTCAACTGATCAAACAATCTATTTTACAAGTCTGAGCTGGCTATCCTTAATTAGTTTAACACCTTCCAAGTGCCTGTTGATTTTCTTCCTGGTTACATTTCTCATATTAAACAAACTGGCATGTAGTTATACGAAGATCATCCTCAAACCCTTTCTTCAATAAGACTGTCACAGTTGCAACTGTCTAATTCTTTGTCCCATTTAAATGGAAGATTTTACATTCTTCCACCCATGATAACTTCCCGAAGAAACATGGATACAAACATTAATGTGATAATGAACAGTTAAGCTGCTTTTGCTAGAAAAAGACATGCAGTCGAAGCTTTCCATCCTGCCAGGGTGATGCCAGGTATGCAATTTGTATGTCCCAACAAGTGATGGATCATATCAAACAGCACATCCTCCAGCTGTTCCGAACAGGTAGTATACTGACTATCCTCAACCTTCTTGCAAAATTCAGAATGTTGTGTCCAAAATTAGATGCAATTTTGCAATTGGAGAGCACTTTATGAAAAATCCCAACTGTGCTTAGATTTACACAAACAACCCATTAAGGATTATCATCAATCAGGCTCACAGTATGGCTCACTTATTTTTAGAAGCTACAATCATCCATATACAGGGCCATGACCTTTGAAAATCAAAAGAATTTGTCCAGTATTATGCCCTTTTCAACTAAATAAGAGCTTGGGGAACAAATATCCCCTGGTACATCTCACATGGTGACACCTCAACCAATTTGCAAACCAAACAATACCCATTCTCTCACGCAGTATAAGTTGTTGTTACATTTAAAATTCTTGCATCTGTGTTTATGAATGCAAAATGCAAAGCTTTAACAGCATTTGTCCTTTTTTCAATAATACTCAATTTCTATGCTGCCAAATACCTAATTTTTTTTTGAAGATGGCTGGAGGACAAAACCTAGCAGAGGTACTAAGAATAACTCATCTGTCTGTCTCCAAAAGAGTGCCACTGATCTTTTATTTCCAACTGATACAGCAACTAGAATCTGATTAACATTTCATCTAAAAGACAACACACCTTGAAAATGATCTTTCTGATGAAGTCATGGACTGAAACTTGAATACACGATCTTGTGAATCCAAGGCAAGTATGCTTTTACTCAACCACAGATGATAGCTAACATTACTAAACCAGAAGGTTTTGTCAAAATCACATGGCTGTCTGCGGAAGCTGACAATCTGCAAATTAGCTGTCCTGTTTCCTACATTGGACTAGTGACTACACTTGAAAAGTAGAATCATACAATCACACAAGGCAGAAGAGGCCCTTTGGCCCTACAAGTCTATACCGACACGTGAGAAACACCTGACCTTCAACCTAAACCCATTTACCACCATTTGGCCCATAGCTTTGAATGTTTTGATATGCCGAGTGCTCATCCGGTACTTGTTAAAGGATGTGAGGCAATTTGCCTCTACCACTCTTCCAGGCAGCACATTCTAGACCATCACCATCCCATTTGGGTAAAGAAGATTTTCCTCACATCCCCTCAATCTCCTGCCCCACATTTTGAACCAGTGTCCCCTCGTGACTGATTCTTCAACTCAACAGGGGAGCAGCTGTTCCCTTAACTCTGTGCATGGCCTTCAATCTTTTATAACTCAATCAGATCGCCCCTCAGTCTTCTCTGCTCCAACAAAACAGCACAAGCTTCTCCGACCTATCCTCATTTCTTAAACTTTCCATCCAAGGCAGCATTCTGGTGAATCTCCTGTGCACTCCCTGCAGTGCAATCACGTCCTTCTTGTTATGCACGCAGTACTCTAGGTGTGGTCTCACAAGTTCTATACAACTCCAACATGACTTCTCTGCTTTTGTAATCTGGACCTCAGTCAATAAATGCAAATGTCCCATATGTCTTTTTCACCACCATCCTAAGATGCCCTTCCACCTTCAGAGATCTATAGACAAACACTTGTCGGTCCCTTTGTTCCACAGAACCTCCTAGTGTGATGCTGTTGATTGACTATTTCCTTGTCAAATTACTCCTTCGAAAGAATATCACCACACTTTTCAGGGTTAAATTCTATCAGCCACTTATCTGCCTAATTGACTATCTAGTTTATAGCTTCTTATCGCCAGACACGCAGTCCCACTGTTAACCACCTGGCCAATAGTTTTGTTATCCACAAACTTACTAATCCAATCCCCCCACAGTCATCTATGTCATTTAGATATATGACAAATAAGAGGGGACCCAGCACAGATCCCTGTGGTATGCCACTGAACACTGGCTTCCAGGTACTAAAGCATCCTTTTGTCATCGCCTTCTGTTTCCTACAACTGAACCAATTTTGAATCCACTTTATCAAATTTATCACTGCATCCCAAGTGCACTCGCCTTCTTGATACATCTTCAATGTGGAACCTTATCAAAAGCTTTACTGAAATCCACATAAATTACATCAACTGCACCACCCTCATCTACACGTCTGGTCACTTCCTCAAAAAATTCAATCAAATTCGTTAGCATGATCTCCCTCTGATAAAGCGATGCTTGCCATCCCTGATCAAGCCTGCCTTTCCAATATGCTTTCCTTCAGAATTTTCTCCAATAGTTTCCCATCCACTGACATGAGACTCACTGGTCTGTAGTTCTCTGGCTCATTTCTACAACCCTTCTTAAATATCAGAACCACATTGACTGTTCTCCAGTCCTCTGGCATCTCCCCCATGGCCAGAGAGAGTTAAAGATTTAGGTCAGTGCCCCTACAATCTCCTCCCTTGCTTCCCACAGTTGCCTGGGACACAATTCATCTGGACTTGGAGGTCTGTCTACTGTTAACCATGTCAACACCTCCAATACCTTGTCCTTCCCTATGTCAATTTGCTTAAGCACCTCGCAGTCTCTCCTGCTGGGTTCCACACCTTCATCCTCATTCTTTTGGGAGAAGATAGATGTGAAGTATTTGTTCAACACTCTACCAATGTCCTCCGGCTCCACCAACAGAGAGCCTTCTTGGTCCCAAATGAACTCTTTCTTCTTCCTGTTGGTATACTTTTCGAATATCTTGGAATTTTCCCCAGATCTTTTCCTAACCCCACTTTGCTTTCCTAATTGCTTTCTTAAAACATCACCCTACGCTTTCTGTACTCCACTAATGCTTCTGCTGATTTCTTTCCCTTGTACCTGCTAAAAGCCTCTCTTTTCCTTTTTATTGTATCCTGACTATCCCTGTTCATTCATGGTTCTCTGGACTTGTTACCCTTCCTATCACCCTGGAAGGGAACATATTGGGCTTGTACCCTCTCCATTTCCTTTTGAATTCCCTCCACTGCTCTTCTATAGATATCCCCACTAGTTGCTGTTCCCAGTCTACATTGGCCAGATCCTGCCCTATTTTACTAAAATCCATTCTTCCCCAATCCGAAAAATTTTTTTGTGCAACTTATCCATTTCTTTGTCCATAATAAGCTTAAATTGTACCATGTTGTGATTATTATCGCTAAAATGCTCCCACACTACCACCTCAACCACTTGTCCAGCTTTATTCCCAAGGACTAGGTCCAGAACAGCTCTATCCATTATTGGACCCTCTACATATTGGCCTAAAAATGTTTTCCTCTGCACGTTTCAAGAAATCCACTCCATCCAAGCCCTTAACACTATATCTATCCCATTTAATGTTGAGAAAGTTGAAATCACCTGCTATGAATATACTTTGTTATTACTTTTATACACCTCTGCAAATTGTGCATAAAATTTGCTCCTCAATTTCCTGCCAGCTGTCGGGGATTTATCATAAACACTTAGTACCAAGTACTTGTAAAGCATCTTAAGACTCTTGAAAACATGAAAGGTGTTATACACATGCAAGACATTCTTTCTTATTTGAAAATGGTTGTTAATGCCATTCTTCTGATATTCCACCAGCATTCACCAAAATTAGGATAGGAAATTGGAAAGGCACCTGTCAAAACCCAGGACTCTTCTGTGCCAATTGATCTGTACTTTTTAAGTTACCTCTTCAGCATTCACTGACCATCCTGCTTTTGTATCATCTGTGAATTTTATGAAAGCGTACAGCTATGAACATTTGCAATAATGTGAGTAGTAACAGAAGGCACAGAAGTAAAACTTCACAAGAAGTATTGTGAAGGGATTAGAATATTACACAGAAAGTGGTTGGAAAGAGGTATTCTCTGCAACAATTAAATTACTTTAAGTTATATGAAAGATCCAAGGACAGCTAGGTCTCATTATACTTCTCCTTTCCCAATCTATTACCTTTAAGATAATAATATCATTCAGTTTTTGTTAATAAAGTAGAGAATCTCACATTTATCCAAATTGTACTTCATCTGCTGTGCATTTGACCACTCACTCAAACTGTCTAAATCACACTGAAAGCATCTCTGCATCCTCGTCACAGTTCACCCTCGCACACACATTCCCATCATCTGCAAATTTGGAAATGTTCCATTTAATTCTCTCATCTAAATCATAATCATATGTTGTGAACATCTGGGATTCAAGCATTGATCCGTGTGATACCCCACTAGTCACTGGTTGCCACTTGGAAAAAGACCTCTTTATTCCTAGACTTTGTTGTCTGCCAGCCCATTCTCTATCCATGCCGGTAATGTGGTCCCTAATACCAAGCACTTTAATTTTATATGCTAATTTCTTAATCTCTTGTATTCTTGAAAAATTCCAGTAGATTTATAAAGCATGATTTCCATGAAATTTTGTAAATCCATGCTGATTCTGTACAAACATGTCATTGTTTTCCAAGTATTGTACTGTTAAATCTTTTATAATTGAGTCTTGCATTTTTCCTACTGCTGTTTTCCCTCTTTTTCCATTTTTAAGTAGGTTACATGAGCTGCAGTCCAATCATAAGAACGATCCTAGATTATATAGAATCTTGAAAGATGACGAACAATGCATCTTTTATTTCTAGGGTCACTTCCTTAATTTCCCTGGGATGTGGATTATCGGGCCCTGGGGATTTATTGGCCTTTAATCTTGTCAACTTCCCCAACAATTTCTCTACTAATACTGATTTCCTTCAGTCCCTCCCTCTCTTTAGACCTTGTGTTCCCCAACTTTTTTGGGATGTTATTTGGGTCATCCTTTGTGGAGACAGAACCAGAATATCTATTTAATTGGTCTGCCAACTCTTTGTTCCTAATTATAAGTACCCTCTTTCTGCCTGATTAAGGGTGTAAACCTGAAGCATCGACTTTCCTGCTCCTCTGAAGCTGTCTGAACTGCTGTGTTCCTCCAGCTTCACGCTGTATTGCCTCTTTCTACCTATAAGGGACCTACATTTGTCTTCACTAATCTTTTTTTCTCTTCACAATGCTATTTAAGCTTTTACAATCAGTTTTTATGTTCCCCACATGCTCACTCTCATACTCTGTTTTCCCCTGCTTAATCAATCCCATTGTCCTCTTTTGCTGAAAACTAAATTGCTGTTAATCCTCAGGTCTGCTGCTTTTTTGGCTAATTTGTATGTCCCTTCCTTGAATCTAATACCATCCCTTATTTACCTTGTTAACCATTGTCAGGCCTTCTTTCTGGTTTATTTTTGTGCCAGACAGAAATGAACAATAATTATTGCAGTTCATTTGTGTACTCTTTAAAAGTTTGCCATTGCATTTTTATTGTCACCCTTTTTCATAATGTTCCTCTATTTATCATAACCAGCTTATGTCTCATACTATCGTCATTTCCTTACTTAGATTCAGGACCTAGCCTGAATCACTCTCATCTTAACAAAGAATTCTATCATATTATGGTCACTCTTCTCCAAGGGCCTCTCACAGCTGGATTGCCAATTACTCCTTTCCTATTACACAATATGCAGTTTGGGATGGCCTGTTCTCTAGTTTTTTCAACATATAGATCCAAAAAGCCATCTTACATTCAGGAAATCCACTTCTGTGGTATTGTTACTTATCTGATTTGCCCAATCGATATGCAAATGAAAGTCACCCATAATTAAGCGGCATCTTTATGACTTGCAAAGTTTAAATTGGAATAACAAGAACTGATAAAATAACAGCTGGGAACAAAAACAGAAGTTACTGGAAAAGAAGTTCTGAGGAAGGGTCACCGGACCCGAAACATTAACTCTGATTTTTTTCTTCATAGATGCTGCCAGACCTGCTGAGCTTTTCCAGCAACTTCTGTTTTTGTTCCTGATTTACAGCATCCGCAGTCCTTTCGGATTTTATTTAGTATAATACGGCTGGGTCCAGTTAGTACGATAAGTTAGATGAAAAATATAGTTCTAGGCAATGAATTGTCAATGCCTTAACCCAGTTTTTAGAAATATCATATCCATCAGAAGACATGATTCAACTGTGGTTGCTCGCAGATAGCTTTGCTTCACATAGTGATAGTTTGGCAACTATTGCCATTGCAGAAGGCAATGATTAACTCTTCCACAGAAGGAAATCTGTTAAGGATCAAAGTTGTTTAGCTCCATGCTCACCTTTCAGGGTGCAGCAGCAGAGATTCTTTGTGTCATCAACACCAGTTCAGAGCCAGGTTTCGCTAGGAGTACAATAGACATAGAAGTTGACAAAGGTAGGATTTTGTTACACTGCGGTGTCTCTTTACAAAGCTTGGTGCGTATTTAAGTCAGATGTGCCTCTATTTTATGTTTGTCTTTTGTAATGTAACACAAGGATTGCAAAATGTAAAGAATTAAATTCAGCCCAGGCATACATCTCTCATAGTAATAGTTATTACATGATGTGTCATAAATCAAAAATCAGAGACACGGAGGCATTTCAGCTTCACAGGACAGATTTCCAACTAAACAAATAAGTGAAGGTGCAATATTAATCAAGCTCCTTTATTAAGATTGTATCTCACTGTCTATGACAAGTATGTCACATTTATGTGGCACCTTTAACATAGTAGA
Source organism: Rhincodon typus (assembly GCF_021869965.1). Lineage (NCBI taxonomy): Eukaryota > Metazoa > Chordata > Chondrichthyes > Orectolobiformes > Rhincodontidae > Rhincodon > Rhincodon typus. Next base: position 22,500,852 of record NC_063340.1, on the reverse strand, counting down.
ACATCTCCAGATAATTCAAGAGAACAGCTGTGTGAATAAAATGAACCATTGAAAGGTGTAGGGGACTAGAGTTCAACCAGGTACTTATGCATTTCTTATTCATTCACTGAATTTTGATGCAGTTAAATATACAGATGGAAAATTTGTTCATATAGAGTGACACTACATGTACAATGTCTATCTTGAATAAATAGATGCCTGAAAGTGTTTTGTAATGGTTTTATGCTTCCTGATGTTATCATAGTTTAGACTAATACTAACAATAAGGATTGGTGGTTGTGAAATTACCTAAAGTCTGTCAGTCCAACTATTGTAATATGGTGCCAGCAGTGGCTGTCTGAAGATTTAATTTAGCTACGCATAACAGTATGCTAGCAGCAGTGGTCACCACTGTTTCATATAAGGTAGGAGCAGTAGTGGGCATAGATTGAAAACTCTTCAATTCTACAAAAGACACAGCCTATCAAGGAGATGAAAAAAGTAGAAAAAAATCAGAAACCTGACAATATATCTTTAAATAATCAATAGCAAAAAAGCACACAAAGCCTGTTAGCTTCTGTAAATGCACCGTTGGTTAAAAGAATAACAGTGCTGATAGCAGTAATTAAGCCTAAAACAGTCGAAAGCATTGAAAAATATTGAAAAAGCTTGAATAAACCATGGAGAGTCTTACTAGTGCTACAAGGGAAAAATTAGAATTATAAATGTGGGATACAATGGTCAATATTGGTCATCTGTTATAAGTAAGTCACGCAGTTCCAAAAGTTTTAGTAGAGGTCTGCAGTGACGCTAATTGGCGGTTGGGGTGAAGATTTGCATTGACACAGTCACCACTAACAGAAGGAGGACCTCAGCAAAATGCCCTCCAAGTTGAGGTGAAGGCAAGCATCCAGCAGAGGACCGTGATGATGCTGATTTGCAGTTGGGGTAAAGATTTGCATCAGTGTAGTCACCAGTACCGAACAGTGGTTTGTGGAGGGAGTGCTGTCAAGGGTGTTGGTCCATATGGCAAGCTGGGGACAGGTCCAGTTTCCTGACTCAGCATATGTGTAGGTAGTGTCTCCAGCTACAGTTCCTAGAAGCTTGAGTTTCAGAGCTGGAGTGGTGGCTTGGCACTGTGGAGCATCTGTCAGTCAGAGAGTATTGTGGATAGTATGTATAGAGAGGTGGTCATACTGGAGGCTCTGAATCGGCAGGCACAAATGGAATGGGTGATCACCAGACACAGAGAGAGAGAGAGAGAGAGAGAGAGAGAGATAGGCAGGTAGCAGGCATCTCCTGTGGCCATTTTCCTGCAAAACAGATATACTGTCGAGGGGTAGCACAAACTACAGATGCTGGAGCCAGAAACAACACAGTTTGGAGCTGGAGGAACACAGCAGGCCAGGCAGCATCAGAGGAGCAGGAAAGTTGACATTTTGGGTTGGGACTCTTCTGAAGAAGCTGTGTTGTCTGTATACTGTTGAGGACAATGACCTCTCAAGAGAAAGCAGCAGCAGCCAAACTCATTGCACCTCGGTTGGTTCTGCTGCAGAGGGGAGAGGTAAAAAGTGTGCCAGGGCAATAGTTGTAGGAGACTCAATTGTAAGGGGAATGGTCAGGTGTTTCTGTGGCTGCAAATGAGACTCCAGGATAGTATGTTGCCTCCCTGATGCCAGAGTCAAGGATGTCTCGGCGTGGGTACAGGACATTCTGGAGGGGCTGGGTGAACAGCCAGTGGTAGTGGTACACATCAGTACAAATGACATAGGTTAAAAAAATGGGATGAGGTCCTAAAAGCAGATTACAGGGAGCTAGGAAGAAAGTTAAGGAAACGGACCTCAAAGGTAGTGATCTCAGGATTATGACTAGTGCCACGTGCTAGTCAGAGTAGAAATGATGGGATAAATCAGATGAATACGTGGCTGAAAAGATGGTGTCGGAGCAGGGTTTCAGGCTCCTGGGACATTGGGACCAGTTCTAGGGGAGGTGGGACCTGTACAAATTGGACAGGTTACACCTGGGCAGGAGTGGAACTGATGTCCTAGGGGTAGTGTTTGCTAGAATGGTTGGGGAAGGTTTAAACTAATATGCCAGGGAGTGGGAACCAATGTAAGGAGTCAGAGAAGGAAGGAGCAAGGATGAAAACAAAAGATAGAAAAGTGATAGACAGATAAACCAAGGACAAAATTCAAGGCTGTTGAGAAAAATAAGAACGAGATAAACAATGTTAAAAAGAAAAGCTTAAAGATTTCATGCCTTAATGCACGGATCATTTGCAATAAAGTGGACGAACTAATTGCGCAAATAAATGTAAAGGTGTATGATATAACTGGGATTACGGAGACATGGCTGCAAGGTGACCAGGGATGGGAACCAAATGTCTCAGGGTATTCAGTATTTAGGAAGGACATGCAAAAAGGAAAAGGTGGTGGAGTGGCATTGTTGGTTAAAGAGGAAATTAACACAATAGTGGGAAAGGATATTAATTCTGACAATGAGAAGTCTGTATGGGTGGGGTTGAGATATACCAAGGGGCAAAAAAAAATTAGTGGGTGTCATATATAGACCCCCAAAACAGCAGTGGTGATGTTGCGAATGGCATTAAACAGGAAATTAGAAATGGATTTAATAAGGGAGTATCGGTGATCATGGATTGGACAAATCAAATTAGCCACAATGCCACAGAGGAGGAATTCCTGGAGTGTATATGGGATGGTTTTCTTAACCAATATGTGGAGGAACCAACTAGACAGCAGGCCATCTTAGACTGGGTACTATGTAATGAGAAGGGAATCATTGGTAATCTAGCTGTGCAAGACCCCTTGGGAATGAATGACCATAACATGGTAGAATATTTTATCAAGATGGAGAGTGAGGTAGTTGGTTTGGAGACCAGGGTGCTGAATCTTAATAAAGGAAACTATGAAAATATGAGGCGTGAGTTGGCCTTGATACATTGGGGAGAATTACTCAAAGGAATGACAGTGGATAGGCTGTTTATTCCTGTCTGGCACAAAAGCAAAATGGGTAAGAGGGCCAATCCATGGTTTACAAAGAAAATTAGAGATAGCATCCAATACAAGGAAGAAGCACACAGATTGGCCAAAAGAAATAATATCTCTGAGGACTGGGAGAATTTGGCAAAGAAGGACCAAGGGATTGATTAAGAAGGGGAAAATACGGTACAAAAGTAAGCTTGTACGGAACATAAAGACTGACACTAAGAGTTTCTATAAATACGTGAAGAGAAACAGATTGGTGAAGACAAATGTAGATCTCCTACAGACAGAAACCAGGGAATGTATGATGGGGGAACAAAGAAATGGCTGAGCAACTGAATACATACTTTGTTTCTGTTTTCAGAAAAGAGACACAAATTAGATTCTAGAAATGTTGGAGGATGCAAGATTTAATGAGAGGGAAGAATTAAGGGAGATCAATATTAGTAGAGAAATGGTGCTGGGAGAATTGATGGGATTGAAGATGGACAAATCCCCAGAGCCTGATAATCTACATCTCAGAGTACTTAAGGAAGTGGCTGTAGAAATAGTGGATGCATTGGTGGTCGTCTTCAAGGATTCTATAGACTCTGGAACAGTCCCTGCAGATTGGAGGGTAGCTAATGTAACTCCAATATTCAAAAAGGGAGGTAGACAGAAAATGACCAGTATAGACCAGTAAGCCTAACATCGGTAGTGGGGAAAAATTACAAATCCATTATCAAGGACTTTATAGCGGATCATTTAGAAAGCAGTGACGTGATCAGACAGAGTCAGCATCGATTTATGAAGAGGAAATCTGTTGGAATTCTATGTAGCTGTAACTAGTAGAGTTAACAAGGGAGAGCCAGTTGATGTGATATAGTTTGACTTTCACAAAGCGTTTGACAAAGCCTTGCGTAAGAGATTATTGTGCACGATTTAAGTGCATGGGATTGGGGGAAGTATATTGAGATGGTTAGAAAACTGGTTGGCAGAGAGGAAACAAAGAGCACGAACTAATGAGTCCTTTTCAAATTGGCAGGCAAAACTAGTGGGGTGCCACAGGTATCAGTGCTGGACCCCAGCTATTCACAATATATATTAATAATTTGGATGAGGGAATAAAATGTAACATCTCAAAGTTTTCAGATGATACCAATTTGGTTGGGAGGATGAACTGTGACAAGGTTGCAGAGGTGATTTGGACAGCTTGGGTGAGTGGGCAAATCAATGGCAGATGCAGTATAATTTGGATAAATATGAGGTTATTCACTTTGGAAGCAAAAACAAGAAGGTAGATTATTACCTGAATGGCTATAAATTGGGAGAGGGGAGTGTGCAATGGGACCTAGGTGTCCTTGTGCACCAGTTGCTGAAAGTAAGCATGCAGGTGCAGCAGGCAGTAAAGAAGGCAAATGGTATGTTGGCCTTCATTGCGAGAGGTTTCGAGTACAGGAGCAGGGATGTGCTGTTGTAATTATACAGGGCCTTGGTGAGGACATACCTAGAATATTGTGTGCATTTTTGGTCTCCTTTTCTGAGGAAGGATGCTCTTGCTCTCGAGGGAGTGCAGTGAAGGTTTACCAGGCTTATTCCAGGGATGGCGGGACTGATGTATGAGAATAAATTGACTAGGTTAAGATTGTTTTCACTGGAGTTCAGACGAGTGAGGAGGGATCACATAGAGACTTATAAAATTCTAACAGGACTAGATATGGTAGCTGCAGGCAGGATGTTCCCAATGGTGGGTAAGCCAGAACCAGGGGTCACAGTCTGCTGATTCGGGGTAGGCCATTTAGCATGAAGAAGAGGAGACATTTCTTCACCCAAAGAGTGGTGAGCCTGTGGAAGGAATTCATTACCACAGGAAGTAGTTGATGCCAAAACATGGAACGTATTCAAGAGATGGCTAGATATAGCACTTGGGACAAATGGAATCAAAGGTTGTGGGGAGAAAGCAGGATTATGCTATTGAGTGGATGATCAGTCATGATCATGATGAATAGCAGAGCAGGTTTGAAGGGCTGAATGGCCTCCTCCTGCTCCTATCTTCTATGTGTCTATGTTTCTATGTTTAAGAGAGGTGTTATGCTGAAAAGCTCAAATAAAGCTTAAGTTGCTGTTTTAAGCAAACGCGCGTTGTGTTACAACCAAGATTCATTGTGGATGTCCGTTCAAAGTGGTTGGATGTGCATAGAGTTAATTTGTCAAACTCACAGATGACAATTGAAAAGTTGCGAGTATCATTTGCAATGCATGGACTCCCGGAAGTGTTGATCACTGATAATGGGATGTCATTTGCCAGCAGGGATTTCGAGTATGTCCTAAAGCTGAATGGCATTTGGCATGTTTGGACAGCTCCATACCATCCATCGTCCAATGGTCTAGTGGAGAGAGCAGTCCAAACGTTGAAGGTAGGCTTAAAGAAACAGCCTACAGCTTCACTCGATACTAAACTGTCCAAGTTCCTATTTGATTATAGGACCACAACTCACAGAACTACAGGGATAGCTCCAGCAGAGTTGTTGATGGGGACAAGATTCCGCACTGCATTAAATCTGATATTCCCGGACCTCAGGCGAGGGTGAACCAGCAGCAGGAATGCCAATTCCCAGCTGCATGCCTTTTCTAAGCAAGTGAGACCGCTTACTTCAGGGGACAAAGTTTGGTGTTGAAACCACAGAAATGGCCCTGCGTAGGTACAGGGCGCGATCGATGCGAGGGCCAGGTCCCATGACATACAAAGTTCAGGCAGATGAGGTAGTCCTGAATAAATGTGGATCACGTGAAAGCTGCTACCTTGCAAACAGGGCAGGTGCAAAACATATCTTGCCCCTAGGAACGCCGGAATCGCTGTCAGAAACCGTGGGATCTCTCCCTCTGCCTGGCGTCGAAGAAACCTCAGAATTCAAGAAGATGCAGCTGATGTTGCAGCCTCGATACTGTAGTCGCCTAAAGAATATGAGGAATTTCTTCCGAGACGCTCTGGGCACAAGAGACGGTCTAAGGTCTAGTGTATGCTGCACGTGTCTGAGCCAGAGTCAGGGGAACCGGACCTGGGGATAAAACGCCCAAGAGAAGATACAAGAAAAAGAACATTCCCAGGCTTGATGAGGAGAGATGTGATTGGAGCAAATTGGCCAGGTGGATCTCATTCAGTATGAGTTCCCTGATTGGAGCTGTTAACCTGGGTCAATCAGGGAGTCTGGCTGACAGATATGAACAGGAGCCTTAGGGGTTCTTCTCACTCTAGTGACTGGCTCTGATCTAGCTGGTCAGAGTCCATGCACTATGCTCATGTAAATCGAAGGTGATTTGGTGATGAGATACCGGCCTCCATGGAATTATTTCAAATTGATAAGCATTGCTCCTCTCTTACAAGCAACCAAATCTTTGACTGCAGATAGCCTCACACGTTAGAACTTTAACTTTAAGGAATACAAAGATATGAGGAGCAATTTTTTTACACAGAGGGTGGTTTGCATGTGGAATGAACTTCCTGAGGATGTAGTGGATGTGGGTACAATTACAACATAAGCACATGAACAGAAAGGGGTTGGAGGGACATGGGCTAAGAGCAGGCCGATGGGACTAGTTTAGTTTGGGATTATGTTTGACATGGACTGGTTGGCCCAAAGGGTCTGTTTCTGTGCTGTATGACTCTATGACCCTATATTGCTTATTAATGCAGAGGATAGTAGGGCTAAAGGCAAGTCCAAGGAGTGTGCTCGTGCCTGGTCTACACAAATGATTTGACACTTACATCATCTTATGGGTAAGAGTACAGAATCAGTGAGTAATCTCAGGAGAAATTTTTTTTTCCTTGAGCCTTTTAGGGGAGCACAGTGACATTCAAGGCTGGGAGATGTGCAGTTGGCAGCTCACATATCCGCTATCCCTCATAATGTAGTCCTCTGGAAAGAAAAGCTGCTCAAAGTGCTGAACTGCTGGAGGTTAAACATTGTCATCAAGGATGTTCAAGCGTATCAAAATATGTTTCGGTCTCTGCTCACTCTGAAGTATTAAAGTGGTACAGATGATGGAAGGATCAAAAGAAGCTTCCTCAGGATCCATTGATGGTGTTTCCAAGTATCTGCTGCCTTGTCCTTTTTGCTGTCAGTGGTTGTGGGCTTGGAAGGTGCCGTCTAAGCTACCCCAACTCCTTTTCCTATTTGTCTGTCATTCCTAATACCTCCATAGACTGCCTTGTCTGCTTTCTTTGCCTTTTGGTCATCCTTCCTGCCTGAGGAATCTTAGTCTGCGGAGTGATTACCTCTCTGTAAATGCTATCCATAATGTTGTCAGTGTCACAATGAGTGTACTCAGTTGCCCCTTCAGCTCTGAAACTTGGCCATTCAGGAGCTGCAGCTGGAGGCATTTCCTATACACGTTCTAGTCTCAGGCACTGGACTGTCCCAAACCTCCAAGTAGATCAGGTCCCACATAGATTGCCTTTAAAATCAAGTAATATCAATTATTCAGGGTCTTTCTTTATTAGACCTTTGAATTAATGTCCTTACAAGCTGGAAACCCAAAATAAAGACCTTTTGCAACTATACGTGATAAAAATAACATAAATACTCAACTGACCTTACTCACCTAACCGGCTGCCTCTTCTCGGTCTGCATCACTTTTTGACACTCTTCCCAGACTGCTTCACTGTGAGCTGCTTCAGGTCATGTCTCACAAGAATGTTCCTAAGAGTCTGAGACGTCCTCCTTTTTCTGTATCCGATTTATAAGCTGGTATTCACTTTTCACTCTTTTTCTTTCTCCTGCCTGCTTTGTCCCTTTTCATTCTCTTTCATTTTCCTTCTTCCTCAACTGAAAATCCAGTTCTAACTTTTTCCTCTCTCTGACATGCTGTTTGTCATTTTCTCCTCTCACTGAAGTTTAGACTTTCTCATTTTCTTTTCATTTTGAAGTGTTTTTATTTTATTTTCTTGTTCAATCTACTTTATTTGCAATTGAATTTTCACAAATTCAATTGATGGACTAACCGTATGCCTTACTTCTTTCAATTTCAGATGCTATGCTATTATCCCAATTATGTCCCCTTTCCAAGCCTCTGCTTTTAATTCTAACCTCAACCTGTCTGCCAATTCTGACAGCCTACACTTTGTTACTTTGCAAATCACTCAAGGATAAATCTTCCATCTTTCCATTTATCCTCTTCCAATTATAATTATTTTTCTACTTACAATTTCACATAGCTGACTTTGTAAATCCCTATCTACAAGACCCCAATTTTATGGTGTGAATGAGATGGGTGGAGTGCATTGTCTTTCCCTAGACCTATTACTCCACAGTTCACAACATAAACATAATGTTTTTATCCATTTCTCAATTAGAGCAATTATATGCCTTCTGTATATTACACCTAGATTGAAAAGATCCATCAACCAGCTATCTTACAGAATTATTGGTTTTTTATTAAACAAAACTTACTGAACAAAGATGGACAGTTTATTAATACAATTTGCAATGTCAAATATAAATCTAAATAAACACACACACAAACACACATACACACACACACCAGGTAAGGGGGAAGGGGGATAGATTTGTCTCTGCACGTATTCACTTTAGGAAAAAATACATTTCTGCTAAAAATTGTTAATTCTTAAAGGAAACAGGGATAAAGTGTGGAATATTCAGAGGGTGTCAATATGGAATTCTGGTACACATTGACATTTGGTAAATTAAGGTGTTTGATATAAATACCACTTACTTTGCTTTGGGATTTTTGAATTGTGAGCCACTGACATGTAGGTTTAATTATTACATTGTATTTATGCAGACATAGTGATTTCTTTTAAATGGTTTGTGTGAGATAGCCTCGCAGGAATAATGGTTTGTAATTTACAACTAGATAGTTTATGTGGTGAGCACAGTACATGAACTAGTACTTCAAGATTTCTGAAAGAAGTTTCTGGATCTTTTCTCTCAAAACTTAAGCGAAACACCATAGCTCAAAAGAAAAGGCTTAGTTTTAGTTTCAGCTTGAGGTCATTCTGGAGAAGTCTTGAATAAAGATAGAATTGTAAAGCAGCGATTCTGCTCAGTGGGCAAGGGAGAAGATAGTAAAAATTGAGATTATTTCCAGTGAAGAGTTTAGTAATAGTTCAAGACTAGAAATGTTTGGATAAAATACTGAAGAGGTTATTTGAAGCTGAGAACATTTAAGCTCAGGTGTAGAGAAAGCTCCAGGAAGAGGCTATCAGATTTTCCGTACTGGTTGTGAGAATCACAATTAAATGAAGCTTAAAGAGGTGTTCAAAGGCAGCTCTTCCCTGGTGTGAGTACTGTACAAGGGCTGCTTTGGGAAACTGTTCTGGGGTGTTTTTGCGATCTGTAAATGAGTGTTTTTTAGGCTAATCTTACCATGTCTTTTAAAAGCTTTAGTGTTGTGTCATATGTAAATAGTTTAGTTCATAGACAATTTGGTGCAGGGCTGGATGAACACAGCAGGCCAAGCAGCATCATAGGAGCAGAGAGGCTGACGTTTCGGGCCTAGACCCTTCATCAGGTCTGGAACTCTGTTCTGAGGAAGGGTCACCAGACCCGAAATGTTA
>NC_063340.1:22453404-22490915 GCF_021869965.1 Rhincodon typus | reverse complement strand
TCAGTTTTATTGTTTAAACCAAATCTACAACAATGTATGATTGTGTTTCAGTGAGAGATCATCTCATTAAAACAAAAAAAGTCTATTAATCCCAATTTCAATTTGGTATCTGACTTGTCCAGTAATAGCTGGAATCATAACATTAGACACTTGCAGTTTGTTCAGGAGACGGTGGTAAGAAATCTTCCAGACACTCTTTCAAGATGAAAATCTGGTTACACAAACTGGTTACATACTGGATTCATAACAAGGGTGCTTCAGTGAGGCAGAGAAATGAGACGAACAGTATGTTCCTCAGCAGGATTCTTCCTACTGAAAACCGAAACAATCTCCACCAGCTGCAAATAGTGTTCAAACAGAACAGCCATAAGACACAGTCAGGTGATCTCCAGCAAACAAGTTCAGCAGTTAGTTGAAACCCCATGTGACTTCCCAAAAATGTAGATTTCAAAAAAACTATATCTTCTATTGACTTTTTAATGAATAATCCAGTTAATGCTCCTATGATGCTGCTTGGCCTGCTGTGTTCATCCAGCTCTGCACCTTGTTATCTCCAGATAAACACCTTTCTTCCCCCACAATCCTTGAAAGCTTTCCTGCAAAAAATGCTAAAGATGAAGACTTCATACTATTATGATAATTCTTGAAGAATATTGTAAAATCTGTGAGTAAAATCTTTATAAAGAAAGGGGCAGTCATTCAGAAACTTGGGAAAACAGCAGTAAAAACCATTTCTGAAGAAGGGTCCAGACCTTCAGCTTTCCTGCTCCTCTGATGCTGCTTGGCCTGTTGTGGTCATCCAGCTCCACACCTTGTTATCTTAGTATAAATCAATTAATGTCCATGAAAAAATTGAAGAATGATAAAATTAGTGTTTTAAAGGGAAACAAGTAGTTATTGTTCAACTGAAAATATCTTTAAGAAGCATTATCAGCCTGATGCTATTTTTTACAACGTAAAGCTCAGAGAAGAAGCAGAAAGGCCATGAATCATCCATACTGTTAAAAAGGGTGCAAAAATCAGGAAGGAAAAGGAGAAAATGACACAAAATTACAATCTTTCCTATACTTCAAGAGAAAACATAAAATACAGTGACATTGAAATGTTTGAAAAATTTTTTTACAGAAAAATGAGATAATTCTGAAACATTAAAAAGAAAATAATCTTTATTTGAAACAATGAACAATAAATCAATTTCATCTACATAAAAAGAGAAAATTTACACAACAACTTTCAAGAAAATCATTTAAGTAAGAAACAACAGCAGGGTATGGTAGGAAATGATGTAGCAATAAACCTCCTTATGCAAAATAATTGTATAAAGGATTTCATAACCAGAGGAAAGTTTGGGGAGAGATGTTATATAGAGCAGTTAATACTTGAAAGAGTTAACTGACATCATATTGAAAAGCTCCATCATCAGATGTAAAGGACTATTCCTGGAGGAGCTAATTGGACAGTGATGGTGCCAGGAGTGGGGATTCTTGGTGGCGGCGGATCACTGCAGCAGAGGCAGTGACCTGAGTGGGGATTCCTGGCTGTGGTATTCCTGAAATATGGACTCTTGCTGGATCTGGAGAGGGGACACCTTGAGGCCTGGAACACCTTACAGAGACTTTGCAGAAACCCTGGAACTGTGTTTCAAGACCATTTGTAGAGAGGATGAAACTTTATTTAGGTAATTTCTTTCTATTCTTTTTGTAACTCAAAATGGCACTGGAAAATGGCAACAAACACTTTTCACTATATCTTTCTAGATATATGTGATAATAAATAAATAAATAACCCTTTCTGTGTTTGCTACAATATTTGAGTGGGAATGTTTCAGTTGAAGTAATGTGAACTTACTCTTAAGTTGAGTCTAATGTCTTACAAGAGACCGTCATCAATTGAGATTCAGGCCTATTTTCTGCAACAATCGTTGTGTAGCCATGATTCCCCGCTTGGTATGTGTAGCTTAGATTAATATCAGCAAGAAAGGCAAAAAGATGAGATGAACATTTTGTTCCTCAGCAGGATTCCTCCTACTGAAGACCAAAACAATCTCCACTGCCTGCAGATAACATTCTAACAGAACAGCCACTGAAACTCGTCAAAACTTCAGTCTCACCATTATAATACTCTGGGAGAGTTCTGGCTTGTTCTAAGTTCCCACGATATCTCAATGTAATAAATTTTGAGTCAGACCTGGGTATTCTCTCAGGTCCAGTAGTGCTGGCAAGCAGCTCAATATGCAAGCCAGTTCTGAAGAAGGATCAATGGACTTGAGACATTAATTTTGCTTTCTCTCCACAGATGCTGCCAGACGTGCTGATTTTCTCTAGCGATTTCTGCTTTTATACCAACTTCTTGAGCTTTCCTATCCAACCTTTCCCTGTGATCACCATCCCTACTTTCCCACCACACACTCCATTCGTTCCACAATTTCTCTGCTACTTCCATGATCTGTTTATTTCCTATTCCCATCCACAATCTCTTCACACCATCAAACTACCTCTGTTTCTCACTTGACCAATTTGTCCGCAGTTGTAGACTTGTGCTGCTGAGTTCCTATCAGATGGGTAGCCAGCTTGCCAAACAGGGTGTCTCAAAAGTCAGGAAGCCTAAAGCAACAAATTAAGACATACTTTATAATTAAAAGTCCATGCCATTCAAATCAACTTTCAGTAACCTGATCGTAAATTCACCTTCCTGCTTTACATGGCTTGGTGAATGACAAAATCAATGTGTTATGAATGAGAAATTTGAACCTTTTCCAATTTGACATGTAGTGAATTATGACATTCCAGAAATTGATGCATCTTGCACTAATATATCCACCTTTTCAAAGCTTGTGAAATTTGCATTATTTTGAATCACCGATACTTAAACATTGTGTAATTTTAAATAGAGAATTGTAACACACTGCTGCTTCATGTTCCTTTCTCAGGGGTAGAATTTCTGATCCAAACATTGTCCTGATCTTAAACAGACATGGTTTTTTTTCATCATTTATTTGCACTCAAAGGATTAAATCATTCTGAAATTCCCTTGATGGCTTTTGTAACTTAGGCAGAACATTGTCAGGACTCTCTGAGCATTTTTATTGTTTTATTCGTTTCCTGAGAGTTTTACTAATTTTCCACTGGCATCAGGCAATGGATCAGGAGAATTTCTGTTGAATTTGAGAATATAAAGGTAATCTCACATTTCTGAATGCAAAATATGCTTTATTATATTTGTTTGGAATAAACCCTGAAGGAATAATCAAGTATATTGAATCATCTGTTTTGATTTTACATTTTCTAAAGAACATAATGTAGCAATACAATTTCTTAGAAACCTAGCAGTTCAATTGTGAAAAATACATTTGATCTATTGACTTTGTGATAAGCTTTAAGAAACTAAGGAAAATAATAAATGTCTAAATAAGAGTCTTGCTGGCATAAACAACGACTTGGAAATAAGCTTGCACTATCAATCAACAATGTGTCATAAGTAAAAGCTTTTCATGTAATTTGCATCTCTCTTTAGAACGATCCATTAGAAACATTACTCTTGTAAGAACTTACAATAGGGCTGAATCTTACATTTCTTTGGTTAGGTACGAGTTACATAGGGGTTTTCGGAGGGATTTTTTCATTGTGGGACCTAATAGATTTACTCACCGTGTGTTACTAAACTCACTTCATAAACTACCAACCTCCTCCCTAGGGTGTCCCTCATGCACAATTCCAGTCCCGTCTTATCATGTGCCATTACCAGAACAACTCACCAATGCTGTGATATGCCAGAATTAATCAGCCCAATATGCAAACCAATTCTGAAAAGGGGTTACTGGACTCCAAATGTTAATTCTGCTTTCTCTCAATAGATGCTGCCAAACCTGCAGAGTTTCTCCAGCAATTTCTGTTTTTGCACAAACTTCCCAAGCTTTCTCATTCCAACCTTTCCCTGTGATCACCATCCCTGATTTCCCACCATGCATTCTACTCGTTCCACAATTATTCTGCTATATCCACGATCTGTTTACTCCCCAATTCCATCCATAATCTCTTCACACTATCAACTCACCAATGCTGTGATATGCTAGAATTAATCTGCATCCCTTTGGTCAAGAAACCTTTTGAAGACTTGTGTACCTAGACAAGCCCTGTAAATCTGGAGTTTCCCTGCACGTTTCCTGACATGCAAATGGGGGAAATCAGTGTCTCGCTTTGCAGGCGGAGCCTGGAGATCCTGCTGGATGGGGTGGTGCAGAGGTGAGACTTCCTCTTCTCCCAGAACCAGCAGAGGAGGCCACAACACCAGACCATGCCATTCGGATCCGAGGTTGCCACCTGGATTAAAGTTGCCTGGAGAAAGTCTCCACTCTGCCACCATAAGTGTCACCATCTCCTCTCTCACACCTCACACTTGGTCTGTCTCTGCTGCTGTACCCAATTCCTACCAAGTTTCACAGTTTATCTACCATTCCCATTACTGCCTCCAATATCACTCACTCTCTGTCACCCACCCTAATCCCTGATGCCACAAACCCTCTATGCCCTCTCTGCTGCCTACTCACTTGTTCAGGAAATCTTTCCAAATGCACCAAAAGAAACAGTAGTGCCACCTGCTTTAATCTCCCATAGTATCTGCCCCTCTCTCATTCCAGGAGGAAGCAGACAGGTCAGAATAGGGCAGAAAGATTCAAGATGGTTGGTGGATTAGAATCAGAGTTGTAGAGGTCTGCAGGACAGAAGAAGATCCTTTGGCCTTTCAAGTCTGTGCCAATCAAAAACAAGCACCCAACTATTCTAGCACATAGCCCATAGCCTTCTATGCCTTGGTATCGCAAGTGCACATCTAAATACTTCTTTAATATTATGAGGGTTTCGGCTTCTCCCACCCTTACAGACAGTGAGTTCCAGATTCTCACCATCCTCTGCGTGAAAAAACCTTTCCACACATCCCCTCTTATCCTCCTGCCCCTTACCTTAAGTCTATGCCCTAATCATTGATTCATCCACCAAGGGGAAATGTTCCTTTTGTTTCCCCTGTCTATGCCCCTCATAATGTTATGTGACCTTTCAGCAATTTCTGATTTAAAAGTAATAATTCTTGGCATTGCACATAGCATTGCTATTATCTATGCTAAGCATTTTCCAGCTTTTTCCATCATTGTGTTGCCATGTTACCACATCCCAAAATCTATAGACTGCCTATGTTTGATTTAAAGGTCATTCTCCCCATGTGAACAGCGTTTCCAGTGGTGCTGTTTCTCCCCCAGTTGAATTTCTTTGGGGCTGGTAATTGGCCCCTTTTTCAAGAGGGATTAAAGATACCTTTAGAAGCATGTGACGAGTAAGTTCAATTATTCTTGCATATTCGCATTGTAGGTGTTTGAGAAATAGAGATGAACATTCCCTTTAAATTCAGAGTCCTTGAAAACCAGCCAAAACCCTAAAGACAAATAATACATAAATTGATGAGTTGTTTTGCACAAATATGATGCTTGAATATTTACAGCTGAAAAACTGTGTGCCCTTTTTGCTACTGATTCCCTCCATGCCAAGATGCTACCACATGAGACTTCTGAAACTCACTGCTGTTGAAAAATGGATGGACACCAGTTTCTTGCTGCTAGTTTTTAAAGGCTGCCCCAGCAACAAATAGCCCACACCCCCACCACTGGTAATCCAATGAAGTGAAATATTATCATTCTAAAGGCGTGATAAATTAGGTTGCCTGGAAACAAAGGTGAACAGGACAGTGGTAACAACAGAAAGTGCTGGGTAAACATTTCTGTGCAGGAGCAATTCTGGACTTGAAATGTTAATTCTGCTTCTCTCTCCATGGATGCTGCCAGATTTTCTGCGCCTCTCCAGCACTTCATGTTTTTATGTCAGATCCCCAGCATATGTAGTATTTTGTTTGTATTTTAATGAATAGCTTAGTGACAGATTGATATGAGTTAACGTTAGTTTCGTACTCTCTCTAATCTTCCAGCAGAAGAAGAATCTAGCCAGTAGTAACTGAGTCTGAATGCTGAGGAAAGCTTAAAAGTTCTGAAGACAGAATATAAGAAGTTAGGCAGGAGATTAAACAGTAGTTCCTCAAGGAAAGTAGTATCTGGACTGCAACTGGTCCACATGCTAGTAAGAGCAGGAAAAGGAGCATACAGCAGATGAATGCATGGCTGAGGAGCTGGTGTAGGAGGCAGAGATTTGCATTTTTGAATCATTGGAATCTCTTCTGGGGTAGAAGTAACCTGTATAAGAAGGATTCTTTGCACCTGAATCGGAAGGAGACCGATATTCTGGTGGGGAGATTTTCCAGTGTATTCAGGAGGTTTGAAACTTGTAAGGATGGCGGGGGGTGGCAGGGGTGGGGTGAAGAGATAGTGAGAAAAGAGAAGAGTCTGAGGCTGGTGCAGTTGAGAACAGGAGCAAGTCAAATAGTCAAGGCAGGCAAAAGCAAGGCAAAAAACAAGGTAAGAATGATAAATTAAACTGCATTTATTTCAATGCAAAAGGCCTTACAGGGAAGGCAGCTGAACTTAGGGCATGGTTGAGATATCATAGTTATCACAGAAATGTGACTTAGGGGAGGACCGGCAGCTTAATGTTCCAGGGTATAAATGCTATAGGAAGAATACAAGGGCTGGGGGGGGAGGTGCAAGAGAGGAGGAGAAATAACGTCTTTGGTTAAGAATAGCATTATGGCTATACAGAGGGAGGATATTACTGGGAGTACGTCTAGTGAAGTTATTTGGGTGGAAAGGAGAAATAAGAAAGGGAAAGAAAGGGATGATCATCTTATTGCAATTGTACTATAGGTCCCCAGCCCCACCTCCCCAACCCCATTAGTCAGCGGGAAACTGAGAAGCAAATTTGTAAAGCGATCTCAGATATCTGTAAGAATGATAAGGTTGTAACAGTAGGGAATTTCAACTTTCCAAATGTAGACTGGGACTTCCATAGTGTTAAGGGCTTAAATGGAGAGGAATCTTTTAACTGTGTACAAGAAAATTTTCTTAATTAGTATGTAGATGTATGTACTAGAGAAGGAGTGAAATTTGACCTTCTCTTGGGGAATAAGGCAGGAAAAGTGACTGAGGTATCAGTGGGGGAGCGCTATGGGGCCAGTGATCATACTTCTATTAGGTTTAAAACAGCTATGGAAAAGAATACACCTGACCTAAAAATTAAAGTTCTAAGGTTTTGGATTAGATCTGTAGCTCGGGTTGTGGGTGTTGAGGTTGGTTGGCTCGCCGAGCTGGTTTGTTGTTTTGCAGACGTTTCGTTACCATGCTTGGTAACCTCCTCAGTGCAGCCTCCGATGAAGCATCAGTGTGTTTTCCTGCCTGGTTTTTAAACTCTGGGGTCCGTTGAGATGGATTACCTCACTTCCGGTTTTCCTTTGTAGTGGAATGTATATGGGGTCGAATTCAATGTGTTTATTAATAGCATGCTTTGTGGAGTGCCGTGCTTCCAGGAATTCTCGTGCTTGTCTCTGCCGAGCCTGACCTAGGATCTTGGTGTCGTCTCAGTCAAAGTCATGGTTCTCCTTGTCCATGTGGATTGAGATAAGTGAGTATTGGTCGTGTCTTTTTGTAGCCAGTTGGTGTTCATGTTCTCTTGTTGTTAGTTTCCTTCCTGTTTGTCCGATGTAGTGTTTCTCACCGTCTCTGCAGGGGATTTTGTAGATAACATTGATCCTGTCCATGGCGGGGAGTGGGTCTTTAGTTCGGGTGAGCAGTTGTTGTAGGGTTGACGTGGGCTTGTGTGCCATTCTGATGCCCAGCGGTCGTAGGAGTCTTGTGGTAAGTTCCGACGTGTTCCTGATGTAGGGTAGTGTGATGAGTGTGTTGGGGCGTGTAGAATCTTTCTGGTGCTGTTCCTGTAGGCATCTTTTGACCCAGTTCTTTGGATATCCATTATACTTGAACACTTGGAAGAGGTATTCTTCTTCCTCTTGGCGTAGTTCCATGTTGCTGCAGTGTGTTGTTGCCCTTTTAAATAGTGTTCGCACACAGTTTTGTTTGTGTGTGCTGGGATGGTTACTATTGAAGTTCAGTACCTGGTCTGTGTGTGTGGCTTTACGGTGTACTTTTGTTTTCAGTTCCCCATTTGTCTTGCGCTCTACCATGACGTCCAGGAATGACATCAATAGACTTACCACTAGCAAGGGAAACAATGACAACACTGCTTCAACAAGAACACGACCCGGTGAAACCATCTCCAAGGACAACATGCTCAAACTATTGGACCTATGCCTGACCACCCACTTCATCTTTAACTGCCAAACATACGAGCAAATCAACGGGACACCCATGGGATCGCCTATCTCCAGACTCATAGCAGAAGAAGTGATGCAAAGATTGGAAAGGACTGCCCTTCCGCAAATCCAACCTAAACTGTGGATACGCTACATAGACGACACCTTTGTCATCGTTAAACAGACAAAATTAGAAGAGACACACAAACTTATAAACAACACCCTCACCGGTATAAAATTCACCAGAGAGGAGGAGAAGAACAAACAGCACCCATTCCTTGACATCATGGTAGAGCGCAAGACAAATGGGGAACTGAAAACAAAAGTACACCGTAAAGCCACACACACAGACCAGGTACTGAACTTCAACAGTCACCATCCCAGCACACACAAACGAAGCTGCGTGCGAACACTATTTAAAAGGGCAACAACCCACTGCAGCAACACAGAACTACGCCAAGAGGAAGAAGAATACCTCTTCCAAGTGTTCAATGATAATGGATATCCAAAGAACTGGGTCAGAAGATGCCTACAAGAACAGCAGCAGAAAGATGCTACATGCCCCGACACACTCATCACACTACCCTACATCAGGAACATGTCGGAACTCACCACAAGACTCCTACGACCGCTGGGCATCAGAGTGGCACACAATCCCATGTCAACCCTACGATAACTGCTCCCCCGAACTAAAGACCCACTCCCCGCCATGGACAGGATCAATTTCATCTACAAGATCCCCTGCAGAGACGGTGAGAAACACTACATCGGACAAACAGGAAGGAAACTAACAACAAGAGTACAAGAACACCAAGTGGCTACAAAAAGACACGACCGATACTCACTCATCTCAATCCACATGGACAAGGAGAACCACGATTTCAACTGGGACAACACCAAGATCCTGGGACAGGCTAGGCAGAGACAAGCACGAGAATTCCTGGAAGTATGGCACTCCACGAAGCATGCTATTAGTAAACACATTGAATTCGACCCCATATACATTCCACGACGAAGGAAACCCAGAAGTGAGGCAATCCATCCCAACGGACCCCAGAGTTTAAAAACCAGGCGGGAAAACACACTGACGCTTCATCGGAGGCTGCACTGAGGATGTTACCAAGCATGGTAACGAAAAGTCTGCAAAACAACAAACCAGCTCAGCGAGCCAACCAACCTCAACATTAAAGTCCTAAATTGGAGTAAGACCGTTGTTGATGGTATTAGGCAAGAACTTTCAAAAATTGATGAGGAAAGGCTATTTGCAGATAAAGCGGTGGTTGGAAAGTGGCATAATGTGATAACAAGAGTCCAGAGGCATTATGTTCCTATTCGTGTGAAAGGCAAGGCTGGTGGGTGTAGGGAATGCTGGATGACTGGAGAAGTTGAGGTTCTTGTCAAGAAAAAGAAGGAGGCATATGGCAGTGTAGACAGCTGGGATCAAGTGAATCCCTTGAGTATAAGGGTAGTAGGAGTACACTTGAGAGAAATCAGGAGGACAAAAAGGGGACATGAGATAGCTTTGGCAAATAGGGTTAAGGAGAACCCAGAGAGATTCCACAAATACATTAAGAGCAAAACAGTAACTTGCAGAGAATAGGGCCCCTTAAATCAACAAGGCTGTCTATGTGTGAAATCGCAGGAGACTGAGATACTAAATAAGTATTTTGTGTCAGTATTTACTGTGGAGAAGGCTATGGAAGCAAGAAAACTTGGGGAAATAGACAGTGATATCTTGAAAACAATCCATATTACAGAGGAAGTGGTGCTGGATGTCTTAAAATGCATAAAGGTAGATAATCCGTTTGACGTGATCAAGTGTTTCCTCGAACTTTGTGGGAAGCTAGGGAAGAGATTGCGAGACATCTTGCTGAGATATTTGTATCATTGACACCCACTGATGAGGTGTAAGAAGACTGGGGGTTGGCTAAAGTGGTGCCATTATTTAAGAAAAGTGGTAAGGAAAGGTCAGGGAACTACAGACCGGTGAGCCTTATGTGAGTGGTGGGTAAGTTGTTGAAGAGGATTCTGAGGGATGGGATTTACATGCATTTGGAAAGGCAAGGACTGATTAAGGATAGTCAGCATGGCTTTGTGCATGGGAAATCATGTCTCACTAACTTGACTGAGTTTTTTGAAGAGGTGACAAAAAAGATTGATGAAGGCAGAGTGATGAATGTCGTCCTTATGGCCTTCAGCAAGGCATTTGACAAGGTTCTGCATTGTAGACTGGTTAATAAGTTTAGGTTACATGGAACCAAAGGAGAACTAGCCAGTTAGATACAAAATTGGCTTGAAGGTAAGAGACAGAGGGTGGTGGTGGAGAATTGTTTTATCAGACTGGAGGCCTGTGACCAGCAATGTGCTGCAAGGATTGGTGCTGGTCCACTACATTTGATCATTTATATAAATGATTTGGATGTGAACATAGGTATGGTTATTAAGTTTGCAGATGACACCAAAATTGGTGGTGTAGTGGACAGTGAAGAAGGTTATCTCAGAGTACACCAGGACCTTGATCAGATGGACCAATGGGCCGAGAAGTGGCAGATGGAGTTTAATTTAGTTAAGTGTGAGGTGTTGCATTTTGATAAGGCAAACCAGGGCAGGACCTGTTAATGGTCGGGCCCTGGGAAGTGTTGCTAAACGAAGTGACCCAGGAGTGCAGATGCTTAGTATCTTGAAAGTTGTGTTGCAGTTCGACAGGGTGGTGAAGAAGGCATTTGGCACACTTGCTTTCATTGGTCAGTGCATTGAGTATATGAGTTGGAACGTCATGTTTTAGCTGTACAGGACATTGTTGAGGCCACTTTTGGAATACTGCATTCATTTCTGGTCTCCCTACTATAGGAAGGCTATTGTTAAACTTGAAAGGGTTCAGAAAATATTTACAAGGATGTTGCCGGGATTGGAGGGTTTGAGTTATAGGAAGGGGCTGAATAGGCTGTGGCTTTTTTCCCCCGAGAGTGTTGAAGGCTGAGTGGTGACCATATAGAGGTTTATAAAATCATGAGGGGCATGGATAGGGTGAATAGCCAAGGTCTTTTTCCTCAGGTAGGGGAGTCCAAAGCTAGAGGGCATAGATTTAAGCTGAGAGGGGAAAGATTTAAAAGGGACCTGAGGGGCAACCTTTCCACACAGAGAGTAGTATTTGTATGGAACAAGTTGCCAGGGGAAGTGGTGGAGGTAAGCACAATTACAACATTTAAACATCATCTGGAAGGGTACATGAATGTGAAAGGTTTAAAGGGATATGGGCCAAATGCTGGCAAATGTGACTAGATCAGTTTAGGATATCTAGGCAGTGCGAACGAGTTGGACAGAAGGGTCTGTTTCTGTGCTGTATGACTCTATTCCTCTATGACAATGACTGACTGTGGACACCTCCCAGACTGACTTCACACGACAGTCCAGTCTAACCACAGCCAGTCCCTGGACTGATGTCTCTACAGCACTCCAACTGACCTATCTGTAGAGCAGGTCTTGCCTAAGCCATTCTGCAAGGATCCTGGACTCTAGTAGAAATAAACACTTGACTGACTGTGGCCTATCCTTTGGACTGAAATTGGAGAGCCCATTGACTGAGTGTGATTGTATCTGACAACTGACCATAGTCCCCCTTGACACCATGAAGGACCTCTCCTCTCTGATTTTCAGAAATGGCCATTTGGTTGAAGCATGTGCAGTGTAAACTGCTGGCACAGGCAGCAGGTGTGATATTGACACAACCCATTGCCATTAGGTGACATGCCTTGACTGTTCAGTGTTCCCCACCTTGACAAGCTGCCTCTCTCTCTCTGTGCTGAAGACAAATGAAACCTACAAAAACTGGCAGCTTGTAACGAAACACTGAAGAGCCTTTGCATTGAAAAGGAATGATGTGGAGATGCAGGTGTTGGACTGAGGTGGACAAGGTCAAAAATCACACAACAACAGGTTATAGTCCAACAGGTTTATTTGAAAATGCAAGCTTTTGGAGCTCAGCTCTTTCCTCAGGCATAGTGTGAGAGAGAAGGAATAAGACACACAATTTATAAGCAGAAGGGAAACAACCCTAAAAGTGACCACATCTTGTTGAATTTTAATCAGTTAGGAAGGAGACTACTGATTAAAATGCAAAATCCACCCTCCCCCCACCGCATCCCAAAACCAGTCCAACTCGTCCCTGCCTCCCTAACCTGTTCTTCCTCCCACCTATCCCCTCCTCCCACCCCAAGCCGCACCTCCATCTCCTACCGACCAACCTCATCCCACCCCCTTGACCTGTCCGTCCTCCCTGGACTGACCTATCCCCTTCCTAACTCCCTACCTACACTCACCTTTCCTGGCCCCATCCCCGCCTCTTCGACCTGTTTGTTTCCTCTCCACCTATCCTCTCCTCTATCCCTCTTCTATCCGCCTCCCACTCTCTCCCTATTTATTTCAAAACCCCCTTCCCCTCCCCCTTTTCTGATGAAGGGTCTAGGCCCGAAAAGTCAGCCTCTCTGCTCCTATGATGCTGCTTGGCCTGCTGTGTTCATCCAGCCCTGCACCTTGTTGTCTCTCTTTCCTCTGGAGTCATTGTCCTGAGATAATTAAAGGTTTCAGCATTGCATACAAGAGGTGACATCTCATGTCAGACAATGCATTTTAGGTGTGAGGTCTTGCTTAGAATCTGTCCGTTTTAAACTGGGGTCAGGTTTTTTTTTGAGCAAAGCAGAATGTATCTGCTACTACACAAACATCTTTGATGAAATACTTCATATGTGTGCCTGTGTCTGTATATGTGTATGTGTATGTGTGTGTGTGTTGGAGTGTATGTGAGAGAGAGAGAGTGTGTGTGTGTGTGTGTGTGTGTTAGAAAGAGAGAATGTGTGAGAGAAAGGGTCTGTGTAAGTGTGAAAGTGTGTTTGTGTGAGAGAGTGTGTGTGTGTGTGCATGCGTGTGAGTATGTATGTGGGAATATATAGTGTGGTGGAGTCACCTGTAGTATGACATGAACCCAAGATCACAATTGAGGTCATCCTCATGGGTATGGAACTTGTTGAGATTGTTGAAGTTGGTTGGCTCGCCGAGCTGGTTTGTTGTTTTGCAGACGTTTCGTTACCATGCTTGGTAACATCCTCAGTGCAGCCTCCGATGAAGCGTCGGTGTGTTTTCCCACCTGGTTTTTAAACTCTGGAGTCCTTTGAGATGGATTGCCTCACTTCTGGGTTTCCTTCGTAGTGGAATATATATGGGGTCAAATTCAATGTGTTTATTAATAGCATGCTTCGTGGAGTGCCATGCTTCCAGGAATTCTCGTGCCTGTCTATGCCTAGCCTGTCCCAGGATCTTGGTGTTGTCCCAGTTGAAGTGTTTGTTCTCCTTGTCCATGTGGATTGAGATAACTGAGTATTGGTCGTGCCTTTTTGTAGCCAGTTGGTGTTCTTGTACTCTTGTTGTTAGTTTCCTTCCTGTTTGTACGATGTAGTGTTTCTCACCGTCTCTGCAGGGGATCTTGTAGATGACATTGGTCCTGTCCATGGCAGGGAGTGGGTCCTTGGTTCGGGTGAGCAGTTGTTGTAGGGTTGACGTGGGCTTGTGTGCCACTCTGATGCCCAGCAGTTGTAGGAGTCTTGTGGCGAGTTCTGATGTGTTTCTGATATAGGGTAGTGTGATGAGTGTGTCGGGGCGTGTAGTCTCTTTCTGATGCTGTTTGTGTAGGCATCTTCTGACCCAGTTCTTTGGATATCCATTATCCTTGAAAACCCGGAAGAGGTATTCTTCTTCTTATTAACGTAGTTCTGTGCTGCTGTAGTGTGTTGTTGACCCATGGGATCACCTGTCTCCGGATTCATAGCAGAAGCAGTGATGCAAAGACTAGAAAGGACTGCCCTTCCGCAAATCAACCTAAACTGTGGATACGCTACGTAGATGACACCTTTGTCATCATTAAATGGACCAAATTAGAGGAGACACACAAACTTATAAACAACACCCTCATTGGAATGAAATTCACCAGAGATGAGGAGAAGAACAAACAGTTCCCATTCCTGGACGTCATGGCAGAGCGCAAGACAAATGGGGATCTGCAAAAAAAAAGTACACCAAAAAGCCACACACACAGACCAGGTACTGAACTTCAACAGTAACCATCCCAGGACACACAAACAAAGCTGCGTGCGAACACTATTTAGAAGGGCAACAACACACTGCAGCAACACGGAACTACGCCAAGAAGAAGAAGAATATCTCTTCCAGGTTTTCAAGGATAATAGATATCCAAAAAATTGGGTCAGAAGATGCCTACACGAACAGCATCAGAAAGAGACTACATGCCCCGACACACTCATCACACTACCCTATATCAGAAACACGTCGGAACTCACCACAAGATTCCTACAACCACTGGGCATCAGAGTGGCACACAAGCCCACATCAACCCTACGACAACTGCTCACCCAAACCAAGGATCCACTCCCCGCCATGGATAGGACCAATGTCATCTACAAGATCCCCTGCAGAGACTGCGAGAAACACTACATCGGACAAACAGGAAGGAAACTAACAACAAGAGTACATGAACACCAACTGGCTACAAAAAGACACTACCAATACTCACTCATCTCAATCCACATGGACAAGGAGAACCACGACTTCAACTGGGACAACACCAAGATCCTGGGACAGGCTAGGCATAGACAGGCACGAGAATTCCGAGAAGCATGGCACTCCACAAAGCATGCTATTAATAAACACATTGTACTCGACCCCATATACGTTCCACTACAAAGGAAACCCGGAGGTGAGGCAATCCATTTCAACGGACCCCAGAGTTTAAAAACCAGGTGGGAAAACACACTGACACTTCATCAGAGGCTGCACTGAGGATGTTACCAAGCATGATAACAAAACATCTGTGAAACAAGAAACCAGTTCGGCAAGCCAACCAACTTCAACAACCTCAACACCCACAACCCGAGCTACAAATCTACTCCAAAACCTTAGGTATGGAACTTGGCTATCAGCCTCTGCTCAGTGATTTTGCGTCGCGTGTATCTCAAAGTCTTCCTTGGAGGACGCTTACCCGAAGGTCAGAGGCTGAATGCCCTTGACCCTTGAAGTGTTCCCCCATTAGAAGGAACATCATCATCAAACCAGCAAAGGAAGAGCTATCATCATACAGAAGAGAATGGACTACTACAAAGAAGTGTACCAACAACTGAACAACCAGGAGAAAACACAACAGACAACTACGTGCCAACTGACCAAAAAACACACCCGTGAACTCAACAGACTGATCAAAACTTTTGATCCAGTCCTTCAAAATACCCTACACACTCTCATCCCACGTACTTCTTGCATAGGGGACTTCTACTGCCTTCCGAAGATTCACAAAGCCAACGCACCTGGACGTCCCTTCATATCAGGAAAAGGTATCCTGTGTGAAAACCTCTCCGGCCAAGTCAAGGGCATCTTGAAATTCATTGTACAAAGAATCCCCAGCTTCTATCGTGACACCACAGATTTCCTACAGAAACTCTGCACCCATGGATCAGTCGAACCAGAAACACTCCTCGTCACAATAGATGTTTTGGCACTGTACACCAGCATCCCCCATGACAATGACATCGCTGCAACAGCCTCTGTACTCAATACCTGCAACTGTCAGTTTCCAGACACCATCCTGCAACTCATCCGCTTCATCCTCAACCACAACATCTTCACCTTTGACAACCGGTTCTTCATTCAGACTCACGAAGCAGCCATAAGGACCACATTTGCACCCCAATATGCCAACATTTTCATGCACAAGTTCGAAGAAGACTTCTTTGCTACGCAGGACCTCCAACCAATGCTATACACCAGATACGTTGACAACATTTTCTTCCTTTGGTCAATTGGCAAGGAGTTGCTGAAACAGCTACATAGTGATATCAACAAGTTTCATCCCACCATCAGACTTACCATGGACTACTCTTTAGAATCAGTCTCATTCTTGGACACACACATCTCAATCAAGGATGGACACCTCAGTACCTCACTCTATCACAAGCCCACGGATCACCTCACGATGACACACTTCTCTAGCTTCCACCCTAAACATATTTTAAAAAGCCATCCCCTACGGACAAGCCCTACGCATTCACAGAATGAGGGGAACATGACGGAAACCTGAAGGTGTTGAACAATGCCCTCATAAGAATAGGATACGATGCTCAACTCATCAATCACCAATCCCGTCACGGCACAGCGAAAAACCACAATGACTTCCTCAGAAGACAGACATGAGATACGGCCGATATGGTAACCCTTCCCCAAAGCGGAGAAACTATGCCATGTTCTTCGCAGCCTTCAACACATTATTGACGATGATGAGTACCTCACCACAATCTTCCCTACCCCTCCACTTTTCACCTTCAAACAATTGCCAAACATTAAACAGACCATTGTTCACAGCAAACTACCCAGCCTTCAGGACGACATCGACCACAACACCACACAACCCTGCTGTGGCAGCCTCTGCAAGACATGACAGATCATCAACATGGATACTACTGTTACATGTGAGAACACGACCCACCACATACATGGCAAATACTCATGTGACTCAGCCATTGTTGTCTATCTCATATGATGCAGGCAAGGATGCCCCAAGGCTTGGTATATTGACGATACCGTGCAAACGGTACGACAATGGATGAATTGACACTGTGCAATGATCACCAGACAGGGGTGTTCCCTCCCAGTGGGGCAACACTTCAAGAGTCAAGGACATTCAACCTCCGATCTTCAGGTAAGCATCCTCCAAGGTGGACTTCGAGATACAGAATAATATAATATCGCTGAGCAGAGGCTGATAGCCAAGTTCCGTACCCTTAAGGATGGCCTCAATTGTGATCTTGGGTTCATGTTGCACTACAGGTGACCACAACACACTATATACTCCCATACACACACTCACACACACACACACTCTCTCACACAAACACACACACACTTGCACACTTAGACAGACCCCCTCTCTCTCTCTCACACACACACACACTCTCTCTCTCTCTCTCACACACCACGGACACACACACGGATACACACACGCACGTACACAGGCACAGACACAGACACACACATGAAGTATTTCATCCAAGATGTTTGTGTAGTCGTAGATACATTTTGCTCAAAAACATAAAACCTGGCCCCAGTTTAAAACATAGACAGATTCTAAGCAAGACCTCACACCTAAAGTGCATTGTCTGACCTGAGATGTCACCTCTTGTATACAATGATAAAACCTTTAATTATCTCAGGACAATGACTTGAGAGGTATCTGGATTTTGCATTTTAATCAGTAGTCTCCTTCCTAACTGATTAAAGATTCCACAAGGTGTGGCCAGTTTTAGGGTTACTGCCTTTCTGCTTATAAATTGTGTGTCTTATACCGTCTCTCTCACACTACGCCTGAGGAAGGAACTGAGCTTGGAAGCTTGTGTTTTCAAATAAACTTATTGGACTATAACCTGGTGTCATGTGATTTTTGACCTTAAAAAGGAATGCAAGCTACAAAGGCTGACAGTTTCCAAGTGAGCGCAAAGTGAGTGAGTACTAAGAAAATAAACAAAGCCATAAAATGCATCTGGTGATCCCCTGCTGTAAAGAGACCTGACAGAATCATGTCAAGTCAGAGGTGTTGCTGAGCTCCAAAGTCAGTGTTGATGGGCTCTTGTGGTCTGAGAGTTGATCTGAGAGAAGCCATAATAATGTGATGATTTTGTTGGCTTGCAAATACCGACATGAGTAGATGAAACAAAAATAGAAGTTGCTGGAAAAGCTCAGCAGATTTGTCAACATCTGTGAAGAGAAATCAGAATTAACGATTTACAGCATCTGCAGTTCCTTCGGTTTTAATGAGTAGATGAAATGTCGAGGAGGATGGTGGGATGAGGTATGCAGGGACATTGTGCTGCTTACAAAATTGGATGACGGTTGGTACAAGCATTTGAAAAGTTGCAGCTGACAGTTGACTGCTCTGATCTTCTTGTCTGGAATGTACACAAACTTATTTCTCAGGGAAAGGGAGGAGAATTGGGAGTGGGATAGAAGTAAGGTGAGCTGGTTTAATTATGAGAAGCAAATGCATGGAAATAAGATAGTTGATGCTCAATACAGAGATTCTGAACTTGCCATTTGAATCTAAAGGGAAAATTGCAAAACATTTTCTCAATGTTGAGGTTGTGACTTTTTAATCCTCGCTGTATTTTCCCACACATCTTGACGTTGCCATGCCACATCGGGAGGCCTAAATTCCTCACTTGGTTCTACAGTGGAGCATAAAAACCTTCTGTTAAACATTTATTTCCTATTGGGTCTTTCTTTGCAGATCCACTGAATCTATGTAAGGAACACGATCAAATGATTTGTTTGCTTCAATTTCGACATGAGCTGAGTGCAACCTGACCGAACTTATTTAAAACTAACTGATATCTCATCCTTGTACTCTATTAATATGAAATAGAATTACATTGAAGTTGTTTTTTCATATGGAAGAAGAAAAATCCAAAGATGCAGGTGTGTCTTCCTCCATCTTAAATAGGTTTGCAAATGCCCCAGTGAGCTCCCTTATATCCTGATTTCAAAGAACTCACATGGTATTTGAAAACATTACATCGTCAAATGTTTTCCATTATGAGGAAAGAATACAAACCATACAATGAAAGTCATACTATAGCATGACTATATACAATAACAGTCAGGTTACTATAATCCTTTGGAACAGTGGCAACTTCCACTTCATTTTTATCATATTCAGAGTCTGCCATTTTAATTTCAGAAAAGGACTCATTATACCTCACTCTATATTCTCAGTAGAGCTATCATCCAGTTTTGAATATTTTCAATTTGGATTTTTTAATCCTAGTATTTTAAATCACGTCCAATTCACTTTGGCTTCACAAGCGTCAAAATAGGAGTATGCTTATAGAGATGTGCTCAGAATAGTGAACAGAATAACCTTTCTGTTCATTATTGTAACTTGTTGAGTTATGTATGTCAAACCACCAGAGGATTTCTCTCCAATTTTCGAAAAACCATGCAACATCACAACATCAGACTTTGGCTTTTTAACTGTCAAGCTAATTTATTTAAGAATAAACAAACAAATGGTTAAATAATGGCAATGCAGTTCATTTATGGTTGAGGTGAAAGCTAGTGGAAATGCACTGACTTTTGATGAACAGGAGATGTTGAATTTCCCTCAGTGATAATTAGACTCTAAATTTTTCTGTACTGCTGCTCTTGAAGTCTATTCTGTTCATTGATCTTTCATTGTATAAAGAATTCCCTGACATCCTTTTATTGCTTAGAATCTACATTTCCTTGTCCTGCTCTCACTTTTTCATTTATAACAGTACTCCAAGTTTATATTTTTCATTCCCATAACTATTTATCCAACTCTGAGATTTCTCTTTTTCAGCCTGAAAAGGACCACTTAGAGTAATAGAGTCATAGAGTTGTACAGCATGGAAACAGGCCCTTTTGTTCAACTCATCCATGCCAAACAGATATATAAATCAATCTAGTCCCATTTGCCAGCATTTGGCCCATATCCATCGAATCCATTCCTATTCATGAACCTATCCAGATGTCTTTTAAATGTTGTAATTGTATCAGCTGCCACCACTTCATCTGGCAGCTCATTCCATACGTGCACCACCCTCCACATGAAAAAGTTGCCCCTCAGGTCCCTTTTAAATCTTACCCCTCTCATCTTAAACTTACGCCCTCTAGGTTTGGAATTCCCTTACCGTGGGAAAAAGATCTTGGCTAGTCACCCTATGCATGCCCCTCATGAGTTTATAAACATCTAAATGGTCACCCCTCAGCCTCCAATGCTCCAGGGAAAATAGCCCAAGCCTATTCAGCCTCTCCCTGTAGCTCAAACCCACCAATCCTGGCAACGTCCTTATAAATCTTTTCTGCACCCTTTCAAGTTTAACAACATCTATCCCATAGCAGGGAGACCAGAAGTGAACACAGTATTCCAAAAGGGGCCAAATCAATGTCCTGTACAGCCAGCAACATTACATCCCAACTCCTGTAATCAATGCACTGACCAATAAAGGCAAGCGTACCAAATGCCTTCTTCACTACCCTGTCTACCTGTGACTCCATGTTTAAAGAACCTGCATCCCAAGGTCTCTTTGTACGGCAGCACTCCCAGGGCTCTACCATCAACTGTATAAGTACTGCCCTGATTTGCCTTACCAAAATGCAACACCTCACATTCATCTAAATTAAACTCCACCTGCTAATCCTCGCTCTATTGGCACATCTAATCAAGGTCCTGTTGTAATCTGATGTAACCTTCTTCTCTGTTCCACTACATCACCAATTTTGGTGTCATCTGTAAACTTGCTAACCCTTCCTCCTATATTCACATTCAAGTTGTTTATATAAGTGACACTCATCCATAGGGTGGATGTAATTGTAGAGTGATGTGTGCAGATTATGCGCTAGCATCATCCTTGCACACTGCATTTAGTCTCTGTGTTGTCCTTATCAAAAGGCTGCAATCCTGAATGACACAATTCAAGGATCTTGATCCTGAGGCTATCTACAATCAAGGAGCCAAAGTTGTTGTTGTAAAAGGTTATTTACGATTCCGTGTTACCCGTACCATCTATGTACATTCAGTGTGTTTCTTTTCTTCCTCTGTCTCCACCACATCTAAGAGCAGTCCTGGAGTGAAGGGAGCCTGCTGTGTAGTTGACCAGGAAAACTTAGGCAGATGGCCCTAGAATCTGTTTGGGCCTAGAGGGCTCTAGCCTGCAGAGTCTGTCACACCTGGATACAGGCTCACCCTCCTTGTTCCTTGGAGTTCTGCAGCTTTGTCATGAAAGGCAGGGGCAAAGTGGAGGAACCACATATCTCTGGTGTCCTTCAAAGACAGTCCAGGGCAGCCTGCGTCTACTCCCCCTCCCTATGAGTTCATGCCTGTCTCCCCGAAAAGAAGGGGCACCCAGAGTTAGATTGAGGCCCCATGTCTCTTTCTTGCCTTGCTATTGATGCTAAAAACCTACAGCTAGATAGAGTGCAGGCTCATGTACAAATCCAGCAAGCACAGAGTGGAGTAGACCTGTGTCCCATAACAGTTGCTGAACCGTCCATGGAGATAGTTAAACACATGCATGCCAAAACAAGCTCTGTTCTGATATCTAACAGAGAGTGCTGGACAAACTCTGCAGGTCTAATGGCATCTGTGGAGAGGGTCTATTAAGAGTCATATTGGACTTGAAATATTAACTTCTTTCACTCTCCACAGATGCTGTTAAACATGCTAAGTTTCTCCAACACTTTTGGTTTGTATTTCTAATCTCCAGCAACCACTGTATTTTGCTTCTATTAGAGTATTGATTACCTTGATGGACTCCATCATTCTTCAATTCAGCTTACCAAATAGCTCTAACAAACCTGCCCACTGCATTTTGTCTGTCTATGCATTTTGGTGAAGTCATTAACGGCTGAGACTTTCACCTGGGGCTGTGCAGGTGGTTGGTCTCCAGCAGTCATCTAAGTGCTAGAGGCCTGGAATGTTTCTTCCTCGACCAGCTGTGCTCACCAGGTTGGACTCCCACGTCTAATAGAATACCAACCAAGTGAAAGTTCCTGAGTTGATGGAGAATGCAAGTGAAAGCCTTGATGAACCTTCCTCGGTTGGGGGGCAGGAGGGCTCAGTGGCTTCCTCCTCAGAGATGGAGGTGGTGTTGTGGGTCACAAGCGCAGGCCTCTTCTGGGCAGAGGTTCACTCAGTGTTGCTAGTGACTGCATGAGAGAGGGAGGAAATTAGTTGTCAAAGAAGAGTAAAAGCTTGTGCAGATAAAAATTGGTTAAAACTGCCAATGCTAAATGTTGTTAATGCAGTACCCAGCAAGTCACTGGCTGCAATTTGGAAAAAGACACATTTATTCCTATTCTTTGTTTGCTGTCTGCCAACCAGCTTTCCATCCATTTCAT
Organism: Rhincodon typus; assembly: GCF_021869965.1. Taxonomy (NCBI): domain Eukaryota; kingdom Metazoa; phylum Chordata; class Chondrichthyes; order Orectolobiformes; family Rhincodontidae; genus Rhincodon; species Rhincodon typus. The sequence continues at coordinate 22,468,703 of NC_063340.1, read as the reverse complement.
TCACTATTCCAATTCCATACACTTTAATTTACATACTATCTCTCATGTGGGTCTTTGCTGAAAGCTTCTGAAAGGCCAAATAAACTACATTCTCTGGCTCCTCTTCACCAACTCCACAAATTACATCTTCAAAGTAGATTTGCCAAACATGATTTCCCTTTCGTAAATCCATGCTGACTCTGTCTACCATTGTTTTCCTCATGCTCTGCTATTAAATCTTTTATAATGGACCCAAGCATTTTCCCCACTACAGATGTCAGGCTAACTGGTCTATAATTCTCAGTTTTGTCTCTACCTCCTTATTTAAATCAAGGAATTTCATTAGCTACTCTCCAATCTGTAGGAGCTGTTACAGAATCTTTAGAATCTCTGAAGATGACCATTGTTGCATCCATTATTTCTCGTCCACATGCTTGAGAATTTGGGATGTCGGGATGTAGATTATCAGGCTCTGGGATTTACCAGCCTACCTTCAATCTCAGCAATTTCCCCAACACCATTTCCCTACTAATACTGATTCACATCAGTTCCTCCCTCTCAATAAATCTTATGTTTAAAAGTATTCCTGGTATTTTATTTGTGTCCTCATTTGTGAACACAGAACCAAAGTGTGTATTTAGTGGGTCAGCTATTTTGTTGCTCCCCATTGTAAATTCCCCCGTTATGATTGTAAGGAACCTACATTTGTCTTTTCTAATCTGTTTTTCTTCATATACCTATTAAATGTTTTTATGTTCCCCACAAGTTTACTCTCGTACGCTGTTTCCCTTTTGTAATCAATCCCTTTGTCCTCCTTTGCTTAATTCCAAACTGTTCTCCTCCTCAGGTCTGTTGTTTTTTCTGGGCAATTTGTATGCCTCTTCCTTGGATCTAACACTATCTCTAATTTCTCTTGTAAGCCATGGTTTCGTCACCTTTCCCATTTTACTTTTTTACTAGACAGGAACTGTTGCAGTTCACCCATGTGCTCTTTGAATGTTTTCCATTGCCTTTCCACTGTCATCCCTCTAAGTAATGTTCCTCAATCTACCATAGCCAACTCATGCCTCATACCATTGTTGTTTCCTCTATTTAGATTCAGGACCCTTGCCTCAGGATCAACTATGTCACTTTCCATCTTGATGAAGAATTGTATTATATTATAATCGCTCATCCCTGGGGCGGCCTCAGACAACTAGATTGCCAATTATTTCTTTCTCAGTACACAATACCTAGCTTAAGGTATCCTCCACTCTGTTGGTTCCTCAACACATGTCCAGAAAACCATCCTGTTTATGGTCCAGGAATTCTTCTACAGTATTGTTACTAATTTGATTTGACAAATCCATATACAGATTAAAGCTACCCATAATTACTGATGTTTCTTTACTGCATGTGTCTCGAATTTCCTGTTTAATGCCATTTCCAATACCACTGCTACAATTTGGGGGTCTATATACAACTCAACTAATGCATTTTTTTGCCCCTTGGTATTTCTGAGTTCTACCTATACAAATTCCACATCGCCTGAGCTAATAAGCTTCTTCACTATTACATAAATTTCCTGTTTAACCAGCAGTACAGCTCCCTCACCTTTTCCTTTTTGTATGTGCTTCCTAAATACTGAGTACCCCTAGATGTTCAGTTCCCATCCCTGCTCACCCTGCAGCTATGTCTCCACAATCCCAACTATATCACACCTGTTTTCATCTGTTTGCATAATTAATTCATTCATTTTATTGTGAATGCTCTGCACATTAAGGATCAAATGTCTTTTTAACATTTCTTGTTCTGTTCCTAATATTTTTCACTGTTTGATCCTGGCCCTTGATTTCTCTGCCCATAACCTTTTTTATTCCCCTTTCTGCCTTTTGTTTTTGTCCTTGTTTCCCTTTCCTCTGACTCCTTACATTGGTTCCCATGCCACTGCCATTTTAGTTTAAAGTCTCCACAACCACTCAAGCAAATACTCCCCCAAGACATTCATCCCATTCTACCCAGGTGTGTCCCATTTTTGCCAGAACTGGTCCCTTGCCCTATTTCTTCAGCCATGTATTCATCTGATATATCCTGCTATTTCTACTCTGACTAGCACGTGGCACTGGTGGTAATCCTGAGATCACTACCTTTGAGGTCCTATTTTTCAATTCTGCCCTTTTTTTAATCTATATTGCTTTTTTTAACCTGTGCCACTGGCTGTTCACTGTCCTCCTCCAGAATGCTCTTGATACATCCTTCCCCTAGCACCAGAGAGGCAACATTTCAACGAAGAGTCTCATTTGTGGCCACAGAAATGCCTATCTATTCCCCTTACATTTAAGTCCCTTACAATTGAATCCCTATAATTATTACATTCCTACACTTTTTACTCTTTCCCTGTACAGGAGAGCCAACCATGGTGCAATGAATTTAGCTGTTGCTGCTTTCCCCAAGAGGTCATTTCCCTCAATAGTTTCCAAAGTGATATATCTGTTTTGCAGGAGAATCGCCACAAGAAACATCTCCACTGCCCGCTCAATCCGCTTGCTCTGTCTGGCAGTCACCCATTCCCTTCCTGTCTGTGGAGTTTTAGGCTGCGGTATGATCAACTCTCTATATATGCTATCACATACTGTCTGCCTCACAGATGCTCCACAATGTGTCTCACCACTGCTCGAGCTCCAAAACCTGAGCTTATAGGAGCTGCAGGTGGAATTACTTCCTGCACACATGCTGGCCTGGGCGCTGGAAATGTTCCTGGTTTTCCACAGAGAGCAGGAAGAATGCATCATGGTTTTGAGCTTTTCCGCAATGACTTAATCCTTAGATTAACCCTTTTGGAAGATGTTTAATATCAATAATGCCAATCATTCTCTGGTCCTTGTTATTTTGGAATATAGACCTTACAAAATATAAACCATAAAAAGATCTGAGAAACTATAAACCAAAGAAAGCAAAAAGCAACTCTTCCCTTCTGTACCAAATTCCCACTGTGCTCAAGATTCCAAGGTACATACATTCTTTCTGGTTGTGTCTCACTCAGGATGTGATGTCCCCAGCAGCTTGTGCATGAAGCTTCCTGATGCTGTGCAATTCCATAAGAAGGACACTAGCGGCATGAATATCTGAAGGTCCTGACAATGACCAGCACTTGCACTTCTCCTACCATGCAATTCCACAAGGACGGTGCCAAAGAGCCAAGATGCATAATTAATGAGGTGAAGATTGTGTGACAAAAATCACTCTGAGCCACGTTGGACTGGGACCATGAATCACATTTAACAAAACACTGCAACTGAAGTTGGAAAAATTCAGTCCCAAAATTTACAAATCAATTAAAAATAAGTCAGTTTTGTATCCACGTGCCAAAGCAATTAGAATTACAAATGAATTATATGCCTACAAGTTGTTAAAATGGACCATTCCTGAAAGAAATCAGAGCCAATGGAATGCTCATGTTCCCAAAAATACTTAGCCTGTTTACTTGAAGGTTACCTGAGCTCATTGAATATTGTGACAGAGCTCTTAAGTGCCTGAAACAATAAAGAAAATATTCAAAATATTTAGCGGGGGTCAGCATCTGTTTTTGAAGAAGGGCTCACATTAAACACTGACCCCTCTTTTCTCTCTGATTAAGCTACCTGGCCTGCTGAACATTTGCAGCAATTTTATTTTTATTTTAGATTTCCAGCATCTGATTTTCTATTTGTTTCTCTTCAATCAATCTTCTCTAAATAGAGCTCCAGTCTGTATGATATTTTTGGACTGATTTCCGTTTCCTCAATCACACAGCCTTATATGAAGGTTTTAAATAGATGAGTGTAGAAACCAGCTTTTCCTTTAGACCTGACTTCTACATGAAAGCTGCAAGAAGTTGTCAGTATAGGTTGTTCATAATTAGTTGGTCAAATAGGTCCCTATTGTAATTTATGAAAGCTCACATTGAATAGATGCACACAACATCACACAGCTGTATGTAATTTCTCCTTATTCTTCTACTGAGACTTGTACACCAATGTGCATTAGGGAGATCTACTGAACTCATCCCTCAGAAAAGTAATTACAAAAATGCCAATATGATGATGAAATGTTTTGTACATTTAAATGTGTTTTCAGATTCAAGCATGTGAACTCATATTTTCTTGCCAAAACTTCGGGTTAAATTATATAATGCAACATAAAATGGATAATATTATGAAATATTTGACATAATTTAACAGTTGGTTTGGTACTGTGCTTCATAGAGTCTTTAAATACGGAAGATGACGGTCATGCTCTTATCTCTCGAAGAATAGATTGAGCCAAAAGATTGCCCAATGACTTCTGAAAACTGCATTTGAATCCAGTTCAGATTAATGGAATAAACATTTCCTCTATCTGCTGACTACAAAGTTTCTCCCTGACCCAGGATTACTAAGGCCAATATCATTGCCACCATTGCCAGAGCCGAAACCTGCTAATTTAGCATACAAACAGGAATTGAACCTGCATTCTTCCGAATCAGCTTACTCATCTTCTGCATGAGATTTAGTGTGTCAATTTATTAAAAATTTGATTGGAAAGTTTTTGTACAATATTCTCAAATATGCAGCTCATACTCTGAAAGATATATCAAATAAAAGAACATAGATGAACAGTGATCTCATGTAATCTGATTTGCATTTTGCATAATGTATATGGTATAGTATCCCTTGTACCAAGCAATGTGACTGATGAGGTTTTCAGAAATATGAGTGGATTTCATTATACATCGCACTAATTTACTTTAAACCCAGAGAAACCTATCTCATTTATTTTATGATATTAGTATCATTATTCTGATCTTTCACAGAACCTCATTCATACCCACTTATTTAGTCAATATTTACAGTGATATTATTGCCAAAAGCTTTTTGAAGATCTATATCAGATGATACACAGGATTACAGTTGTGACAGATGATGCACAAGATGTCAAGTTGACAAGGTAAATTCACCAGGATGAGCAAACTACACAGACATTCACCACTACCAATAATTCTGAAAGCAAGTTTTTTTTTGCAAGCAAGCGCATTTCAAGAACATTCAGATCAAAGATGTATTACACTGTTCTACATCAGGCAAAGCTGTTTGGCTTTTATGAAGTTACCACAATAATAACTTTGTAGCATTGCTTCCTAGATCATTCAAAGAGAAGAAAACTGGTCTTTACACTCTGGGAAGTTTATGCATTACTTTACATTGTAAATTGACCATACATAGAGTCAGAGAGTCATACTGCATGGAAACAGACTCTTCGGTCCAAATCATCCGTGGCGACGAGATATCCCAATCAGACCCAGTCCCATTTGCCAGCATTTGGCCCGTATTGGATATTCCTGAGAATACATCCAGGGAAGTTACTTGGTTGGAACTGAGAAATAAGAAAGAGATGATCACCTTGTTGGGATTGTACTATAGACCCCCCAATAGTCAGCAGGAAATTGAGAAGCAAATTTGTAAGAAGATCTCAGTTATCTATAAGAAATATAGGTTGGTTATGTTAGCAGATTTTAACTTTCCAAACATAGAGTGGGACTGTCATAGTGTTAAGGTCTTGGATGGAAAGATATTTGTTCTGTGTGTCCAAAAAAATTTTCTGATTCACTATGTGGATGTACCTACTAGAGAAGCCACAAAACTTGACCTATTCTTGGGAAATAAGGCAGGGCAGGTGACCAAGATGTCAGTGGGGGACCACTTTGGAGCTAGTGACCATAATTTTATTTGATTTAAAATAGTGATGGAAAAGAATGGAAGTTAAAGTTCTAAATTGGAAGAAGGCCAATTTTGACGGTGTTAGGCAAAACTTTCAAAAGTTGATTGGGGGTGGATGTTTGGAGGTAAATGGATGGCTTGAAATTGGGAAGTCTTCAAAAATGAGATAATGAGAGTCCAGAGACAGTATGTTCCTGTTAGGGTGAAAGGCAAGGCTGGTAGGTGTAGGGAATGCTGGATGACTAGAGAAATTGAGGTTTTGCTCCAGAAAAAGAAGGAAGCAATTGTCAGATACAGACAGTAGAGATCGAGTGAATCCCTAGAAGAGTATAAAGGCAGTCGGCGTATACTTAAGAGGGAAATCAGGACAATAAGGGGACATGAGATAGTTCTGGCAAATAGGGTTAAAGAAAATCCAAAGGGAACCTACAAATACATTAAGGACAGAAGCGTGACTAGGGAGAGAGTAGCGACCCTTAAAGATCAGCAAGGCCACCTATGTGTGGAACTGCAAGACATGGGGGAAATACTGAATGAGTATTTTGCATCAGTGTTTACTGTGGAGAAGGATACGGAAGATATGGAGCATGGGGAAATAAATAGCGATATCTTGAAAAATGTCCATATTCCAGAGGAGAAGGTGCTGGACGACTTAAAAATGTATAAAGGTGGTGGATAAATCACCCGGGATCTGATCAGGTGTACCTTAGAACTCCGTGGGAAGCTATGGAAATGATTGCTGCACCCCTTGCTGAGACATTTGTATCATCGAGAGGCACAGGTGAGGTGCCGGAAGACTAGAGCTTGTCTAATGTGGTGCCGCTATTTAAGAAAGGTGGTAAGGAAAAGCCGGGGAACTATAGACCAGTGAGCCTGATATCGGTGATAACAAGGTGTAGAGCTGGATGAACACAGCAGGCCAAACAGCATCAGAGGAGCAGGAAAGGTGACATTTTGGGTCTGGAACCTTCTTCAGAAAAAAGGGTTTTTCTGAAGAAGGGTCCAGACCCGAAACGTCAGCTTTCCTGCTCCTCTGATGCTGCTTGGCCTGCTGTGTTCATCCAGTTCTAACCTTGGTATGTCAGATTCTCCAGCATCGGCAGCTCCTACTATCTCTGAGCCTGATATCGGTGATGGGCAGGTTGTTGGAGGGAATCCTGAGTGACAGGATTTACATGCATTTGGAAAGGCAAGGACTGAATAGGGATAGTCAACATGGCTTTCTGCATGGGAAATGGTGTCTCACTAACTTAATTGAGTTGTTTTGAAGATGTAATGAAGAGGATTATAAGATCAGAGCGGTGCATGTGATCTATATGGACTTCAGTAAGGCATTCGACAAGTTCCTCATTGTAGACTGGTTAGCAAGGTTAGATCACATGGAATACGGGGGAACTAGCCATTTAGATATAGAACTGGCTGAAAGGTAGAAGACACAGGGTGGTGGTGGAGCATTGCTTTTCAGACTGGAGGCCTGTGACCAGCGGTGTCCCACAATGATTGGTGTTGGGTCCACTGCTTTTCGTCATTTATATCAATGATTTGGATGTGAACATAGGAGGTATGGTTAGTAAGTTTGCAGATGATACCAAAATTGGAGGTATAGTCGACAGCGAAACCTCAGAGTACAACGTGATCTTGATTAGATGGGCTGATGGGCCAGGGAGTGGCAGATTGAGTTTAATTTAGATAAATGTGAGGTGCTGCATTTTGGATAGGCTTATACACTCAATGGTAAGATCCTAGGGAGTTTTGCTGAACAAAGAGACTTTGGAGTGCAGGTTCATAGTTCCTCAAAAGTGGAGTTGGAGGTAAATAGGATAGTGAAGAAGGCATTTGGTATGTTTTTTTGTTTTGGTCAGTGCATTGAGTATAGGAGTTGGGATGTCATGTTGCAGCTGTACAGGACATTGGTTAGTTCACTTTTGGAATACTGCGTGCAATTCTGGTCTGCCTGTATAGGAAGGATGTTGTGAAATTTGAAAGAGTTCAGAAAAGATTTACAAGGATGTTGACAGGGTTGGAGGTTTTGAGCTAGAGAGGGAGGCTGAATAGGGTGGGGCATTTCTCTCTTTGGCGTCGGAAGCTTATGGCTGATTTTATAGAGGTTTCTAAAATCATGATGGGCATTGATAGGGTGAATAGCCAAGATCTTTTCCCAAAGGTAATGGAGTCCAAACCTAGAGAGCATAGGTTTAGGGTGAGAGAAGAAAGATTTAGAAAGGGGCAATTTTTTCATGCATTGGGTGGTGCGTGTCTATATGAGCTGCCAGAGAAAGTTGCAGAGGCTAGGACAATTATAATATTTAAAAGGCATCTGGATGGGTATGTGAAAAGGAAGGGTTTAGAGGGATATAGAGTCATGGATATGTACAGCACAGAAATAGACCCTTATTTCCAACTCGTCCATGCCAACCAGGTATCCAAAGTAAATGTAGTCCTATTTGCCAGCATTTAGCCTATATCCCTCTGAACCCTTCCTATTCATATACCCATCCAGATGCCTCTTAAATATTGTAATCATACCAGCCTCTATCACTTCCTCAGGCAGCTCATTCCATACATGCACCACCCTCTGTGTGACAAAGTTGCCCCTTAGGTTCCTTTTAAATCTTTCCCCTCTCACCTGAAATCCATCCTGTCTAGCTTTGGACTCCCTTACTCCAGGGAAATGATCCATGCAGTCTGATAGGAGTTGCAACCAAACACACTTCCTGCAGACATAATCTCCAGGAACATCAAAATTCTCCCTGATCTCCCACATCTGACCGGAAGAGCACCCTATTAAGAGCCATTTGTGCCCCTTTAACAATCTACAGACCCAGAATTTACCTGAAAACAAACACAGTTTGCACAGTTTTACTCCTCAAAATCACTACACTGGGATAACTTAATACCAAATCTTAATGTTAAAAGTCAATCAAAAGACAGATCACAGTATAAACCAAGAAAAAATGCCCTCACCTTACGCACAGTTATAGATTTATTAAAAAAAAGTTTGCGATTTAGAAGCTTTATAAGTCTTAAAATGAGGTTGTTGGCTTGCTTGCTGAGTTGGCTGGTTATCGTACAGACATTTCGTCACCATGCTAGGTAACATCATCAGTCCGACAAAATCCTCAATTCCCACAGCAATCACCTCAACGTCCACAAACAAAGCTGTGTTAGGACACTATTCAAACGGGCCACAACTCACTGCAACACCTCAGAACTACACAGAAAGAAGGAAGAGCACGTATATACAAGGTCTTTGCTAACAATGGATATCCCAACAACTTCATCTGCAGTGCCTACTAGATAGGCAATGCCAAGAGGACACGATACACCCCAATACACTGGCCACACTACCCTGTATCAAGAACATATCAGAACTGACAACGAGACTCCTGCGACCACTAAGAATCATGGTAGCGCACAAACCCACAGCCGTACTACGACAAACGCTCACAAGGACCAAAGGCCCCATACCCATGACATGCAGGACCAACATAGTTTACAAAATACCTTGCAATAACTGGAACAAACAGTACCTCGAGCAAACTGGAAGGAAATTAGCCATCAGGATACATGAACACCAACTAGCAGCAAAACGACACGACAAACTTTCCCTCATCTCAGTGCACTCGAACAATGAAGGCCATCAATTAACTAGGACAATGTGACCATCCTAGCTCAAGCCAACCACAGACATGCATGGGAATTCCTAGAGACCTGGTTTTCAACTCGTAATGCAATCAACAAACATGTGGAATTAGAGCCCCATATACAAACCCATGCAGAACAGAACTGGTAATGACACAACTCAACTTAACAGACCAAATCGTATAAATATCAAGCAGAGTAGAACAACATCACTTCATTGGAAGCTGCACTGATAATGTTACCTAGCATGGTGATGAAACGTCTGTATGAAAACCAGCCAGCTCGGCGAGCAAGTCAATAACCTCATCCACACCCCGAGCTACAAATCTTTGCAAGAATCTTAAAAGTCTTAAAATCAAACACTTAGCTGATCAGGCTCAAAGACCAAAGGTTGTCCTGTTCTCCTGTAGTTTCAGGTATGATTTTTTTGAAATTGCTGCTATCTCTGTAACTGCACATGAAGCTGGATATTAGACCTCCCACCTCAACTATGAAACTGCACTACTTGTTTGTTATTTTAGTGCAACCTGATCTCCAGAGCCCTTGTGCAATTTCTCAGTGTGAAACTGTGAAACTACACTTGTTACCTGCTTCATAAAACACCAGTTGCCAAGCCTTATGCGATTCTTCAGCCTCCCACCTTACCACATGGTCACTCTCCCAAAACTCTCTCTCCCAAAACTCTCTCTCCTTCCTCCCATTTAAAGTAACTTTGTTTTCCTCAAAATGTGGACTATGATTGTGTCAAAGGTTAGTATTTCACCAAAATTTGTATCTTAATAATTGCATTTTGTCTGTCATTTCTTCCGTGCTAATGGACTCTATTTAATTCAAAGTTTATGTTGTAAAGTCATAAACGAAGGAACCATCTCAAAGGTAGACTCCTGGGAATTGCAGCTATAATGAAATTGATACCAATCTGGCTGAATCATGCTGAGGTTTTCAATAGGAATTAAATAATTAATCAAAGCTAATAGGCTTATTTCTTGGCAATCTTACAATCTGCATTTTTACTGGTTACTATGTGTGAATTACTTCAGGATGAACTTCAGATATCATGGACAACAAAGCTCATTTATATTGAAAATAATTAGTACTTTCCATTGGGCTGGCAGGTTTTTCTGCATTTAAATTTTAACCCAGCAATGCTTTCTAGATCAATTTGCATTGACTGTTATAGAAGTAGCATCCTCAGTTGCCTCAGTGATATCATTAAAAAGTTTTTAGCTAACATGAACCATGACGTCAAGGAAAAGAAGCTAAAGTATGTCAGTCAAATAAACTGAAATCTATTCAATTTAACAGCTGGCACAATAGATGAAGCCTCACACAAAGTCTGGTATGATGAGATTTGGTCTCTGCCTTCCCAAAATCAGAGATTTTTTTAACTCCCATGAGTGCACAATTTCAGGTGGAGGGGGGTGTTGAGTTAAGGAGTCATACTCACTCCTGCCTTTTCCCAGGGCCTTTTCCAAGATGAAATACATAGCTATATGTATATTATTTTAATGTTTCTTATCCACTTGTGGGGCGTGGGCATTACCTACTTATCACTAATTGCCATTGAATTGCTGCAGTTCTTGCAATATATATTTCTAAATTTGGTTGATATGTGGATTGGCAGGGAACTTGCAGGTTGTGGTGTTTCTATGTGCTATGTGTCAATGTTCTTCCGAGTTTAAAAGATCACAAGTTTGAAAAATGTTGTTGAGGAAGCCTTAGTGGAGGCCTACAGTAGACTTGTAGAAGGCTCGTTGCACAGTGATGGAGTGAATGTTTAAAATAATGGATGGAACGCTAATCAAGCAGACTACTTTTGACCTGGATGGTATCAATCTTCTCATTATTGTGGGCGTAGCACATAATCTTTCTTTGTTCTTTTCTTTTTTTGTATAGCCTTTGACACAGCTGACAAGGCCATCCTTTGCCAACATCTTTGCTAATCCAGTTAACCAGAATTGCACTTTTTTTTTTACTGTTGCCTATCATTGCAATCAAATCATCTTCAGCAAAGATTTTTCTTCAATCTGCTCAGTTAACTCTAGAGTTCTGCAACAGTCTATCTTTGTTTCCTTCCTCATCCCTGTCTGTATATGGTCCTTGATATCAACACTGATGTGCAATCAGCTGCTACATGTACACCTGAGTCCTGACCACTCCCCCATCACTATAGGCCTGTAGGTTTGGGTAAAATGTCATTTCCTCCAGGTAATTGTGGACTGAAGTCACCATCTTCACTAATCAATTCAGACTTTGCACCTATGTCACCAATTCCATCTGCCTTGCTTTCTACTCTCTCAGGATGAATAAATTTGTAAACACCATCACTATCTTATTTGATCCTGAATTGAGTTTCCAGTATTATAAAGACAGCCTACTTCTACTTCTGCACCATTGTTTCATTCTCCATGTCTTCTTCAGCCCATCTGCTGCTGAAAGCTAGGATATCTTCCAGAAAGTTTCATCCATGCCCGTGCAAGGCTTGAAATTGAGGCAGACAGCATGTAAATATCATTTAATTTTAAACATTTTAGCATAGCGTGTAGCTGAGTGAAAACCGTGCTACTGACTGGCTGTCTTTCAAAAGATATCATACGGTGTGATGATTTTAGAATGCAGCATCCACATTCTAAAGGCAGTCTTCCCCTCTTAGCTGGGTATTTGCACTCTTCGTACAGAAGCTGTGAACGACAGTCTGTGGAGGAAATGGATACAAAACACCAAAGGAAGTAACAAAGTAGAGACAGGAGTCCAAGGATTTCTGTTACTGCATGAGAGGTCATAACATTCAATGTCAGAAGTTGTGGAAGAGTGGCCAGGAGGCACTCGTGCGAACCCTTGGAGAGAAATGGGAACAGAAGGTTAATTCTAGATGATCTCCTGAAATCTGGCAGCGAGAAATTTAATGATGTTGCATGGTTAGTTAAGGTCAGTGAATCAATCGTCATTACCATCACTCCACCAAACTCCCACTTTGCTCAACGCATGACACTTCCATCACTCAACCATTAGAATCAGTACTCAGATGTTATATTTCACTTTCATTCACCAATACCGTCAGCTTCATATTCACCTTTGCCTGCTTCCACATAACTCAAGCTATTCAGCTATGCGAAGCAAATTACCCGAAAGAGATTGCGATATAATCACTGACATTCTTCTCATGCAGGAAATATTGATGCATAACATCAGGAAATATTGATGCATAACATCAGCAAACAGAGCAGAACTGAAGGGAACTGGCATATTTGCCTCAACTGAAGCATTCTGCCACTTCACCATTTTCCTGCACTTTCCCAATATGTTTCGATGTCTTGAATATCTAGAAATCTATCTATCTTTCTCTCTGTTCAATGACTGACCCTCCACAGCCTCGGGAGTAAAGAAATCCAAAGATTCTCCATCCTCAGAGTGATGAAAACCCTCCTCATTCCAGTCCCAAATGTTTTGTTTGGCACGTACTCTGAAACTGTGTCCCTTGATTCTAGACAGCTCCACCTCAGCCAGGGGAAACATCTTTCCTCCATCTGCCCCATCGAGCCCTGTAAGAATTTTGTAGGTTTTAATGAGATCACTTCTCACGCTTCTAAACTTTAGAAGATACAGGCCCAGTCTCCTTAATCTCTCCCTGTAAAACAACCAGGAATTGGTCTGTTGAAATTTTATTGTACTCCCTGTATGGCATGTATTTGTCCTTAGGTATTGAGATCAGAATTGGACACAGTGCTCCAGATGTGATATCACAACGGTTCAATACAATTGCATAAAGACTTTACTCATGTACTTAATTCTGCTTATAATTAAAGCCACATATCATTTGCCTTCCTAATTTCTTACCACACCTGTGTATTGGCTTTCAGTGACTCATGAACAAGAGCGTCTCAGTTCCTTGGATGTCAACATTTCCCAATCTCTCACCATTTAAGAACCAATCTTGACTTGTGTTTTTCTTACCAAAGTGGATAATTTCACACTTTTCCAGATTAATGTCATTCTCTACAGCTCCATTTATCATCCTATCCCATTTGAGCCTTCCATAAAATTTCAGATTCTTATTCTCACCTTCAAATCCCTGCATGAATTCTGATGTTCCCCAGCTATATATCCCTGTGGCCGTCTCCTAGTTTACTGGTACCAGTCTGCTTCTTGTTCTCCATTCTACCATCATGGATTTCTCAGTCTCAGCATTTCCACTTCGTCCTGCTCAATAGATTCAGCAACTTAGAAAACTAATTCTTGAGCAAATCTTTTTTCTTCATTAGTGTTGCATGATTTTAAGATAAATGTAACATAATTTCCTCACAGATTGGCAACAAGGCTTTTTTCTTCAAATGTAATTTAAGTGTCAGACACTATTAATGTTCAGGCAAGCCACATGTGAAATGAATTTCCATGGAACTCAAGCAGAAAAAAATGCTGCAAACTGAACTGATAACAAAATAAACTGGGAACAAAGTTAATAGTTTTAAAACATAAATTAGATGTGGAAAGTGAATTAGGCAAGGCTTGAAAGCTTCCATTCTTTAATCTTTCCCTAACACCAGTAAAATAAAGAATTATTGAAGTTAAAAAATAAAAATTAATAAATTAAACATAATTAGCAGCTTTCAAGAAGTGATAAAAAGTAAATACATTGAAAGTAAATAAGTTAGAGAGGAAAATGTTAATTAAATTAGATACATCTGAAGTACCAAAATGAAAGAAAATTGTATTCATCTGACAATCAACTTTCATTATTCTGGAACCAGAAAATAACTAATGTACAATAAATAGAAGAAGAGTTTCATGTATGAATGCATGTAGCATAGGAAATAAAACAAATACTCTGGAAGCATAAACTTGATTTAAAAGATATGCAGAGATAGTAGGAACTGCAGATGCTGGAGAATCGGAGATAACAAGGTGTAGAGCTGGATGAACACAGCAGGCCAAGCAGCATCAGAGGAGCAGGAAGGCTGACGTTTCGGGCCTAGACACTTCTTCAGAAATGGGGGAGGGGAAGGTGGTTCTGAAATAAATAGGGAGAGAGGGGGAGGCGGATAGAAAATGGATAGAAGGGAAGATAGGTGGAGAGGAGACAGACCGGTCAAAGAGGTGGGGATGGAACCAGTAAAGGTGAGTGTAGGTGGGGAGGTAGGGAGGAGATAGGTCAGTCCAGGGAGGACGGACAGGTCAAGGGGGCGGGATGAGGTTAGTAGGTAGGAGATGGGGGTGGGGCTTGAGGTGGGAGGAGGGGATAGGCGGGAGGAAGGATAGGTTAGGGAGGCGGGGACGAGCTGGGCTGGCTTTGGGATGCGGTAGGGGGAGGGGAGATTTTGAAGCTTGTGAAATCCACATTGATACCACTGGGCTGCAGGGTTCCCAAGCGGAATATGAGTTGCTGTTCCTGCAACCTTCGGGTAACATCATTGTGGCACTGCAGGAGGCCCAGGATGGACATATCGTCTGAGGAATGGGAGGAGGAGTTGAAATGGTTCGCGACTGGGAGGTGCAGTTGTTTAGTGCGAACCGAGCGTAGGTGTTCTGCAAAGCGGTCCCCAAGCCTCCGCTTGGTTTCCCCGATGTAGAGGAGGCCACAACGGGAACAGCGGATGCAGTATACCACATTGGCAGATGTGCAGGTGAACATCTGCTTGATATGGAAAGTCTTCTTGGGGCCTGGGATAGGGGTGAGGGGGGAGGTGTAGGGGCAGGTGTAGCACCTCCTGCGGTTGCAGGGAAAAGTGCCAGGTGAGGTGAGGCTGGAGGGGAGTGTGGAGCGGACAAGGGACCCACGGAGAGAGTGGTCCCTCCGGAAAGCAGATAAGGGTGGGGAGGGAAAAATGTCTTTGGCAGTGGGGTCGGATTGCAGATGGCGGAAGTGTCGGAGGATGATGCGTTGGATGCGGAGGTTGGTGGGGTGGTACGTGAGGACGAGGGGAGCCCGCAACTCATCCCTCCCACCCCCTCCCCACAATAACAACC
>NC_063340.1:22426303-22448404 GCF_021869965.1 Rhincodon typus | reverse complement strand
AGCCTTTCTGATGAAGGGTCTAGGCCCGAAACGTCAGCCTCTCTGCTCCTATGATGCTGCTTGGCCTGCTGTGTTCATCCAGCCCTGCACCTTGTTGTCTCGGATTCTCCAGCATTTGCAGTTCCTACTATCTCTCACCACCCTAGCCATTGGTTCTTGACAGCAATGGCAAGGTCACAGGGAGAAGAGGGACCTTGACCTCAGTCAAGGTGCCCCTTCTTCACAAGGGAACCAGTATGCACCCAGCCAGCAGGGAACTACAGATAGGCCCCTAAGTCTCCTGTCAGGATACTGCAAGATGGCCGGGCCTTTCACCTCCAGTCTGCCTGTCACCATCAGCCTGGTGCAATTTCAAGCAAAGAAAGGTGCACTTATTTCTGGCAAGGACGCACTCAGCTTGTCTGGGCCATCTAAACACTAGCAGCCCAACCAGACTTCCAAGGGCAATGGACTTCACTGTAGGATAGGCATCCTCCACCATCTGTTAAAGTCAAGTCTACACGGAGACAAACTGATAGAGAAAGAAAGAAGATGAGCTTCTGAGGGCATATTGGTGGCATAAGTGATACTTTACATTCTCACTTTTGTACATATCTGTTCTGTTTTCACCATTATGTGAGTGTGTGAGATTCTCTGTCCAGATGCAAATACAACATTGCAGGTCGTTATCCCAACACTGCTCCATGGACTAGGGTGTAAGGTGGGGAGCTGCTGCATCATGTGCAGATAATGGTTAAATCGCAGGAAACTGCAACTTTGGCAACAATGCTCCGTCTCTCTCGGTGCACAGACATGGGCTATTACAACCAAGGAGTAAGTGGAATTCAGTCATTGAAGACCACGGAAAAAGGAACAGGAATAACCCGTTTAGTATGCCATTCAATAGGATCATGGTTGATCAGACATTGCTCACATCTACTGACTTGCCCTTTCCCCATAACCCTTCATTCCCCTAACTGAGCAAGAATCTATCTATCTCAGCCTTAAATATACGCAAGGACTCCACTCCTACAGCACTCTGTGGCAAGAAGTTCCAAACACTCACAACCCTCTGAGAGAAGAAATTCTTCCTCATCTCAGTCTTAAATTGACGCTTCTTTATTCTGAATCTATGCCATCCAGTCCTAGACTCTCCCATGAGAGGAAAAATCCTCTCAGCATTTATTCTGTTAAGCCCCTTAAGAATTCTCTGTTTCAATGAGATTACCTCTCGTTCTGCTATAATCCAGTGAGTAAAATCCCAATCTGTTTAGCCTTTCCTCATAAAACAATTCATGTAGATCAGAGATCATCCTGGTGAACCTTCTCTGAATTGCCTTCAATAAAAATTATATTTTTCCTGCTCACAGTACTCGAGATGTGATCTCACCAACACCTTGTACAGTTGCAGTAAGACATTCCTACTCTTACACTCCAACACTCTTGAAATTAGAGCCAACATTCCATTAGTTTTCCTGATTACCTGCTGCACCTGTGTGCTAGCTTTCTATGTTTCATGGACAGGTACCCCCAAATCCCTTTGTGTTACAGCTTTTTTCAGTTTTTCTCTAGTTAAATAATATTCAGTTATTTTATCCTCCCTTCCAAAATGAACAATTTCCCATTTTCCCATATTTTACACCATTTGCCAAATTTTTGCCCACTTAATTAACCTATCGCTATCTCTCTGTAAACTTTCATAAACAGCCTTTGCACAAATTTTGTGTCATCTGCAAGTTTTGCTACAATAATTAATATATATTATGAACAGTTGTGGTGCCAGAACTGATTCCTATGGAACTCCACTGGTCATGGGTTGTCAACCTGCAAAAGAAACTCTTGTCCGCACTTGCTATTTCCTGCCCATTAGCCAATTCTCTATCCATGCCAATATATTATCCCCAATATCGTGGGCTCTTATCTTATAACTGCACGTTCTCGAATGCCTGCTGGAAGTCCAAATACAACACATCTGTTTTCCTTCTATCCACTCTGGTTGAGACTTCCTCGTAAAATGGTAATAAATTAATCAGACATGATTTCCCTTTCATGAAGCCTGCTAATCCTCCCTTATTAGATTATGATTATCCTGCATGAGATGCTTAGGCCTGCTTGGAGCAACAGTTGGACTGCACACAGTAGGATCATGCCTCAGGGTCACAAGGAATGCAGTATTCATAGGTCTTTTCACCTTCAGTTGTGGTGTCTGATCAATGCAGTTGCCCTTTGAAGGCCTTTGTATTGTATAGACTTGCAGCCCCCTTCCTCACAGTGCAAAGCGTATCCCAGGTGTGTGGTCATAGCCATTTTCACTTCTTTTGCATACTTGTGATTTACTGAATGAAGGAAAGCACAGTGGCTGCTCCTTGGACAGTAAAGTCTAGCCTCCAGCTCTCCATATAAATGCATTTCAAAGAATAAGCTCCCTCCTCATTGCCCAAAGCAAGGCCAAGATAGGCAATGGGTAAATGAGTGCTCAGAGAACAAGTGAGCAACCCTGAGATGCAGCCTAGGTCAATCCATGAGCTGGATGCCTCTCCCTATGTGCAAAGTGTCCTTGCAACAACATTCCAGTGGGAGGTGCTGGTGCACTCTCCAAAGTACTGCATTAACAGTGCAGAGGGATACTGTAAGTGACTCAGAGATGTGCCATGATGGTAAGGAAGACTGGCATTTGTCAGATACCAAAGTCCTTGGATGTGGGGTGCTCATGGTCACAATCCACAGAATATGCCTGCAGAAGTGGTAGAGAAGGGTACAATGACAACATTTAAAAGACATTTGGACAGGTACATGGATAGGAAAGATTTAGAGGGATAGAGGCCAGGCACAGACAAATGGGACTAGTTCAGTTTAGGGAATCTGATTGGCATGGACAAGTTGGGCCAAAGGCTCTTTTTCTGCGCTGTATGATTCTGTTGGTCCAGGTGTCAACGATGGCAATCTGTAGGAACAAGTGTCAAGCTGAAGTCACCAAATACCTACTTAGACTTTCATGTTGGAAACTCTCAGCATCTCGGTTCTATTTGATGTGTGGTAAAATATGAGAATTTGCGTATGAATGAGGCGAGATTCAGTGTTAATGAGAGTGATAACAAGCAATAATCCATGCTAATGGGCATCTTGCTGCTCCATACTAAGAATCTCATGGTGACAGTACAAAACTTTGTTGAAAATTATGATATGTGGCTCCTCGAATCAAGCAAGCCCTTGTTTGATTTCTTACAAGATTCTCCCAGATTTCTCACATAAATCCATGTCACTCAGGGCCTTATAAAATTCCGCTCTAAGACTTCCAATTTTTTATTCTCCCAAATAGTCCTGTCACAAGAAATTACAAACGCAAACCCTCATATTCACATTCTAGAACTGTTACAGACTTGCTTCACCCCTTGTAATATTACCAGAAGGTAACTCCTTTTTGGAGTTGAATCTTAATGTTCGTAAATGTGTCCATTTATTTATTTATTTATCTATTTATTTATCTATCTATCTATCTATCTATCTATCTATCGTCACATGAATTTTGTTACAAAACACCTGAAAAGTGTTGTACAGTCTCACCATTCTCAGGTGCCACTTTAATAAAACACAGAAAAATAAATCAAAACTTAAAACACAAGGGCAGAAAAATAAAGAAATAAAGAAATAGTGTTCAACTTTACAGTCCTTCTTGTTAAGTGCTCCGCCATGGGACATGGGCCTGGTGGCCAGCCGTGAGACCCCTTCACTGCATAGCTGCCGCTGGAACAAGAGTTGCCATTCTTTGGCACTATCTCGCCTCCAACGATGCCCTCACCATTATGAGTTCTCACTGGACCTTTCCAATGCAGCCACCACCAATGCCTGCGGGCACTGCACCAGCCTAAACTTGACTCTGCTGCTGCCATGAGTCCACTTCAGGCCCACCTCACTAATGCAGTCGCTGCTGATGCCACAAAGCATCCATACTGGGCCCAAACTTGCTTCCACCGCCGCCTCCATGCATCTGCACTGGACAGAAATGCCACTGGGAACCAAAATCTGCCTCTGCCACAGGAGAGGACCACCTCATTGATGCAGAAGTGCTGGGCGCACTTTTATTCTTTCCTGGTCCACTTACCGACCGCCACAAGTCCGCATTGGGCTTGCATTGCCATGACCAAGCTCTTCAACAAGAGGTAACTAAAAAAAAAGTTGGGAAAGAAAAACAGCAAAAGAGAAAACAAAAGAAAAGGAACAAAAATAAAAACAGATAGAGCAGATGAGCCCCAGGCTCAGGAACCCCACTCTGTCGCCATCTTGCTGGAGGATAAATATCATATTTTCATCTTTTTTCTCTGTTCTCATTAGTACACTGCATTTTAACACCAAGATCATCCATGACTCTAAATAATCAAAACTTATTACTCCTTTGGTGCCCATGCTTTCTTTGCTGTCTTTGTCTACATATATATCCATATGCAAATTTCTTATTCTCTTTTCTAATCCTCTGTATCTTTTGCTATCTCATGTTGCTTTTGCTTGGTTCTTAACTATTTCTTTGAATATTTATGGTTCTAAATTTATAATTTCAACTGAGATTCCTCTTTGTATCTCTTTGCCATATTATTTTCTTTGTGTCTGTACCTCTTTTTTAATTTGCTTGAAGGGCCACTGCAGCCCCTCTGCACAACCAGAACCACTCCAAAGGCTGAAGAGAGTAGAGATAAATGTTGACCTTTTCTCTCATCATGTCAGCAGTAACAAGACTACTCCTCTGTGGCCACAAATATAATCCCTTATCCTGAGACCCTGCCAAAACCTCCTCCTGTCACTCGCCTTCTGGTCAGGAGCTGCCTCCAGGCTGCCTGACTGCCAACAGTCTAACAACTGTTTACATTCAAAATCTGACATGCTTGCACTTGTGGGAAAAAGCAAAATCTATAGGGAGGAGGAGTGGACTGACCAGGGTACTTTGGTTCCAAGTTGCCTTTCAAGTAAGGAGAGTATAAAGGAATGTGATGGTGTTAGGAGATAGTCGGCAGTGGTGGCAATCATTTGCTAATCAATATGATTATCCACCTAGGAAATTCTGTGTTGCTGGTCATGAGTTCTGTGGCTCCTTGCATAACTGATGAGCCTGACCCTAGAAGCACATCTCTTTTACATGTGTTTCCAACTCGTGGAAGTGGTTTTTGGTCTCCTTTCTCTAATTCCTTCTCCAAACTTTCTCCTGCTAATGGGTGTTCTCAAAGAAATGTGTTCATTCATACAGGAGTTTCCTCCAAGTCAGTTTCTTCTGAATGAGGGTTTTCCATACATTAACAACTATATTGCATTTCTCAAGGGAAGCCTTCAGGGAGAAATGCTTCCTTTGTCCTCTCATTTGAGTGCCTTCATTGAACAGGGCAAAGAAGATTTGCTTTGGCAATCAGAACTCAGGTATCCTAAGGACATGCCCAGCCCAGCAGAGTTGGTTTCAGACAATCATGACCTCAACGCTGGTGCAATTCGCTGCTTCAAGGATGGCGATGTTAGTACACCTGTCCTCCCAGCTGATTTGGACAATGTGATGTCATCCATTTTGGTAGGAGTAACAGTAAAAAGTACTATTATTGGAATGGTAAAAAAATTGCAGCATGCTGCTGTGCAGAGGGACTTGGTATGAATCACAGAAGGTTGGTTAGCAGGTGCAACAGGTAATTAAGAAGGAAAATGGATTTTTGTCCTTCACTGCTAGAGGGATTGAGATTGAAAGCAGGGAGGTTATGTTACTGCTGTATAGGGTGCTGGTGAGGCCACACCTAGAGTACTGTGTGCAGTTTTGATCTCATTACTAGAGAAAGGATGTACTGGCACTGGAGGGGATGCAGAGGAAATCCACTAGGTTGATTCCGGAGTTCAGAGGGTTGGCTTTTGAGGAGAGACTGAGTAGACTGGGAGTGTATACATTGGAATTTAGAAGAATGAGGGGCCATCTTATAGAAACAGATGAAATTACAAAGGGAATAGATAAAAAGGAAGCACAGAGGTTGTTTCCACTGGCGGGTGAAACTAGAACAAGAGGGCATAGCCGCAAAGTTAGGAGAAGCAGATTTAGGACTGAATTGACAAACTTCTTCACCAAAAGAGTTGTGGATCTGTGGAATTCACTGCCCAGTGAAGTAGTTGAGGTTTCCTCATTGAATATTTTTAAAGCTCAGATAGACAATTGTTTGAACAGTAAAGGAATTAAGGGTGATGGTGAGAGTTTGGGTAAGTGGAGCTGAGACCACAAAAAGATCAGCCATGATCTTATTGAATGGTGGAGTGGGCTTAAAGGGCCAGATACCTATTCCTGTTCCAGGTTCTCATGATCTTACCCATCTCAAACAGT
This sequence comes from Rhincodon typus, assembly GCF_021869965.1. NCBI lineage: Eukaryota > Metazoa > Chordata > Chondrichthyes > Orectolobiformes > Rhincodontidae > Rhincodon > Rhincodon typus. The sequence goes on along the minus strand of NC_063340.1, from coordinate 22,442,088 downwards.
GTTGGTGGTATTTCTCTAGGGTCTTGAGGTAGTGTCTGTACATAGTCCAAGTTTTGCAGCCATATAGAAGAGTTGGAAGGATGACAGCCTTATGCACAAGGATTTGGTATCAGCATGGATCACATGGTCATGTAAGACTCTCATCTTTAGGTGTCCAAAGGAGGTGTTAGCAAATTGAATGCAATGATTGTATAGTCAGTGGGATTGACACCATTTTGTGCAGCCAAGAGCATAAGTCCACAAGGCTTTGTTGCAAATCTGGTGCCAAGGATTGCACCATTAGCTCAGGCTGTACAGGAACTTGGAATCCTGTTGTCATGGTCCATGTAAATACCAACAACACAGGCAGGACTAGGAAAAAGGATGTGCTTAATGTAAGGAGCAGAACCTCAAGGGTAATAAACCTGGGCCACATGCCAGTTGACAGAGGGTACATAAAATTAGTGGAATGAATACATGACTCAAATACAGTGTGAGAGAAATGAGTTTTGGTTCATGGGGCACTAGCATCATTAATGGGGAAAGAGGCAGCTGTACTGTTGAGATGTGCCAGTGTCCTAGTAAACCATAGAATCCCTACAGTGTGGAAGCAGGCCATTTGACCCATCAAATCCACACAGACCCTCCGGGGAGCATCCCACCCAGACACATACCCTTATCTTATCTCTACATTTCCCATGACTAATCCAACTAGTTTGCACATCCCCCAATGCTATGGGCAATTTAATATAGCTAATTCACCTAACCTGCACATCTTTGGACTGTGGGAGGAAGCTGGAATACCCATTGGAAACCCACACATACACAGGGAGAATGTCCAAAATCTACAAGGACAATCACCTGAGGGTGGAATTGAACCCAGGTCCCTGGCACCAGGAGGCAGCAGTGCTAACCATTGAACCACTGCACTATACTGGTTATAAACCACATAAACAGGGAAGAAGAGAGGGTTTTAAACTAAACAGTGGTGATGAAGGATCAAACTTGAATATATGTAGCACATCATGGGGTAGAGTCAAGGCATGAGAGCAAATGAAGATCAAAGAACGTCGCGATGGGACAGAGAGAATAAACCTAAGAATACACCAATATACAAGACTAGATTTACAAAAACGACAAACAGACAAGACTAAAGGCTTTGTATGTGAATATTCGTAGCATTCATAACAAAATTTTGAAAATTAATAACCCACACTGTGGTAAGTAAATATGATCAGATAACTTTTATAGAGATGTGGTTTCACGATGACAAAGTTTGTGTCTAAGATATTGAATATTGAGATGTTTATGATATTCAAGAAGAACAGGAGTCTGAGTAAAAGTCAAGAAGTAGTATTGTTAATCAAAGGTGACATCAGTGCAATATTTAGATTTGACCTTAGTTCTAGAGATCAGGATGCTGATTTTGTTTGGGTGAACATGTGGAATAGTAGGGGAGGAAACTCACTCATGGCAGTGACTCCAGGACATGACAAAGGAAAGTCTCACATATTTCTTGGAGAACATTATGTGCAAATCTTCAATCTGCCTAAAAAACACATGTTTAGGCTGGCCCCAGTTAAATTGACATTATAGCACTCGATTTGCATAAATTCATGAGGCCTTTTTTTTATTTAGGTGGGTGTCTCATCTGCCTGTAGCACCTTGTAAATTAGGATTTGTAACATTGAGAAACACCCAAATTATAAGCAGGGCAAAAATGTCTTTTAATTTCCCAATTAGAGTCATAGAGATGCACAGCACAGAAACAGACCCTTCAGATCAACTCATCCATGCCTTCTAGATATCCAAGATAAATCTAGTCCCGTTTGCCAGCATTTGGCCCATTTCCCTCTCAACCCTTCCTATTCATATACCCATTCAGATGCCTTTTAAATGTTGTAATTATACCAGCCTCCACCACTTCTCTGGTAGCTCATTCCATACATGCACCACACTCCGCATGAAAAAGTTGCCCCTTAGATCCCTTTTAAATCTTTTCCCTCTCACCTTAAACCTATGCCCTCTGGTTTTGGACTCTATCACCCCAGGGAAAAGACCTTGTCTTTTTACCCTATCCATGCCCCGCATGATTTTATAAGCCTCAATAAGGTCACCCCTCAGCCTCCGACAATTAAGGGAAAGTAGCCCCAGCCTATTCAGCCTTTCCAGCTTCTCCCTATAGCTCAAACCCTCCAATCCTTGTAAATCTTTCCTGAATCCTTTCAAGTTTCACAACATTCTTCCTAAAGCGGGGTGACCAGAATTGCACACAGTATTCTAAAAGTCGCCTTTACCCAGTTTCTAGTGGGATAGGGTTAAAATAAAACCTCAGTATTTTGAATTTTACATCTAAAATTTCACAGAATTTTTTAATCTTTGCAATGAACAAAATTATTTTACTTTAAATAAAATATGATTATGTAGTGACAGGTTTTATGATACTGTGTATATCTTTACAAACAATACGAGAAACCTTTAAGTTATAGATATTTCTTCCTAACACCATCCAGTACAGTTTGTTACAAGTAAGTTACTGTTTTATTCATGGTTTCATCACTGAGATTATTGGAAAGGTCAGTAACCTATTGTACCAGCAATAATCAAAGGAGTGTTTTTCAAATGTATACAGAAATGTAGCAATTTGTAACAAAATCCATTGTTTCAAAATTTAATGTATCTTTTGTAATACTGGTGTTTATATGTTTTGACGTCTTAAATGACAGCATTGTTCACTGTATCAAGTATTTGTTCAAAGTCTAATCAGAATGTCTCTATGTAAGCTGTTCTCAAGCTAAGGAATTCAGGGGGAGGGATGGATCTGGAGGTGTTACTTATAGAAAGACATTATACTTACCTTTAAAAAAGCCAACTTGTTCCCAAAACAAAAGGTCATTTAGTCTCTTATTCACAAAAGTGAGATTATTGTCAAACAAAGGCAACAGAAGATGTTTATAAAGGCCATCGGTACAAAAGGGAATAATCATGTGTTGCTACATAGATATCTTAGGAGGCGATACAAAAACTAGTTTGCATGTTAATGTGTTTGTTCATCATTAATGAGGGCCTACAGAATTACTTGCAAACATTTGCCTCTTTGTCCAAAAAACTATGATTTCCAGAATTTATTCATTGAGCTGCCTTCAATGATTTCTTAGTAATAAGCTCAAAATATAGATGCCCAATTGTTTGATGAGAGAGTATCTGTTGTCGTGGAACATTGCACATTAGCACAGTTCCACTGGCCCTATGGTACATGCTGTGTTTTGGATGAAGCAGTGAGCAGTCTGCAAAATGAATAAATGAACTGTATTCTTGGGGGTTAGTGAGGAGTCAGCGCAAATTGTGGGAACAAATAACAGTCAGGACAAGGCAGTGTTTTATAACATCAGCGCTGCAATCCATCTTTGGAATTTTTCAGAGCTCTGCTAATAAAGGCCTACTTGCAATACCCAGCAGCGAATCATTTAATTAAATTTATCTGTTAAAGTTTCCTTTTCACAGAAAGCCATCATTCTCCTCTGTCTCCTGTTCTGTCCCTGCAGATGCACTCAACACTCGGAACAAGCAAATCATTTGCACCACGTTGAAAGTGCTCCAGCACCTGGTTGTGTCAGCTGACATGGTGGGTGAGGCCCTGGTGCCTTATTACCGTCAAATCCTCCCCGTCTTGAATATCTTCAAGAATGTAAATGGTAAGTCATCAGGAAGACATTTCACCCCACTTTTCTCTCTCCTAATAGCGATATCCTGAAGGGAAATATGCATAGAAGTATTTTCTGTGATAATGATAATTAAAATCTATTACCTGAACATATCCACAACCATGTGAAGCACAAGTAACTCACTAATCTATGCAATACAAAAACAGGTAATCAACACAAAAATAGAGTAGACTTAAGTTGGATGGACGTTTCCTACACTTCCCTTTCCCCAATACCACCATGTAAGTTAGATTCAAATTGGGGTAGGAGAACCTAAGTACGTTAGTGACTAAAACTGTACGATTCATGCCACACACCAGAGCAAGGACGTGCAACAATGTAAACTTTTGTTAAATCTTCCCATTTTTAGATCCTTTCTAAGCTACTACTTATTCACAATTATTCCTTTTGTTTTCCTTTTAAATTAATTTTCGTAGTTTAACTAAGGACCACAATCTTTCCTGATCATCCCAGACACCAATGGCAAATTCAATGACTTTCTCAGTATTACTACATTATTCTTTATCTTTTTCTAAATCTCACCTTTCACTCCACCTCTTCTAAAGCTTTTTGATCTGCTGAGATACAGTTTCATAGGCATTGCATAGCCTTCCACCCAAGTGACTTTTCGTCAGGTTGGAGTCTGCAGCATTACGATTATGCAGAGCTACACATACTTTGGACAGAACTCTTCCATGTTTCCCAGTTCATTATACCTCAATATCAGCATGCATTGGCAGAAATGGTGTTAAATTTGTCACCAGTTTTAGTTTGTGCAAAAATAGCACAGATGTATTTCTAGTTGATGCTCTCAGTTCAACAATGTTGTTTCGTATTGCAATGCTATGTAACTGTTTAAATGTACTATTACCAACTTCAGCAATATCTTATGTATTTTTCACTGCCTGCAGTTGGTGTGGATCATTCACACATGCAGGAGATTTTGTATTTGTTTTTAATTATCATTTGGATTCAAAACAATTTTCAAAAGTTTTAATCAATATCAATTTCACCTCACAATTTACATAAGTCCCAAAGAATTTTCTGTCAACTTTGAAAAGAAACACTGAAATTACAGGCTTCTTAATAGTTTGATTTGAACTAGCGGGCTACATGGAGAGTAGATTACAAAGCTACCAACTGTCAGTTAAGACTGAAATGAATTTTTGCCTTGAAAATGATGTGTTACAGGAAAGAGTGAAAATCTTGAAGCTAACCTAGGTTTTATGACATGGCAATCTGCAAAAAATCTGCATTACTAGTCACAGTTTTGAAATATTTAAGAGCATTCACCTATTAAACGGTGTTTAATACCTTTCAAAATCTGTCAGGATACAATCATCTTCACAACAACTATAGTACTCTTAATGCAAACAGACTGCAAAGACACTTTACAAAAATATAATTGAACAAGAAAAAAAGGTCCAAAAAATGAGTGACAGAGGAAGCTTCATCAAAATTTTGACTTTAAGGAAGGCTGTGAGGAAGATGGGAGTGCAGAGGTGGAAAATTTAGAAAGGAATACTGCGAAGTTTAGGGATAAGCAGTTGAAGATTTGATCACTAAAGTTTAGACAAAAAGAAACACAGCAGAGCAGAAATGGAGGAACATAAACAAAAGGATTTGAAGAGGCCTTGCTACTGTCAGAATTCAGCTCCATTGTTGACTCTGAGCTTACAACCACAAAATCTTGTCTTGTGCCCCCACTGGGGGCTATGATGCACATTTGGATAAGGGCTGGATTAGAGGCAATAAAAATTTGAATGAGCTGAAGTTTACTGAGGACAGCAATGTGTGAATAGGAACTTCAGCCATGTGATACATTGGTAGGTGATGTTTCTGAGCTTGAAGTAAGCAGTCTTACTGTTAGAGAGGATTTAGTTCTGAAAGTTCAGCTTGTGGTTCAATAAAATTTTGAGTTGTCTAATTCAACTTGAGACAGTTGCTGGATTGGGGCATGTAATTGATGTAAGGGAAGAGATTTGATGGCAAGGTGATGATCTTGGTCATCCCAATGCTTGTGGAGGAAACTGCTGCTTATCTAACACTGATGTGCATTGCTGACAAAGCCAATCCATATTACAGAGGAGGAAGTGCTGGATGGCTTAAAACGCATAAAGGTGGATAAATCCCCGGGACCTAATCAGTGTACACTAGAACTCTGTGGGAAGCTAGGGAAATGATTGCTGGGCCCCTTGCTGAAATATTTATATCATCAATAGCCACAGGTGAGGTGCCGAAAAACTAGAGGTTGGCTAACGTGCTACCACTATCTAAGAAAGGTGGTAAGGAAAAGCCAGGGAACTATAGACCGATGAGCCTGACATTGGTGATGGGCAGGTTGTTGGAGAGAATCCTGAGGGACAGGATTTACATGTATTTGGAAAGACAAGGACTGATTAAGGATAGACAACATGCCTTTCTGCGTGGGAAATGGTGTCTCACTAACTTAATTGAGTTTTTTGAATAAGTAATGAAGAGGATTGATGAAGGCAGAGCAGTGGATGTGATTTACATGGACTTCAGTAAGGTGTTTGACAAGGTTCCTCACAGTAGACTGGTTAGCAAGGTTAGATCACATGGAATACGGGGAAACTAGCTATTTGGATATAGAACTGGCTCAAACGCAGAAGACAGAGGCGGGTGGTAGAGGGTTGCTTTTCAGACTGGAGGCCTGTGACCAGTGTTGTACCTCAAGGATTGGGGCTAGGTCCGCTGCTTTTCGTCATTTATATAAATGATTTGGATGGGAACATAGAAGGTATGTTTAGTAAGTTTGCATATGAGACCAAAATTGGAGGTGTAAGTCGACAACAAAGCCTTAGAGTACAACGTGATCTTGATCAGATGGGCCAATTGGCCAAGGAGTGGCAGATGGAGTTTAATTTAGATGAATGTGAGGTGCTGCATTTTGGAGAGGCAAATCAGGGCAGGACTTATACACTTAATGGTAAGATCCTAAGGTGTGTTGCTGAACAAAGAGACCTTGGAATGCAGGTTCTTAGTTCCTTGAAAGTGGAGTTGCAGGTAGATAGGATAGTGAAGAAGGCATTTGGTATGCTTGTTTTTATTGGTCAGTGCATTGAGTATAGGAGTTGGGGTGTAATGTGGCGGCTGTACAAGACATTTGTCACTTTTGAAATACTGTGTGAATTTTTGATCTCCCTGCTATAGGAAGGAATTTGTGAAACTTGAAAGGGCTCAGAAAAAAATTACCTGATGTTGTCAGGGTTGAAAGTTTTGAGCTGTAGGGAGAGGCTGAGTACGCTGGGGCTATTTTCCCTGGAGCTTCAGAGGCTGACGGGTGATCTTATAGAGGTTTCTAAAATCATGAGGGTCATGGATAGGGTAAATAGACAAGGTCTTTTCCCCAGCGTGGGGGCAGTCGAAAACTAGAAGGCATAGGCTTAAGGTGAGAGGGGAAAGACTTAAAAGGAACCTAAGGGACAACTTTTTCATGCAGACTGTGGTGCGTGTATGGAATGAGCTGCCAGAGAAAGTGGTGGAGGCTGGTAGAATTACAACATTTAAAAGGCATTTGGATGGGTATATGAATAGGAAGTGTTCAGTGGGATATGGGCCAAATGCTGGCAAATGGGGACTAGATTTATCAAGGATATCTGGTCAGCATGGACGAGTTGGACTGAAGAGTCTATTTCCTGCTGTACCTCTCTCTGACTCTATGACTCTATTTGTTGCCTAATTGTCCTCGAGAAGCTGGTGGTGAGCTTCCTCCTTGAATCAATTTAGTCCATGTGGTGTAAGTAAGTATTACACAGGACTCTAAGGGAGGGAATTCTAGGATTTTGACTCAACAACACTGAGGAACAGCTAAATAGTTCCAATATAGTGATTTGAAGGGTAATTTGCAGATTGTGCTGTTCCCATGGGTCTCCTTTCGTTGTGCTAGAGGTCATAGATTTGGAAGGTACTATCAAAGGAACCTTGATTGAATCCTATCTGGAGTACACACTGTTGCCAATGTGCATGGGTGGTGGAGAGAATATTTAGGTTGGTGTGGGGTGCCATTTAAGCAGACTGTTTCATCCTGCATGGTGTCAAGCTTTGTAAGTGCTTTTGAAGCTTATCCAGACAAGTGGAGATTATTTTGTCACATTCCTGATTAGAGGCTTATAAATTGTGGGTTTTCAAAGCCAGGAGTTGAGTTTTTTTACCTCAGAATTTCCAGCCTCTGACCTGCTCTTGTAGATAAATTATTTATATAGCAGCCCCAGTTCAGCTTCAGATTAATGGTAAGCTAAATTAATAGTGTGGTTTTCAGTGATGGTAATGACATTGAACGTCATGGGGAGATGGTTGGACTCTGTCCCATTAGAAATGGTCATTGTTGTCATTTGTGTTGGCATCACTGTTACTTGCCACTTATCAGGCCAAGTCTGAATGTTTTCCAGATCTTATCAATAGATTGTCAGGGATGGTCCAAGTATCTGAGGAGTGATGAATATGCTAGACTTTGTGCATTTATTAGAGAACATCCCCACTTCAATCTTATAATGGAAGTCCTTGGAACTACTTACCTGAGTTCAGCTCTTTTGTCCATATTTGCAGAAAGGCTATAAAAGGTAAGGAGCCAAGTGGCACTGATGGACCCCAAACTCAGCAGTAGAGAGCAGGTCACTGCTGTGTAAGTATTGCTTGACAGCATTGTTGATGACACTATCCATCACTTTGCTGATGATTAAAGGGACACTAATGGAACTGTAATTTTTTTCAGAAATATACTTTCCTCACAAAAAAATTCTTTGTGTATGTACATTGTCACAAAAACAGTTTGGTTCTGTACAGTTGCACATCAAATAAATAAACAAAACATTAGACTTTGACTCTATCCAAAAAAAAACCAAAGTCCTCTCTTACACATAGAATACTCACATATATTTGATGCACTAGTAGGGTCCACTAACTGAACAGACCCCCATTTGCCTTCAGCAGGAAAACCTCAGACAGTGCTCTTTCCCCACTGCGCTTTGGCAGCAGCTGCCCAAGCTTTAGTATGTCCCTCAGCATGTAGTCCTGGATCTTGGAATGTGCCAGTCTGCAACACTCAGTTAGGGTCAACTCCTTGTTCTGGAAGACCAACATGTTTCAGGCAAACCAAACAGCGTCTTTCACCGAGTTGATGGTCTGCTAAGTGCAGTTGATGTTTGTCTCAGTGAGCATCCTGGGGACCGTAGAGCACAGAGTCTTGCGCCATGGAGCTGCTTGGGACAAACCTTGACACAAACCACTGCATCTTCCTGCAGACTTCTTTTGCAAAGGCATATTCAAGAAGGAGATGTGTGACAGTCTCAACCCCACCCCGCAGCTACTTTGAGGGTAGTGTGTGTGGTGCAGACCGACCGGGCGTTTGTAAAGGATCTCAACACCAGCCAAGTGATGTCTTGGTGCTTGTTACAAAGTTCTGGTGATAAGGCGTTCTGCCAGATGACTTTAACAGTCTGCTCAGGGAACCATGCGATAGGACCCACCCTCTCCTTTCCCCTCAGTGTCTCAAGGACGCTGTATTCTGACCACTTCCTGATAGACTGGTGGTCAAAGGTGTTTTTCTTTGCAAATTTCTCCAAGAAGGACAGGTAAGCTGGAACAGTCTCACAACTTGGAGCATCCCACGGCAGCAAGGCCAGTCCCGTCCTTCGCAACACTGGAGACAGGTAGGATTTCAGTAGGTAGGGATGCTTGGTGTTTGTGTACTGAGGGTCTACATGCAACTTGGTGCAGCTGCACAAAAAGGTGGCCATCAAGATGACAGCAACGTTGGCAATGTTCTTCCTCCCCTTATCCAGAGTTTCGTACATGGAGTTCCTGCAGACCCTGTCTATCTTAGGCTTCCAGATGAAATGGAAGATGGCTCGGGTGACTGAAACAGCGCAGTTTCAGGGAATGGGCCAGACCTGTGCCACATTCAACAACGGAGAGAGAGCGCCCACACCTGATGACCAGGTTTTCCCTGCAATGGAGAGAAGTGATGCTCCCAGAAGACCAGTTTCTGCTTCACTTTAGTAATGTGCTACTCCCACGATTTTGTGCATGCTCCAGCCCCTCTGAACCATATTCCCAGCACCTTCAGGTAATCTGTCCTGACGGTGAAGGGAATGAAGGATCGGTCAGCCCAGTTCCCAAAGAACATGGCCTCATTCTTGCCTCCATTTAACTTGGCTCCCGAGACCAGTTTGAACTGGTTGCAAATGCTCATAGTCTGCACACTGACAGCAGATCTGAGCAGAAAACGGTGACATCATCCATGTAGAGGGAGGCTTTGACCTGCTGGCCTCGGCTGCCTGGAATAGTCACCCCTCTCAGGCTTACATCCTTCCTGATGGACTCAGAATACAACACACAAACAAGGCAGGAGAGAATGGGCAGCCCGGCCTGACTCTGGATCTGATTGGGAAACTTTCTGATTCACACTCATTGATTGAGATTGTGATAACGATGTTGGTGTAGAGCAGTCAGATCCAATTGCAGATTCTCTACCCAAAGCCCATGTTGGAGAGAACATCCCACTTGTGCAATATCCTGTCAAAGATCATCTCCTGATCCAGGCTGATTAGGCAGGTGTCCACCCCCCTGTCCTGTAGAACTGTAACTAATTGACTTAAATTTTTCCTGCTTCTTATGTGTAGAACATACCTAAGCAATATTCCAGATGTAGCTACATAAGAACAACTTGGTTAGGGTTATTGTTAATTCTGCGCCACAAGATTTCTTTCAAGGTGTTCCCATAGTCTTTGTAGTGTATTTTTTTATTATCATATGCAATGAATTGAATTGGCTAAAGATTGCTATCCATGATGCTCGGGAGCTCAGGAGGAGGCTAAGGCAGATCTTCCACTTGACACTTCTGGCTGAAAATTGTTACAAATGCTTCAACTTTGTCTTTTGCATTGATGTGATGGGCTCCCCCCTCATTAAGAATGGAGATATTTTTGAAGCTTTGTCTTCCTGTTAGTTTTTTTTATTGCCCATGACGATTCATAACGAGACGTTGCAGATCTGATTCAATACTCTGCCTATCACATTCTGCTTCTGTATTTAATGTGTACTCCTGTGTTGTAGTTCCACTAAGTGGTGGTGCACCTTGCAGGCGCTCTTGGTCTCTTCATTGGACCACTGTTGATCCTTTGACTTGATGGTAATGGTGGTTATGCTGGACCATTAGGTTACAGATTGTGGGTAAATACAATTCTGCTATTTAAGTCCCATTGCACTTCATGGATACCCAGTTTTGAGCTGCTAGATCTATTTGAATCCCATTTAGCATGATGGTAGATGGGATTTCCTCTTCACAAGGACAATGTGATAATCATTCCTACCTACATTGCTATGAACTGATGCATTTGATGCAAGCCTAGACTGGAAAATATGTTGTTCAGGATTCCATCAGCTTGGTGAGTGGTGGTGCTTCCAAGCCGTTCTGTGCTGATAGACGTAAAAGCCCATAGTACATAGCCCTTACTTCCTCCAAATGATCTTCAATGTGGAGGAGAACTGAATCACTAGTTGAGGGAGGGCAGTAGCGGTAATCAACAGGAAGTCCTTGCCCAAGAATCAATGTTAGGATTCCCAGAGCAACTTCTTTCTAACTGAATACCACTGTGCCACCACCTCTGATGGATTTTCCTGCTGCCCAAAAGGACGTAACCAGGGATAGTGATAGTGGTACCTGGGACACTGGCTGTAAGGCATGAGTTGGTGAGGATGTTAGACTTTTGCAAACTAGTCAAGGTCAATAGATTATGTCTCAATGAGGCAGATTGTGGATGAAGAAGATGAGAAATCAAGGAGACACTTTGGGAGACTCCAGAGGTAATAGGATGGGAAAAGAATAAAACCCTGTGCTGGAGATGTTCTGGCTGTGATCAGGTGGATAAAAGTGATGAGAAATGGAGGTAGTCCCAATTTCACACCAAGCCATAGATAAGCAGATATTAGGAAAGTGACAAAAATGTTGGCCCATGAGATAGGCTTAAGGAGTGTCTTACAAGAGGAGAGCTGAAATAGTGAGGTGAAGAGATGAATGGAGAGCAGATTCCAGAATTGATTAGTCCATGTAGCTGAAGCAGTTCCCAAAGATGAAGCAATGAAGGTCAGGGATGGGCATGAGGCCAGAATAGATAAATGCTGAGGTTTTGGAAAATGTAGGCTAGAGAAAGTTACAGAAAGTGGCGGCAATGGAGCAGCGATGGAACTCAAGACATAGGCCCTGGAGCAGCTCTTGCCTCTGGCCTGCAGCTCATGACTTGAGCACAATAGGCCCTTCTGTAAACCTGATGAAAACAGGTCCCCTAGAATCCTGGTTATTGGTCCCTCATGTATTAGTCCTTCATGGTCCCAAAGCCTGTCCACCCTTTCCTGACACCCATGTTTAACGGTTTTAAAACAAGGATAAGAAATTCAAATCATAGGGTAGGATCTTGTAGAAGTTCAAGCAATGTGGACTGTGGCAAGATGTGTGGCAGAATTGGGCAATAAGTGTGGTGAGGCCTAGCTCAATGTCAGATCATCTCACTCCATCTTTTATGCTTTTCACAAGAGATGTGGCAAAATTCTCACTGTGCAGCAGCAAGATGCCAATTTGCAGTCATTGTTGCTTGTCAAACGGCTTTGTAACCACCAGAACTCATTGCATTAATATTCATCCTTCCATTTTACCAAACATTTTCAACTACTTCATAAATGACCTTTCTTCCATCATAAGATGAAAAATGGGGCTGAAAACTGATAATTGCAAATGTTCAGCATCATTAATGACTCCGGAGGTACTGAAACAGTCAATATCCAAATGCAGCAAGACTTGGCAATATCCAGGCTTGGGTTGAAAAATGACAAGTAACATTTATGCCACACAAATGATAGGCAATGACCATCTCCAACAAAAGAAAAATCTAACTATTGCCCCTTGACATTCAATGGTGTTACCATCACTGAATCCTCCATGATTAACATCCTAGGGGTTACCATTGACCAGAAACTGAACTGAACTAGCTGTTTAAATACAATGGCTATGAGAACAGGTCAAAGGCCAGGAATTCTGCACATTTTGAATCCCCAAAGCCTGTCCACCGTCAACAAGGTGCAAGTCGGGAGTGTGATAGAATACCCATCACTTGCCTAGGCGAATGCAGCTCCAACAACACTCAAGAAATTTGACACCATCCAAGTCAAAGCACCTTTTTGATTGGCAAGAGAACCACAAACGTTCACTCCCTCCACCGCTGGCACTCAGTTGCAGCAGTGTGTACTATTTACAACATTTACTGCAGAAAATTTACCAAGGCTCCTTAGACAACACCTCCCAAACGCACAGCCATTTCCATCTAGAAGGACAAGAGCAGCAGGTATGTGTGAATGCTAGCAACTTGAAAATATGGTTTCATTCCATCAGCATGACTGGATTGAACTCCTGGAAATTCCTCCTTAACGGCATTGTGTGTCTATCTACAACACATGAACTGCCGTGATTCAAGAAAGCAGCTCACCACCACCATCTAAAGGGCAAATAAGGGTGGAAAATAAATGCTGGCCCAGGCAGCAAAATCCACATCCCATGAATATGCTGGGCAAATTCAACAAGGATACCTAAGCGAGCACCTGGTGGATTTAGCTTGCTGTTTATTCCACCTCCATGATAGAAACTGGGCACCAATATCTTGAGGTACGCTCCATGAGCACTGGCCACATGCACGTCCACAGGTACTGGCATCCAACAGGTTGTAAGAAACCTCATGGCTTATCTCTGATCCACTTACAAGACACTTCTGTCCTTCAACACTGCACCTCAGGCTGCACTGTCAACTGTCATTGTATTGCTGCAGCAAGGACACTATGCATTCAGGGGCATGCACCCAGCTAATGAACTGGACCAGGGACCAGGCTGCATTTCTGGGGTATTTGCTCACTTTCATAGTGATAGATCACTTTTATCCTTCTCCTATGTTCACTGCATCCCAACCTTCTCATTGCTTTCCTTTTTCTGCTTTACTCCCCCAGTCATAGATATCAGGCCTGTATTGCTGCTGTCTTACTGTGCCACTTAGCACAGACACAAAGTCAGGAAACTTGTCATAGTTGTCAGCAGGCCTCAGTCAAGCCAAGGGGAATAGTTTCCACTCAGGGATTCAGTCATGGGCAATCTGCAATTCTAGTTCAGGCCCCACTTGGGACGGTCAGAGTCAGGATCCTCCTCAAAAGGGTTGAAGAGCTGAATGAAGGGCAGCACACTACCATTTTGACTCGTATTATGGTTTGTTTCCTCATATAAAACAGAGATATTATGAAAGTCAAAAGTAATCTATTGCTGTTGTCACATGTGGAAAGGGGGGTTAAGCAAGTAATTAGGCAGAACAGAGATTATGCAGGGTAGTAGTGTTGGGGAGGGGGTGGATGGTTGAGGAAGAATGGAGAAGATGTTGCGGACAATGGTGAAAGTGGTTGACGATGAACATTGGTGGGGCATAGAGTGTGAGGTATCGGAGAGAAGATGATGGCACCTACCCTAGAGGTGTAGAGAAGGGCATTAAACTACCTCCTGCAGTACTGAGCATCCCTCCAGACAACTGAGACTTCTTTAACATAGGTGGGAACCTTGGGCCAAATTGGCATGGTCGGGTATCAAGAATTCTACTGCTGGTCCTGGGGGAAGAGGAAATCCCACCAGTGCACCAATTCATTCAGCAGAGCCTTCAGGTCCTGGCCCACAAAACAGGGCACCAGTTTCCCCCGTGCACCATGCCTAGGGCAAACATCAGGAACCATGCAGGGACCATGTAGTTCTTAACTGACAGTGTTTGTCCAGTGTTCAACAGCTTTTAAAGATAGCGCATGTGCAGGGGATGCTGGCAAATTCCAGGATATCCAGTGAGTGTAACTCCACAGGAGCCGGTATCCATCACTAAGTTCCTTTATTTCCATAGGAACGATCCTTGACTTTAGTACTGCCTCGTTCAGAGTCAACTACCAGAGTGTGGCATCTCTGACACTCCCCTTTTTATATGTTAGTCAGGGCTCCCCGATTGAACCAGATTAACAATTCGGTATCTTGTGAGGCTGTAGGCTGTTTCTTCAAGCCAGCCTTCAAAGTTGGACTGCTCTTTCTGCCAGGTTACCCCTGCCATGGGTGTATGGAGCTGTCCTTATATGTCAAATCCTATTTGACTTTAAGAAATAACAAATGTTCCTGCTGGTAAACAATGGCCTGTTATCTGTGACCAACACTTCCAGGACTCCGTGTATTGAAAATGACGTGCAGTTTTTCTATCGTCGTCCCCATGTTTGACGAATTCATGTCCAACCACTACAAATGGGCACCTACAATGATTAAGAACATTGGACCCATGAAAGGACCTGTGTAGTTGATGTGCAATTGAGTTCAATGTCTACCTGCCAAAGCCATGGATTTGGGGGAGCTGCTGTCAGTAATTTCTATCCTTGTTGGCACTCTGAATACTGCCTCACCAGTGTGGCTATGTCTGCATCCACCAGTCATAATGTTTCACCAACATCTCCATTTTGGAAACCCCTGGATGTTGGAGTTCAGCCAGTTTTTGACAGCAACCTTCGCTCATTGCAATCACTTTTGCCACTCATAACAATATGCGTCCTCCACGCTAAGCTGACCTCTTCTGGTCCAAAAAGGTCTCAATTATAGTTGTGATGGCCTTTTGGTTCCCCCCATCACCACCAGCTGTTTCAGTTTTGAAAGGATTGGATTTTTCTGCATCCACAGTCTGATAGTCTGATATTGTCAGCTGTGACTGAAAGTGTATCCGGAAAATTTATTATCATCCATTGAGGGTAAGTCTGCAACCTGCTAATGGGAGGCGACTTTTGCGTTTGCATCTCAGCCTCTCGGACGGTGTTCCAACTTGTAGTTATAAGCACTCAGTATTAGAGCCCACCACTGAATACAGTCCAAAGTTATGGATGGCATTGCCTTGTCCTCTTTAAGCAGACCAAGTAGGGGTTTGTGGTCCATAATTATCACAAATTTTCATCCATAAAGGTATTGGTGGAACTTCCTGACTGTGTGCAGGAAGTAAAGTGAGGGCAATCAAAGGTGCCTTGGCTCCCATGTCTGTCCAG
>NC_063340.1:22407252-22426293 GCF_021869965.1 Rhincodon typus | reverse complement strand
TGATCAGGATATATCCTGAGTGAGGCTATGCAATTTCCTGCACTCAAGTGGTATTCTCCAAGCTCAGTTAGACTGGTGAGGGTATCCAGTTCCATCTGAATATCCTGCAAATTGTATGTTCCACTTGTCACAATTTCAAATGAAAAAGTCAGTTTTTGTGCCCGTTTGTATTCCATCAGCTACTTCTTTGCCAACTCTCCTAGCCTGTCCAAGTCTTTCTGCACCCTCTTCACTTTGTCAATATTACCTGTCCCTCCACTTATATTTGTGTCATCTGCAAACTTAGCAACAGTTTCTTTGTTCGGATCATTAATATATACGTGAATAGTTGTAGTATGAACACTGACCCCTGTGGAAGTCTACTAGTCACCGGCTGCCATCCTGAAAACGATCCCGTTATCCCACTCTCTATTTTCTGCCAGTCAACCAATCCTCTATCCACAAAGTATCTTGTCCCTAACACCATAGGCTCTTTCTTTATTTAGCAGCCTTCAGCGTCGAGGGTCTTCTGGAAATCCAAATAGATCGTGTCCACTGGCTCTCCTTTGTCTAATTTGCTCGTTACCTCACACTTACCAACATTATATTGCATCCTGTTGAATAGGAACTGTTTAGAAGGATAGGACCAAATGCTGGCAAATGGGACTAGATTAATTTACGAAATCTGGTCAGCATGGGCGGTGTGGACTGAAGGGTCTCTTTCCGTGCTGTTCAACTCTATGACTTTATGATGTGCAATGTTTTTGCCCAATTATTCAGCTTGTCTAAATATTCTTGAAGCCTCTTTGTATCCTCCTTACATCACACATTCCACCAAATATTGTGACATCCAAAAGCATGGAAATATTAAAATTGGTCCCTCACATCTAAATCATTAATATGGATGCAGACAGCTGAGCCCAAGCACTGATCCTTGTGGTACCTGAGATGATACTCATTCATTTCTACTCTTTGCTTTCTGCCTGTTAACCAATCCTCAGTCCATGATGGGAGATGATACCTGATCCCATGCAGTTTAGTCTTGTTCACTAACTCCAGTGCTGGACTTTATCAAAAGTCTTTTGAATATCCAAAGACAACAGATCCACTGGTTCTTCCTTAATTGACTCTGCTAGTAACAGCCTTAAAAATTTTAACAGGTTTGCCAAGCATGATTTCCCTTTCATGTTGACTCTGCCCAATCAGACAATTATTTTCTCAATATGTTGTCATCATATCCTTTATAATAGATTCTTTATAATAGATTTGCAAAATGGAAGTGCTTATCAGGAAACGTTACACCTATGATTTTCAAATCATTGGAGGAAATTATTGTCTGAATGGAGCAGATTTTCTTACTATAATCTCCTGTATTTTGGAAAAGTGTTCTAATGGGAGACTATGAGTTCATGTGGGGTTTAATTTAGAGGTTTAAAACATAGGGAAATAGGAACAGGGTAGTCCATTCAGCCTTCGAACTTGCTCCACCATCTTTACAATCATGACTGATGAAACATATCAAATGCTTTTTATCCACATCATTCGCCTGACCCTTTATGCCATTGGTAATCAGAAATCTATCACCTCTAAATATACTGAAAGACTGACCTTCCATAGCCCTCTAGGGCAGAGAATTCCAAAGACTCACCTCGAAGTAAATCAATTTTTCTTCATCGCAATCCTAAATGGTATACTCTCATTATTAACTTGTGCCCTTCTCCGACCAGGAGAGTCAGCTTGCCTGCATCAGAATACTGAATAAATGAGTATGTGATTTAAATTTAAGTTATTACTTTTTTCATAGAAGTGGAAAGAAAATTAGTATATTTCAGTTTACAAAAATAAATGTCACTAATTACATTTCCATGGATTGCACATTTTTGAAAATATCTATCAGGCACCAATATTTTGTTAATTTACTGTGAGTAAAGCTAGTTTTACCTATCCAGTTCAGAGAATGTCAAATGAGATTAGATGTTACAAAAAGCCATGGATGCTGTTGCAACCAGACCCCAAGAGTGCTCCCCAAGTTATTATAGTTCCAGGTAGACACTCTAAATCTTTATGCTTTCAGGAGAGAAGGAATCATCTGGCTCCCTTCTTTATTCACCCACTGCCTTGGTTGGTCACAACAAAGATAACTTGAAAAGGATCCCTCCCTTGTGAATGCCTTTCTCCCAGACCAAATTAATTTGTTTTAGAAGGAGCGAGGCTTTGTTGAGTTAACAAAAGAGTTTATTTGTTACTAAATGCAAAAAGAAAGAATAATGTGACACGCATACACAGATTTTGGAATAAGAAGTGAGTCCAAAGAAAAGATAACAGATATATGGATCAGTCTCTCTGGGAGATTCATGAAGATTAAATAGTGGAACTTTGATAGCTAAACAGTCACTTTTGGGATGTTTGGCTTTGCGATTTCTTCCCATCTGTCTTCTTCTGACTGGCTTGCTGGTAATTTTCTTCCAGTATAAACAGCAAGGTAGTCTTTTAGAGATAGTAAAACTGCCGATGATGGAGTCTGAGATAGCACAGTGTGGAGCTGGAGAAACACAGCAGGCCAAGCAGCATCAGAGGAGCAGGAAAGCTGATGTTTTGGGTTGGGACCCTTCTTCAGAATGGGGGAGGGGAAGGGTGCTCTGAGATAAATAGAGAAATGGGGGAGTTGGACTGGGGAAGGTAGGTGGGATGGTGATAGGTGAGTGCAGGTAGGTAGTGGTGGGGATTGGTCAGTGAGGTGAGAGGAGCTGATAGGTGGGAGAGAAGATGGACAGGTCATGGAGGCGGGGATGAGAGGGATGCTTGGTCATGGGATGAGGCTGGGGGTGGGGAGATTTTGAAACAAATAAAGTCCACATTGAGACCATTGGGTTGTAGGCTCCCAAGGCGGAATATGAGGTGTTACTCCTCCAGTTTCCGGGTGAAACTTTTCCAGGTGAAGTCTTTTAACCTGCAGTGTAGACATACATCACTTGACGTCACTTTGACCTTCAAAGTACCCTCGTGTTTAAACTTTTCACATGAACCTCAGCTCACTAGCTCACCTTCTTCCACCATCTTGCCTTGTCTCATTTTCACACCTGGTTCAAGATTGCAATCTCTTTTAATCTCGTTCTTTTGTACATTCCTGGAAGGCCAACAGACAAAAAAGTTTGAAAGGAGATAGCTTTCTGCTGAGAGGGGGACAACAGTCAGCCCCTTCATTATCTCTTCCTGGTATGTCTCGTTGTCTGATCTCTGACACTTTACAAATACAACATTCCATGTGTCACACACAGGAATTTGCCATTCAATGCTGAATTTGCATTTGCAGTCTTTTTATTTGGTAACAATTCTCTTTTGGAAACATACTTTGTAAATTAAAGTTAAAAATGGCCATTGTCCTTCTGTGTTCTGTTCTGTAGTTATGAGACTAATTTACTGAGTTATGAAAGATAAAGTCATCAGAATCCCAGAGGGCATTAGAGGCGGATGACTGGTGATGAATTTAACCTGAGGGTCATCATATCTCAGGCACAGGGCAAGGTTAAGAAGGTGGGACCTTCACAGCGATTACGGCCAGCGTAGGATAAGATGTGAAGCTAATTTTTGTGTACCCAATTCAAAGACTGTCAAATGAATTTGGACCATATAAAAGGCCATGGATAAGTAAAACGAAAGGTAACGCAAATAGTAAAAGTTTATCATATAAAGTGTAAAACTAAATTAATTGCAACAAAGTGATTTTGCTTTTTAAGTACCAACAGAAGTAGCAGAAAAAATGATTCTAAAGCATATTCTGATTCTGACAAACAAAAACAATTTGCAGCCCTTGTACAATGGCTGCAGCATAGCATGTATTTGAATTTTATACCTCATGCTTAACATAATAAACATGACACTAGCCATCTAGCGCTGACTTGAAGGACAAAACTGAAGTAGAGAGGTTGAGAGGATTAGAGAGGCAATTCCAAAACTTATAGCCTCAGCACCTGAAGGCACAGCCACCAAAGACAAAGTGGTTTAAAATTCAGATGCTCAAGAGGCCAGAATTAGAGGGCTAAGGACATTACAGAGGTAGTGAGAGACCGGGTACGAAAGAATTTGAAAATAAGGATGAGAATTTTAAAATAGAAGTGTTGTTTAACTGAGAGCCAGCATAGGTTAAAGTGCACAGGGATGAGGGTGAATGACATTTGGTGTGGGTTAGGCCAACAGAATGACTTCAAATTTGGAGAGGGTACAATATGGTAGTCTAGTCATGAGAGTGTTAAAATAATCAAATTTGGAGGTAACAAAAGCTTGGATGAGGACTTTAGCATCAGAAAAGCTGAGGCAGTGATTTAATAATGTTACAGAGGTCAAAGTATTGACAGAGATTTGTGCTTGAAAGCTCATCTCAAGGTCTAAAATGATACTGATGATGTGAACAAGCTAGTTCAACATCAGACAGTTGGTAGGGAGTAGAATGAAAGTAATGGCAAAAGTATAAAGTTTCTGGTAGAGATGAAAAACAATAGTTTTCGGTTTCCCCAATATTTAATTGGAGGAAATTTCTACTGGTCTGGCACTGGATGCCTGTAAGTAGCTTGTCAGTTTTGAGACACTGAAGCAGCTGGTATTCATGAAGAAATTGACATTCTGCTTTCAGATGATGTTGCTAAAGGACTGCATGTGGCTGAGAAATTGAAGGGGTACAGGGGTAGATCCTTGAGGGACATCAGAGGTAACTGTAGGAATGAGGTCCAAAGTTGTTGATGCCAATTCTTTGGTTAAGCTAAGAATAACATTAAATGTAGTCCGACTCTATTGGGCAACAGTGGAGAGGATTTGGAGGAGAATGGTGTAAACAGCAGTGTCAAAGGCTGTACACATTTTGGGAGTATAAGCACTATAGTAGCCCAAGCCAAACATAGACATGCATGGGAATTCGTAGAGGCATGGTTCTCAACCTGTAAAGCAATCAACAAACATATAGAATTGGACTCATGTACAAACCCATACAGAACAAAACCGGAAATGACACTACTCACCATAATCGACCAGAAAGTATAAATTCCAAGTGGAGTAGAAGAACATCGCTTCATTGGAGGCCTCACTGATGATGTTACCTAGCATGGTGATGAAACACCTGAACGAAAATAAGCCAGCTCGGCGAGCAAGTCAACAACCTCACCCACAACCTGAGCTACAAATCTTTGCTAAAACTTTAAGTCTGTTGAACTATAACCTGATGTCATGTGACATTTTAAACTTTGATAAGAACTGTTACAGTATGTGGCAGGGGTGGAAATCTCACTGAAAAGATTTAAACCTGGAGCTCCAGGGAAAATAGTTATTGGTAGGTAATCACACATTCAATCAGAAATTGGATCATCAAGCAATTTTCTTTTTCCACACGCAGACTATTAAATCCAATCATAGGAACTCAAATGCAGTTGAAAACATAGCATTTTCTTGTAGACTGAGAATGAGTTCACTTTCCAGGAAAAATTCCTGGAAATCTGGTTCTAAGACAGGTTGAAACGAGAGGCAGGCATTAGCTGAGCCTGAACCTGCTCAACGTCTGTTGCAATGTTAAAATGTCTATGAACAGAGCTCAGAGATAACTAATTAAAGCTGTACAAAAACCAAAAGCCTCAGTCATGTGACAGGACTCCTGGATGAAGTAATTCAATCTGTCTCTCATCAAAGCCTTTGTGTATTATACAAGGTAGCTGTGGGGCTATCAACACCACTTTTAGCATAATGAAGTTCAATTTTTTTTTCAAAATAAACTCTCGTTTGTGTGGTTTTCCCTGCAATGTTTACACAATGGGATGTGTGAAATTCCATGGAGATAATATGTTAATTTTTATTGTGCTAATTATTGAAAATTTCTCAATATAGCCAGCATTCCCGTCCAGATTTCTAGCATCTGCATTTCTTTGTTTTTTGTTCTCATTCTATGTTCAATAGCACCCATTTTAAAATCAAACATGGATCCATTTTAATTTTTTTTTAAGAAAATATGAAAAATAAAACTGAGGATCACTCTTCATTCCTTATGGAAATGACATGGAACAAACCTGCTATCTCGCTGGTAGCTACAAGTGGAACAATATGAGGAAGTTGAGTTTCAAATTTCTTAGTAATCCAAAAGACACGTATATGTAGCAGAATGCAGTGACAAAATCATTTAACCATTATGCATAAAATCTAACTAGGTTACAGTGCATAAGTAATTCAAATCAACTGAACCCTGCCTATGTTATTTCTCTTTGACTTTCACCTTTGCATACTGTTCTGTTCACTTCATGTTGTAACGTCATTCTATGTGTAAAGAAATTACATCTAAACAGCTGTCAGCTGTTGTTCAGTTGGAAGATTGCCTGTGTTAAAATGTTTGGTTCAAGCTCCAGTTTGGATCTGGGTTGAAACTGTAGTGCTGTACAGCATTGAGGAAGTGCTGTATTTTTGGAGTGCTGTCTTACAGAGTGTTGTACCAATGCTCAATTTGCCCTCTTGGGTGGGAGTAAACGTTTTCATGGCATTATTTGAGAAACAGCTGGGTAGTTCTCCATGGCATCTTGGCTCACATTATCTATCAACCACAACAATTTAAAACTCTCTTCATCACAGCTCTGCCTTTGCAAATGATCCCATTATTGTTGAGCCATCTCAAACCCAGACCTAGTTCCAATATTTATATATTGTAATTAATTAAGATAATAAACAGAGGAATTATCAGGTCTCTTACAATTAAAGAGGAAACAGTCTAGGAGAAATAGTGCTACATACAGACTCTAGAGCAAGTTTCCCAGACTGTAGGTCACCGTCCCCAGTGGCGATGCAGTATACAATTTTGGGATCAGTGTCTGATACTGTAATAATGGCCGTGGAACATGGGCCATATTGATTAAACTACAACTCCCTGGTGTACTGTGTGGAAAGATTCTGATTGGTTACCTTGAGATTTGCTGGACTTTGTTTTAGGGATAATCACCAGCAACCCCACTAGGAAGATGTGGTGAGCAGGAGGGAGGTGATGATGTGCTTGTTTTACAGGTACCTCTATTTTACATCACAACCTGAATGTTCACTACCCATTCTCTGGGAGTACATAAGCCATTTTTCCCTGACTGTGCTCTCAAAACCTCCTCGGAGATTCCTCACTCATCCTAACTCAGGGCTATGTTAATGCATGAGCATTGAAATTGTTTTACAGTGGGAAGAGGTTTGGAAAACAATGTACTGGACAATCTGAGATTGCTCTCTTTACAGAAGAAAAGGGTAAAGTGAATATTTTGTGAATATATTCAAAATTTTTAAAGGTTCTATTAAAGCACAGAATGGATACAACACAGAAAGAGACATTCTGCCGAGGTGGGAACAAATTATTTCCATCAGTAAAGGGGTTGATCTTTACAGGACACAACTTAATAAATATTACCCATACTTCTCTTAAAATGCTTTCTGTGCCCAGTTTATTTTCACATATGATTCAGAGATAAGTGTGCTAGCCCATTCAGCCACAAGAGATGAAATGTTCTTTTACATATGTGGAAACTTATCCTTCTGCAGAAATCTATTTTTTTTTTCCCCTGGATAACTTGTCCTTCCTATTTTATAAAATAGGCATTTCTCAATTTTTGTTGAATTATTCCTTATATTGGTTAAGTAGTTGATAGCAGCCTCAGAATATTAGGGGATCTTATTATGCGTACATCATAACTGCTTGCTCCTTTGGTTACCACAAATAAAATCACATCCTCCTTAGTAATCGTAATTGGAAACATAGTTAGAATTGCTACAATGTGAGAGTAGGCCATTCAGCCCATCAAGTCCACACTGACCCTCCAGAAAGCATCCCACCCAGAACCATCTCCTACCCTATCCTCGTAATCCTGCATTTCCCATGGCTATTCCGCCTAGCCTGCATATCCCTGGACACTATGGTCAATTTAGCACAACCAATCCACCTAACCTGCACATCTTTGGACTGTGGGAGGAAATTGGAGCACCTGGAGGAAACACGCAGACATGGGGAGAACATGCAAACTCCACAAAGACAGTCACCCAAGGCTGTTATTGAGTCCAGGTCCCTGGCACTGTGAGGCAGCAGTGCTAACCACTGAGCCACTGTGCTGCTCTCATTGTCCTGCAGTATTATTTGTAGGTTGTAAATTTTGATGATAAACAATATTTCTCTCAAAGGTTTGATGCAAATTACACAAGCCCAAAGTCACTTAAGCTTTCAAATTTTTCTAACAAAATTCAGCCCCCAGTGTCATTTCAGTTTGTCAGAGTGCCCATATTATTTATGAGGATATTTACCAAAAGGGCAATTACACTAGGCAAAATAACATAAATAATAATAATAATTTAGAGTTGTGCTGATGTATATTGAGGGAAGTTCACTACTCCACTTGTAATATTAACATTGATCCATAACTTAATAGACAATATTTTGTTCTGGTGAAACTACATGAAAACAAACTTAGGAAAATAGAGACAGAAGGAGCTGAAATATCACAATCCACTGGAATGGTAATAAATATCACCAGGATCTGAAAATGCCGGATCCTAGACTATGAGAAAAAGTTTTCAGAACACTCTTTTTAAAATGGAGTTCCTGCCTTACAAAGCTGTCAATGAAAGGAAAATCAAGGCTAGAGGTGAAATGACCTCAAACAAAAAAAGATTACTTGCCTTATTAATGTTGAACTCTTGATAAATCAAATCCAGTTCCAGTGGCAAGAAAACCTTGCTGATTTGGGATTTCCCTACTGCTGCAGCCTTCGTCTGTATCACAGCCACTAATATCACCCAAATATCTCAATGTTGATTCATAGAGTCCGAACTGTGTGGAAGCAGGCCATTTGGCCCATCAAGTCCACACTGACCCTCCAAAGATCATCCCACCCAGATCCACCCCCTACCCTGTAACCCTGCATTTCCCATAACGAGTCCACCTAGCCTGCACAACTTTGGATTCTGGGAGGAAGCCAGAGAACCTGGAGGAAACACCCACCTTCTGACTGAATCGCTGCTGATGACTTGTTTTGGATTGTGTTTGGACTGTTTCCACTGCTCTGACTTTACCATCATGTGTGGCCCTGCCTGGAGTTGAGAACTTCCAACAGCCTTACTCTTGCGATACCCGAATGCTCAAGCACAACAAGGTGGCAATTCATGCAAGGGAAATGAAATGTCGCTGGATTCTGTCGCATCCAAATAATGCTGTAAATCTGCTAAAATACAGAAAGGAGCAATTTAGTATACATGAATCCACTGATGTTAACAGATAGTATGAATTTCATTGAACTGAGAGAGTCTGACTGAGCTCCATTTCTCACAGCTTAGACCAATCCAACACCATGTACAAGCCACTGTAAGACAGCTAATGTAGGAAGGCAAGAGAAGAAACTGAGTGAGGCTGCTAAATGATATTAACTTAAGTGAGACAGAGCTTATCCCAGGGATATATTTCATTAGTGAAGAAAAAAGAGAAATGCAAGTAGAAACTGGGATGAACAATGAAGAGGCAGAATAATGGGAAAAGTGATACATGCAGAGTCAGACGATAGTTGAGAAGTACTAGCAGACAGCAAGGGAAATATCTGCCACAGTATAGAAAGAATAAGGACAGTTTTGTTCATTTCTGTCCATTTTGTAAATAACATAAGGGACAGAATTTTATAGGGGTCTGAGTGATATGGGTCATGGCGAAGTGTGTGGCAGAATCAGATGAGAAGTGAGACGAGGCCCATCTCAATGATTGATCTTGACTTCAATCCATTTTTTCTACTTTGCACAAACAACATAGCTGGATTCTCACAAGGCAGTGACGAGATGCCAATTAATGGGGATTAATGCTTTGTAAATGCCACGATTCACCTCATTAATATTCAGCCTCCTATCTTATCAAACTCACCAAACAATTTAGACTTGGGAAAACACAACAAGGAAAATAGAGCAAGCACCCAGTGGATTCAGTTTGTTGCTTGCTCCAAACAACCTAATGTTGAACACTGAGTACCAATATCTCAGGGCATACTCCATGAACATTAGTCACATACACCCCACATACACAGACATAGGCATGATACATGTGCTTGTTTCTAAGAATCTTCATGGAACATGTCTGATTCACTTACAGGATTCTTCTGCACCTCATTGCTGCACCTCAGCTGTACTGGAACAGCAAGGACATTGTGTGTTCAGGAACTGGATCAGACTGCTTCTCTGGACTCTTCACTTGCTTTCTTAGCACTCGCTTACTCTGATCTACATGGATGCTCATAACAACCCTGCCTTGCATTGCTTGACTTGCTTTTTCGCTCTTTGTCCCCTCAACCGGAGATACCAGATGTGCCAATTAGAGCAGACACAAAGCCAGGAATCTTGACATAGTTGTCAACAAGCCTCAGTCACGTCAAGCGAGATAGCCATCGCTCAGGGGTTCCCAGCACAGTAAGTCAAGGGCAGCCTTGCATACTAGTCCAGGGTTTGAGTGAGGATCCTCCCCTCATAAGAGAAGAGAAGCCAAATGATGGGCAGCACACCACCCATCTCGCCTCTTTCTGCCCTACCTCTTTCTGCCCTATTGTAGGCTGTTTTCCTCATGAAATGAGAGGGAGAGAGACAGGTATTTCAGGAGACGAAAGTGAAAAATAAAAGATAAAATGTTAGTGAGTGGCACAACTAGGTGATGGTATAGGTAGAGAGAGTGGGGAAGACATCAAGAAGAAAAGTTTTGACAAAGTATGTCTGTTTTCGGCAATACCTCAAGTTTTGTACAATCACATAGCATTTTATATGGAAAAGGTTAAAGTAATAAAGTGCTCATTAATATTCAAGCTATGCAAAACATTTTAGCCCCATTA
The DNA here is from genome assembly GCF_021869965.1 of Rhincodon typus. NCBI lineage: Eukaryota > Metazoa > Chordata > Chondrichthyes > Orectolobiformes > Rhincodontidae > Rhincodon > Rhincodon typus. The sequence continues at coordinate 22,415,467 of NC_063340.1, read as the reverse complement.
TACAGGTAGCTGACTTGACCATTGCAGAATAATTGATGCTCTAGACTGTTGCTATTTCTTTTATATTTAGCTTCCCCACAGCATCAAATCATCTGAAAAAGTCAAATGAATATAATTTGATTGCATAATATTTTCAATGCTGTGAATGCTGTTTTGGGAGTTGATTTCAAATTGACACCCATGGTCACGTGCACATGTTATAAGTACAGGGAGCATGATGGATCATTAGTTGTGGATGAAAGGAAAGTACAACGTAACTAAATGTGCAGAATTGGGGAGATTGGGACGTCAGTCAGAACGTAATGTTGATTTGATTCTAGTGATGTCATTTTTGACTTCATTGCTCCACCTAATACACTTTCTTAACCTAGCCCAGCTGAACATGCATTCAGTAGCAGGATAGACCCCTTCTTCAGCACAATTTAAAAGGATCAGCAGAAACTTTTAGCTTAGCTGAGTGTTGTTTTCTGTTGGCGCTTGTTGATTTGGTAGAAATGTCCATTTATTTGTTTGTACTACAATATTTCTATCGCAACTGATGTGGCATGTTGTGAAGCTTGATTCTTACTTTATGTATTCTGGTCATAACGTTTGCACAGGTACAATAGTTTCTATCCTTCTTACCCTGCAGAATGATAGAAAAATTAGGAGAGGTACCACAGAAGAGTACAAACTCATCACAGAGGAGACCATATCAACCTAGGGTTTTCAGGGATTGTTTCTCCTCTCATGATGAATCTGTGGAATTCTCTACTAGAAGGCTGTGGAGCTAAAGTCACTGAACCTATTTAAGAAAGAAATAGACACTTTTCTAGAGATTAAAGGTGTCAGGAGAGTATGGTGTAAAGATGCAGTATCAGCCCTGATCAGATTGAATGATGGAGAGGTCTCATTGGGCCAAATGACCTGTACTTGCTCCAATGTTTTGTCTTTCTATTTATGTGGAATGTTGAGGCCCATCAGTGATCCCTGTGGCACTTCACTGTTCAGTATGTCAGTTCAAGCAAAGAGTACATCCACAGCAAGTTGGTGGCACCATGGTTGGCTCAGTTGTATAGAAGGAGAGGGAATGGCATGCTGGCTCAGTGGTTAGCATTACTGCCTCCCAGTGCCAGGGACCTGGGTTCAATTCCACCCTCAGGCAACTGTCTTTGTGGACTTTGCACATTCTCCCTGTGTCTGTGTGGGTTTCCACCGGGTGCTCCAGTTTCCTCACACAGTCCAAAGATGTGCAGGTTAGGTAGATTGGCCATGCTAAATTGCCCATAGTGTTCAGGGATGTGCAGGCTACGTGGTTTAGCCATGGGGAATGCAGGATTACAGGGATAGGGTAGGGGGATGGGTCTGGGTGGGATGCTCTTCAGAAGCTTGGTTGGTGTGGATCTGTTGGGCCGAATGTAGGGGTTCTATGGAAAAGATTGGTAAAGCAATATTCAGAGGGAAAGTACAGGTGTTTCTGTGACCAAAGATGAGAATCCAATAAATGCCTAATACTTTATTGAATCATTCCTGGCTGTCAGTCATACAACCATCCTTAATTTTTCACAATTAATAATTGGATGTGGTCAAAGAAAATAAAAATAAAGCACAATTCTTAATACTACTGTGGTTTTTCTGCTGAGTTCCTTGAAGATAAGCCTTGGATATTGATCTTTAATTGTTGAATTAAATAGCCAAGACAACTCAATCCCCATGACATATTTCATCTATTATCAGCCCTTCTGTGTAGTCCATTGATTGTTGTTTTAAATCCATTACTATGTTTTGTTTATGACATTTGTCTTGCTGAGCATAGTTAATAAATGACTAATAACATAAGATGTTGTGTGAAGATTTGTGAATTTCCATGTGTTGAAACAATAAATGTTAAATACTTTTTGAGAATCTAATTTTAGGGCTGAGCTGCACCAATACACGTATTTACCTGTGCCTGCAGTGTAGGATTCATTGTCCGATGGGAGTCCTTTTCTTTCATTCCAAAATCGTGTGGAAAGAGCTTAGCTTGCAGATGACTTGGACAAGAATCCAAAACTCTGGCATGATTACAACTTTTATAGGCTACATTGATGTCCTAAAGTAGGGATTGTGGGAGACAGTAAATTGGACATGTGGGCAACACTTCTCAGTTTGATTATGATGAGAGTTGGAGGTAGAAAATACACCAAAGAAAGCTGGTTGTATTTGGGGATGTAAATTACTATTTGTTAAAAACATAGGTGAAAGGTGCCTAGCTAGTGGCTTATTGCCTAAGTCCATATGGTTATCAAGTTCTCTCATTCCTAGCTAGACAGATGGAGGTTTAGTGTTGGAAGGAATTTAAAGTCGTGTGTCCCTGAAATTTGCACACACTTCTTCTGGGGTCTTTCAGGCATGGCATAAACCTGAGATGGTAGGTGACTCATCACTGTGCTAGGCATTACCTTGCAGACTTGACTGATGGATGCACTCTTTCACCATGCTAGATGATGATCATTTCTTGCAGGTGAAAAAGGTTGATGTGAAACCATAATGACAACCATAATCCCAGTCCATAGTCCATCCTAATTTGTTAGTTTGTATAATGAGTGATTCATGAACCCAAGAGTCACCATTCATTAGTGTTCTTCTCCTTTCTGAGGTGAAGATGCCCTGAGCTATAGTTTATTTCACTATAGCTATTTTCTGGAAAAATTTTTATTGGTACTCACAGTCATCACTTTGGACCAAAAATTGTCTGAATTCAAATAGAATGGAAATACTTGATGTGCAGATAGACCATACGTTTAATATGAAAAAAAAACTTTGATACCTGTATGAGCACATTATACTGAGGAGAAGACTACCATTGGTTGCAAATATACCCACTTTATCTCAGCTCCTATGTTCATTTCATTGGAATGCAATGGGCAGAATTTTATATTTTTTCGGCTAAGTCTGGGTTGTATCAAGCGTTTTTGAGGGTGTTTTGCCACCAGACCAAGCAAGTTTTCTCATCCTATCTTGCCAAGCATATTGCTTTAATTAACCACCATGTTTTATGGCAATTCTCACACTGATTCCAGCCACCTCTTACGATATGCCATTCCCAGAATAACTAACCATTCAGCAGATGTCTGCCCAAAGACCGGAATCTCTTGTGCCCTACTAACTTTAAAAATCTGCAGTGTACCCAGACAAGTACTGGCATTCTGAAGCTGCCCTGCCTGTTGACAGATTGAATTGAAACATTATGGAGAAGGGGAAGACATCACAGTGATTCTCCAACAGAGACTCAAAAGTCCAGATCGACAGGGTGGTTCAAAGAAAAGGAGTTCACTTTCTGGAGGACCAGTTGAAGATGCTGCGCCACCAGACTCTGCCACCCTGATCTGATGTTGCCACCCAAGTCAGTGAGATTCTCTAAAGTGTGGTGGAATGGCTAGCATTGTACAAAGAAGGCCAATGACACGGTAAGTGCCACACTCTTCTCTCTGCCACCTAACACAATCTTTCAGTGCCACTGCACACACTTCCCAAAAAGGGTCATGACCCACTACCCACACTATTGCCTGCACCATGTTTCCTCACTCACTCTTCCTCTCACCCATCGCACCACTATCCCTGCACGCCATTCACCCTGCCTCCTCAATATTTCTGAACTCCTCACCACCTTTATCCTACATGCATGAGAAGTAACAGCCATGCTACTCATTGTCATCTCACATACTTCCACCCCCACCCCCACCCCCGGTTCTCCTCATTACAGGAGAAGACACTGCACAACAAGAGCAAAAGGAGCCCATATGAGTTAGGGTGCCTGATATCCATGTCCTTACTCCCTACGATGAGCGAATCCTGGTTCTCACAGGAAAAAAATGGTACTACTCGTGGGACACCAAAACATTCGTGCCCCACCAAATGAGTAAGTACCACTCTGTACAGTACTGCCCTCTCCAATTAATCTCACTATTGTTCTCAGTCCTTACATACTACTTGCAATCATTCGTCATGATGTCTTCTCTCGTCTTGCAGGTTCCATTAACCTCTTGATGATGTCTGCGGAGAAAAGGTGGAAATGCCATCCTGGTTCTCTGAAGATGAAAGTACCAATGCGTCAGAGGAATTACGCACAAAGCTGTCTCCTGCACTCATTCACCAGTCCAGATTCAGCCATCTCAGTTCTGAACCATAGGCATAAAGTGTGGGTTCACAATCCGGTGAGCATCTCATCATGAGAGCTCCACAGCTGGTCAAGGAACACACAGTTCAGGCAGCTGGCACCCAGATGACTGATGGAGTCTAACTACCTGCACAGCTCCAGGCAGGAGATGATTGGGTTGTGTTGGCAATCAGGAACTTCATCCAAATGCACAGGGTAGAACAGCAGTGGCAGACAGACATTGGGGTACAATAGCTGTCATTGCCCAGAAGCTGCATCAGTGCAACAAATCATGCAACCGTCCTGTCTACTTCCATGGACAGGGTGGCTGCTTCCATTGAGATTTGGGCCCAGCACCCTTGGAAATTGCTAGAGAGACACACACACTTGTGTGTCATCGCATTGGTTCTCAGGACATGTAAGCATGGTGACAGGAGGACAGGGAATCTTAACCCCGGTCCAGGTCTCACATGGAAACAGCATGATGCTAGGAAACACCCAGAGGGGTGGAACTACATGCAGGCCCCTCAGAGGTTTCCACTCAGGTCACTAGTGAGGTGGCTGGACCTTCCACCTTCACCCTCTCTGGCCCCTCTGATCCTTGGAAGTCCAAGTCAAAGAGGCTCAACTTGCATCTGGCATCAGCATGTTTGGCCCATCAAATCTCCATGGCCACTGGCTCTACAGCCAACAGGCTTACTCCACCTTAACTGCAGAATCAGGGAGTATATTGAGATGTAGTTGGAGGGTAGCAGAAAACCTAATGAGGGCATGTTGGTGACACAGATGAAGAAGGCTTTTCAATAAATAGTAATTTGTCCATTCATGATGTTAACTTTGTTCTATGTGTTTGTGAATCTCTCTGAATAGACAATAAACACACTTTCACACCATCCAGCAGCAGTTCATGGTAACAGAGGATACATTTTGAATTGAGGTCTGTGCTGATTGTCTATTGCATCATCTGTGGCATTGGTCCTGATACAACTTTTATCCCTCCTTGTTCAACATCCCTAAAGTTTGGCACCCTCTGTGCACAAAGGCATATAAATCACAAATTATCCAGTTGTGTCTGTGCCAGGGAGGTTCAGTGTATGGAGAGGATCAATGTTGTAGAATGCCCAGGGAATAGGCAGCACACTTGCCCATGTGCTTTATCTTTCATGGGCCTGTGATCAAGTTGTTCCCCTATAAAAGTTTTTTGTCAGTATGTGCTACAGCCCCCTCCCTCACAGGTTAATTGTTTATCCTGCTCACTCCAAGTGTGCTTACAGCTATTTTCTTCCCATCACGTAATTTAGAATTCCTGCACGATGAAAGGTAGCAGTGAGCGCTTCTTTTCCAGAGTTTTCTGGTCTTAGCCCAATAGTGAACCCCCAGAGATCGACATCCCTTCCTCGTAGCCTATCCCGTTAACTTGATAGGCTTCACACTCCCCTTAACCCCCATCCAACATCTCTATAAGCACGTACCTTTCTACCCTTCTCACTCAAGACCTAAATATATGAGATGACAATACACTACACCCCTACCCCCTGCTTGAAGCCAGGGTGGACCTGACTATGGACACCCTCCATTGTCACATTGCACTCTTCCTAGTCATGATTTACAGTATCATCACTCCCTTGCAAATCCTTTACCACCCACCTTCACTACTGGATAACGCCCTTGACCTGAATCTGCAACACCTAGTTACGATGAGTAAACTACTAAGGCTTGTTGCCACGGCTAGAGGCATACTTTCTCCCAATAACCTCTTCCTCCTTAAGTTCTCCAGACATACCTAATAGATTGACCATGGCCTCCCCCTCAACCAATATGCCCAAAAAGCCCTATGCTAGACTGGTGCCTGCATATCTCCCCAAACTCCCGGCCTGGTGCTGTGGAGCCAATAGTCTGACCTTGACCCACTCCCTGGACTGAGAGGCACAGATCTTCTGACTGAGACACCCTGACCGGACGCTTGACTGTGGTCAATTCCCTGGACTTATTATTGAGGTTGCCCTTCACTTACTGGACGAAAACCTCCTGACTGACAAATGCTTCCATGGACTTCAGTGAGGATTACTCCCACAAGAGTATAATACATGGTGACTTTCTTAGCAGCACATCCATTGAGTTGCCATGTAAGCTGCTGAGACATGGATCAGGTGTGAGATTGATGTGGCACACCGCCATACTGCAATATGTGCACCCTCTTGAATTAGGACTGTTAAGCAGCAGTGCAAGTGCCTGGTGATGTTACTGTGCTAATTGGCAAGGCAAAGCAAGGCAAGGCAGGACTGCTATGAGCATGCATGGTAGGCATTAAGTGAATGAACAATGGGGGTGGGGTGGGGGCAAGTGAGCATCCCTAAGTTAGAGCCTGGTCTACTCTGTGAAGTGGGTGCCTGTCCTTGCTGCAGTACTCCAATGCTAATTGTTTGTGAGTCCTGCAATGAAAGTCTGTGTTTCAAGCCACCCTGCAAATACATATCTGAGGTGCCAAGATGGTTGAGATGGGTTGTCTGGATTGAGATGCCAGTGTTTAAGGAGGAGGAGTGTGTTTGGCTGTTGCCCTTGTGTCATGCAGTCCTCATTCTAGGGGTACACATCTTGCAGTATGGCGGTGTGCCACATCAATCTCACACCTGTTCCATGACTCATCAGCTTACATGGCAACTGAATGGATACGCTGCTAAGAAGACTGGTGTACAAGATGAGCTGAATCCATCAGATACTCATGCTGGCTTCCTTGTCAAGTTTTCCTGACAGCTAGCTTGCTTGGCGAATTTGGTAAGATGGACTATTAATATTAATTAATTGAGTTGCAGCATTAACAAGACATTTAACAAGAAATAATGACCGTCAACTGGCATCTCGCCACTGGAAAGCAAGAATATCACCATGTCAATTCTGAAAAGTAGAAAAGATTGGACAAGACGATCTTGACTTTGAGATGGCCTCACTGCAATTCATCTTGCCATAGCCCATATTGCTCAGACCCCTATAAAAGTCCACCCAGTGAATATGCTTCCTATCAGTTTCCCATTGAATGCATATACTGCAGACTGTCTGATGTAGCAAATATCCCTTAGTTTGTGGAAGTACCTGGAGACATGGAAAATCCCACGTACCAACATTTCTTATTGGATCATCTTAGAGAAGATTAACAACTGAGCACCCTCTGAAGCAAAGATGGTAGATATATCTCCTCTGAACCATCCAGATAAATGCAAAGGACACTGTAAACTCAGTCTTCACTGTAGTGGCAACTGCAGACGTACAGCTCCTGATATCATATTACTTATGAATAGCCCACCTGAAACATATAGTAACTTCGGAGAATATCTACACTCAGTTTTCTTTCTGAACCCAAGCCACATCAACCTGATTACCAGGAGAGAACATTATTTGGCAAAAAAACACTGGAAAGTACCAAAGCGACAGTCTTACCAAGTGCAAACAACAAGAGGCAAAATTGTTCTGGAAACAACAGCACTTTTCCAATAAACTAAGAAAATTATAGGAGCATTAACATATCGTGCATTTCTTTTTGTTCTTTTTGAACATCTTGGTCTATTAATTTTAATTATATGGGTTTTAAGAAAAAAGTATTTCTGAAGAGGCGTCCCTGGACTCAAAATATTAACTCTGTTTTCTTTCTACAGATGCTGCCAGACTGGCTGTGTTTCTCCAGCAATTTCTGTTTTAGTTTCAATTGTTTGACTAGATTGGTTGGAAGTGGTAGGTTATATGATAAAACCTCCAGAAATATGTTCAACTAGAATTGAGAACCCAATGCCTGACTGAACAGGCAGAAGCACCAGATTCCCAATATGCTCTTCAGAATTGATGAGTAAGATATCGTGTGTTTAAAGTTTTCAAGAAGATTTGTAGCTTGGGTTGTGAATGAGGTTGTAGACCTGCTCATTGAGCCGGTGGGTTACATTACCCTGCTAGGTAACATAGTCAGTGTACCTCCAGTGAAGTGTCGGTATTCTGTCCTGCTTGTTATTTATATGAGATAGTAGGAACTGCAGATGCTGGAGAATCCGAGACAACAAGGTGCAGGGCTGGATGAACACAGCAGGCCAAGCAGCATCATAGGAGCAGGGG
>NC_063340.1:22345210-22406852 GCF_021869965.1 Rhincodon typus | reverse complement strand
GAAGGGTCTAGGCCTGAAACGTCAGCCTTCCTGCTCCTATGATGCTGCTTGGCCTGCTGTGTTCATCCAGCTCCACACCTTGTTATCTCAGATTTTCCAGCATCTGCAGTTTCTACTATCTCTGAGTGTAATTTACTGTTCTGTTTCTATAAAGGAGAGTCAGGAAGGTGCTTAGAGGTGCTTACACGGTCTCTTGATGTATTGTAGTTTTGTAAAATATTTCAATTACAGGTTCTGAAATACAGATAACACTGTTACACACCAGGACTATTCCTTACCTTGTGCATCCTCTCAGTAACCCTTCCCATTCAATTGGATGATGATGTTCAATGAATGTTGTCAATTCAGTGGTAGTGGTTGAGGGCCTCAACATGATGGCCACATAACCAAGGAAAATTGCTACAAGGTTTACTGCTATTTCTAGGTATCAGATAGTTCTTGAGTTTTGATCACAAGACTCTAAGGTTGTATAATGCGGCAAGCACTCTTGATATTGCTAACAAAGCACAACAGCAATGTTTTCCAGTAGCCAGCCTTGTGGACAGACTTAGAATAGAATCCCTACAGTGTGGAAACAGGCTCTTTGGCCCAACAAATCCACACTGACCCTCAGAGCATCTCACCCAGACCCGTCCCCCTATAACCCACCTAATCTACGCATCCCTGAACACTACGGGCAATTTAGCATGGCCAGTCCACCTAGCCTGCACATCTTTGGACTGTGGGAGGAAACCGGAGTTTACCAATGTCTTCCAAACTGAAAGCATCTACATTGCTGTCGCTGTTAGTTTGACTGCCAAGGCAGCAGATTTGGTCCAAAATATTCTTTACAGTGTTCCTGTTGAGATAGAATTATCTGTAGTTCTTTATTTTTCCATGGCAGCTGGATTGTGAAATAGAGCATATTATTTTATTCATAACATGGTAATCCAAAGAGAAAATATTTCTCTTGCCTTTTTGCATGTATTGGTTGTTTTTGATTTTTTTCCAAGACCCTTTAAGAAAACTACTGCACAGAAGTGTGAATTTATTTTGGATATATTTTAACAGATCAATGACAACTCAGGAAATTAAACTCCAATCATGCTCCTTTCTAGAAACAGGCTAAGAGTTCTTAACCAAATAAAACAATTCCTCCTTGAAAGACATGCCTCACTTCTCCCACTCTGATGAATCAATATATATAAAAATATAGCTGCTCTACTTTGGGATAAATTTAGCTACATAAATCCCCTCTGTCCAGTTTCAAATTCCTACTAATCTCATGCATTGTTTGCATCAACATTATGTGCTCCCATGTTCTGAACAGAGTTATCTCAATGATTGTACTTTTTCTACTGATATGTGTTAAACTTTTTCCTTGGACATTTCCTGTAATTCCATTAGTATCAATAAACAAAAAACACTTTGAGAAGCAAATTAAATTGTGCATTATTCTTTATTTTGTTTTACACATCCATCTGGTATTAATTGTCTGAAGGATGGACAATGAGACTTTCTGGCCTTTATTTTAAAATATCCAATACTTTGTTTCTCTTTGTCGTTCAGTCTGCTAATTGTCTTCCTATACCATCCGCCTGCTCCCCTTCTGTTCAATCTGCCTGATCTTCTTCTGCTTGGATTTCTTTTTCTGTTCACTTTTCCTTGCCTGCTTAGTTGTTTATTCCTCTCCTGCTCAATCTGCTGTTCCTCCCCTGCCCCTCTGGTTGTTTCTGTCCTGCATCTTTTATCATCTGCCTTTTCCTCATTAGCTTGGTTTGCCTGTTCCTTTCCCATTCATTATGTATGTTCTTCCCCTGTTCGGTCTGCTGTTTGTTCCCTTTTTCTCTCCTATTTAGAGTCCTTGCTTACTCCTATAATGACTGACTGCATTTCGCTGTCTTGCTCAGGGATTTCTTTTTTCTTCCTTTTCTGCTTAGTTTGTCTGCTTTTCCCATCATGTTCAATTGACCTGCTGCACAGAAAACCTAACCCCCTCCTATTCAGTCTCTCTCTATCAGATCCTCTCCTGCCCGGGTCGTCTGCTTATTCCTTTGTTGCTCATTTTGTCTGATTATTTCTGTCCTGTTGTGTTTACATTACATGTTCTTTTCTTGTTTAGATAGCCTGTCTGTTCCTGTTCTGCCCGACCTATCTATTATCCCTTTATAACTCATTCTATCTATTAATTTTAATCTCTACTTTCTAATCTTCTTTCATCCTGTCTTCCCCACATTGGAGCTGTTTCTGTAGATTCCTGATTCAATCTCCAATGGTGAATGATAAGTTGGACTGCCTAGTCTCATCTCCTTGGATTGTGAAAACACGATCATGTTTTAAATAAGAAAGTACATTCATAAATTGTTTGCAAAAGCATGTTTAAGAGTGCATATGTTCAGTATTAGAAAATGCCCATTTATATGTAAGAGCTTGTTACAATATTTTTCTGTGGACTGCTAATAAAGCGTTCAAAGGGCATGTAGACTGTCTATTTCCTTCAGTTGGCTCTTTATCCTGTAGCATGAGCTTAGGATCACTATTAATTCACTGGAAGGGCTGTTTGCAGATATGGTTTGCTGACAATTGCGTGCTCAACTCCTTTAGTTTGCTCTGCAAGTAACTTGATGCATCTTCTCTGGTACAGGTCTGGCAGAGTAGTCAATTCTTGACATTTTTTTCAAAAAATCATATGGCACAGAAGGAGGCCACTTGTCTTATTGACAGTCTGTCATATTTTGAAAAGCCTCCTCAATTAGTCTCTTTATCTTATACTTTCCAATTGTGTTGTGCATTTTTCTGAGGCTCCTCCACTTTACCACATCCACAGTGTTTGCTATGTTCGCTGTCTTGCCACATCTTGAAAAATATCCTTGTTTCCATGTCAATTAAATCCTCTTAAATGTTTATGATGTCATCTGAACTAAAAACATAGGAAGCTCTAAGCTGGAAAAAAAAGTAATCAATCTACCTAATTCACATTTCTGCTGTCCTGGTAGTTGTTTTTGATAATGTGTTTCTGTTCAGTCACTTGTACAATTTTGCCTTGAAGGTTTCAAGCCTCCTTACTTCTGTAACCTTCCTTGTTAAACTATTTCAGTAATCAACTGGCTCTCAGAGAGGTAATGAATCCTTTTATCATGCCTGAACTTACCTTTTCTCTGTTAAGTAAATGTCCCCTTATTCTGCTGCCTTATGCCATAACAAATAGCTCTGACTGATCATCTGTATCTCAAATGTACACCACTCAGCCTCCCCCCAGTAAAGAGTCCCAGATGTTTGAGTCTGCCACACATTATATGCTGTAGTGTCCCCCTCTCCCACTTAACAGCTTAACTTTTTCTTAATCTTTTCCAAACCAGCTATCCTAGATAACACAAGACATAAAGCACAGAAAGATGCCATTTAGCGCAACCAGTCCTTGCCAGTTTTTATGCTTTACAGCCTCCTCCCATCTTTTATCATCTGCCTTTGATCATCTTTCCCTTTGAAGTTTTGGAAATGTCCTTACAAAAATAGGGGTCAACTTATATGCTGAGTATAAAATGTGAACTGCTGATGTTAACGTTTACGGTCACCATTTTAAAATGTGAAAAAAGTCACATTTTATTTAATGCAATAGTTCAACAAAGACTGCTTGAACAACGAGCATAATCTTTTAAATACTCTATGGCACTCAACACAAAGAATCTGACACATGTTTCCAAAATCAGGTTAGTGGCTGTTTTCACCTCATGGCATTTTTGGTCTGACACATCTTTTTCAGGGTACATCCATTCTTCTTTCATTGTTGCACCAGTTTTTCACTAACACTGAATATCTTTGCTGCAGCACAATTACTGTATTTGACAAGTTAACAGAAGGCCCAGCTTCTCTAAAGGTCATAGAGTCATAAGAGTCATACAGCATGGAAACAGACCCTTTGGTCCAACCAGCCCACGCCAAACTAAACTAGTCCCATATGCCTCAGTGAAGTCCCAATTAAATATCTGTAAGTTTTTTTAGGAAGGTCTAGGTACTATCAGAGCAGCCAAGGCTACCTTGCATGTTGACCAGGAAGCAATTCCATGATTCTGCAAGTCCTACTCTGTGCCATTTGGCTTACGGGCAAAAATAGAGGCAGAAATCAGAAGTCTGGAAAATGAAGGAATCATTAAACAAGTCAAGTTTGCAGAATGGGCACCACTGGTTGCAGCGATTGTGAAGCCTGAAGGGTTGGTGACCACGTGTGCCGGAAGTGTGTCCAGCCGTAGATACTGGCTATCCATATTTCAGAGCTGGAGCTGCAGGTGAATTCACTGAAGAGTATCTGCAATACTGAACCTGCCATGGATAGCACGTTCATTAACATGGCCACACTGCTGAGCAGTCAGAAAGGGCTTCGGTGATTACCAGGCAGAGTAGAGGAATGCAGGAAGTGCAGAAATCCCCTGTGGCCATCCATCTTTCTAACAGATATACAGTTTTGGATATTGTTGGGGGAGATGACTGTGCAGGAAAAGCAGTAGGAGCCAAATTCCTGACACCAAGGGTAAGTCTACAGCACAAGAGTGGAGAAAGAAGAACAGCAGGGCTATAGTGGTAGGGGATTCAATTGTAAAGAAAACAGACAGGCATTTCTGCAGTCACAAAAATTCTCCAGGATGGCATGCGACCTCCCTGATGCCAGGATCAGGATTTCATCGAACAGCTGCAAGTCATTCTGAAGGGGAAAGGAAAACAGATAGAGAATATGGTACAAATTGGTAGTGACAAAATAGCTCGTAAAAGGGATGAGATCCTGCAAGAAGAATTTAGGGAGCTGGAATGTCGATTAAAAGGACTCAAAAGGTAGTAATCTCTGGATTATTTTCGGTGCCATGTGCTAGTAAATATAGTAATAAGAGGTTAGTGCAGACGAATGATGCAAGAGGGAGGGCTTTAGATTTCTGGTATATTGGGACCACTTTGGGGTTGTGGGACAAGTTGCAGTTGATCCGGTATGGGAACAGCATCCTTGTGGGGAGGAGAGTTAAACTAACAACACAAGAGATGGGATCTAGACAGAATGTTCAGTTCGGGAAATGAAGGGCCACAATTAGAAGAGACAACAAGTGAGTCAAGGAGGCATAGAAATTATAGGCCTGAATTAACTGCTCAGAGGCCAGTATCCTGGACATAACAAAATAGAAACAGAAAAACATAGAAAATAATTGCAGGAGTAGGTCATTTGGCTCTTTGAGCCTGCGCCACCAATTTCAGTCTTCCACTCCTGCTTTCTCTCCATACCCCTTGATCCCTTTAGCTGCAAGCACCATGTCCAGCTCTCTCTTGAATGTACCTAACGAACTGGCCCTAACAGCTTTCTGTGGTAGAGAATTCCATAGGTTCACCACTCTCTGTGTGAAGAAATTCTTCCTCATCTCAGTCCTGAATGGCTCACCCCTTATTCTTAGAATATGACCCCTAGCTCTGGACTTCCCCTATATCGGGAACATTCTTCCCATTATCTAGTGTGTCCAATCCCATATGTTTCTATAAGATCTCCATTCATTCTTCTAAATTCCAGCAAGTACAAGCCCAATCCATCCGGTCTTTCCTGCCATCCTGGAAATCAGTCTGGTGAACCTTCGCTAGACTCCCTCAATAGCAAGAATGTCCTTCCTCAGACTAGGAGACCAAAACTGCACACAATACTCAAGATGTGACCTCACCAAGGCCCTGTATAACTGCAGCAAGACATCCCTACTCCTACAGTCAAATCCTCTTGCTGTGAAGACCAGCAAGCCGTTAGCTTTCCTCACCGCCTGCAGCACCTACATGCCAATCTTCAGTGACTGTTCCATCATGACACTCAGGTCTCATTGCACCTCATCTTTTCCTAAACTGCCACCATTCAGATAATAATTTGCCTTCCTGGTTTTGCCACTGAAGTGGATTACCTCACAAAAATCTACATTATATTGCATTTGCCAAGTATTTGCCCACTCAGCCAACCTGCCCAGGTCACCCTGCAACTTCTTTGCATCCTTCTCACAGCACACACTGTGACCCAGCTTAGTCTCATTTGCAAATTTGGAGATATTGCTTTCAATTTGTTTGTCCAAATCATTAATGTTTTTTGTGAATAGCTGGGGTCCCAGCACTAAACCCTATGGTACCCCATTCATCACTGCCTGCCATTCTGAAAACAACCCATTTATTCCAAATTTCTGCTTCCTATCTGCCAACCAGTTCTCTATCCACACAAACATTTTACCTCTGATACAAGAGCTTTAATTTTGCTTACTAATCTCTGGTGTGGAACCTTGTCAAAAGCCTTTTGAAAGTCTGGATGCACAACATCTACTGATTCACCCTTGTCCACTCTACTGGTCACATCCTAAAGTAATTCCCTGAAGATTTGTCAAGCATATTTCCCTTTCGTGAATCAATGCTGACTCGGACCAATTCTGCCACTGCTTTCCAAATGCTCAGTTATTACAGCCTTAATAATTGATTCCAGCATTTTTCCCACCACTGATGTCAGACTAACCAGTCTGTAATTCCCTGTTTTCCCTCTCCCTCCTTTTTTAAAATGTGAGGTTACATTAGTTAACCTACAGTCCATTGGAATTCTTCTAGATCACCAAAGTGTTCACTATTTCTACGGCCACTTCCTGAAGTAATCTGGGATGTAGAGCATCAGGCCCTGGGGACTTATTGGGTTTTAATCCCATCAACTTCCCCAATACCATTTCCTGACTAATAGAGATTTCCTTCAGTTCCTCCTTCATGATTGACCTTCTGTCCCCTGACATTTCCAGAAAGTTATTTGTGTTCTCCTTAGTGAAGATCCAAAGTATTTGTTCAACTGAGTTGTTCAAAAAATGGTTTTATTTTCAGAAATGAATGTGATCAGCCTTGCAGTTTGTTCTTCACAAGCTTTCCTCCGACTCAACATGTTATGAGCAGGTTTTCTTTCAACTCAGCTTTTTCGAGTAGACCTTTCTCTAACTCAACCAGATAAAAACAAGAGCCTTTTCCAAGCCAGCCACTATTCAAAAACAGCCCCAACAGTGGTCTACAGCAAAGTAAGCAGTTATCATCAGTTGTGTGATTTACAAGAAGCCCTATTTTTAAAAATCTCCAATGTCAACAATTAACTTTCAATGACCTTTAAAGAAACCAAGAACAAAAACAAAATTGCTGGAAAAGCTCAGCAGTTCTGGTAGCATCTGTGAAGGAAAAAAGGGAAGTTCTGAGGAAGGGTCACTGGACCCGAAATGTTAACTCTGTTTTTTCCTTCACAGATGCTGCCAGACCTGCTGAGCTTTTCCAGTAGCTTTGTTTTTGTTCTGATTTACAGCATCTGCAATTCTTCCAGTTTTTAAAGAAACCAACGCAGGTGCTTCCACAAAACTTGAAAGAAATGCATTTTTCACAATCCTTTAATACCTATATCCTGCATGCAATATTATATGTACAGCATTTTCATAACAAGTATCATTGGTGGAATGTTGTCAGGGTGTGTCCACTATTTAAAGTAGCCTTGGGATCACAATCTGGTGAGCGTATCACTGACAGAAGTCATAAACCTTGAGGCCAAGATTCTGATTTATTTGATTCTTGATCTGGCCATGTTTACCTGCATATCTTATCATTGCTCATGTTGGTCAAATGAGTGGAAAATTCCACCCTCTGTATATATTCAAACATAGATTAGAAGTAGAATTAGCACCTGGTGAGACACTGGGCACAACTGGGCTTCAGCCAGGGCACAGGACAATGACAGCGCAGGTACAAGTTCACTGAAGGATAAAGTTGCACATGGAGTTGCTGCAAAGAACTTAGATGAGCATGTCAAAGAATAGCCAAAGAAGAAAGCTAATGGCATGCACAACAGAAATCTTGATACATCAGTAAACTAGCGAGAAGCTTTGTGTTTAATGCAACAAATGTGGAGGAATCCTGCAACAAATTGGAACATTGGTTTTTTGTAAGTCTTGGAGCTAATCTTTTCCAAAATTGAAGTGACAGTAAACTTAATTCTTCTGGATCCAACAATAGTAAAACAACCATAACAAATGTCGCATCTTTGAAGACAACACAAATAACAGCAGCTATCCAGCATTTGTGTGCTGTGATGGAAGTTCTTACAGCTGCCATGCAAGTTGTCTGCTATGCAACTTCAAATGAGGGCTGTAATAAGTGTGGGTTAGATTGTGCAATGGCACTTTCAGAGTGTCTCAGTCCTTCAATAGATCGTTTATGTTGTTGAGGTCATTGTGGTGCTTAAAAACAGGCACTAATGAGCTCAATTGTTCGACTTTTGAAAATCAGCTTTGATAGAAGAGACAATGTAATTCAGTACACTGCAACTAAGCTGGTTTGTGTACTTTATGCACTGGTTTTCCTCATGTTTCTTTTTCAAATGCCCCATATTTCACATTTATATTTTTGTCATTATCAGCATTTTTTGTTGTTACTTTCTCAAAATGTTCCATTAATTTCCTGTGGAATAACTTCCCTTTTGTAAATCCTTGCTGTATCTTTCTGTTAGTGTATATCTATTTTAGTGATCCATTACCTTGTCCTTGATATCTAATTCCAGAATTAAAGTACAAATATCAGACTCAGTCTACTCTTTTTCCCTAAGGGCACCAAACTGCTTGTAATCTCCAGTGTTCTGGTGCTCTTCCTTTTTATATACATTTACTCATGAGCTCTTTAAGAACTGTGAGTTTATCCCATAAAGCCCAAGTGTTTACTTCCTTGGACCTTCTTCAAGAATCCAAGTATGAGCTCAACCATAATTTTAATTTAATTGCGCTCCTCAATCTGTTTCTAAATCCTCACTTGAAACCTATAAACTGAACAACTTGTTTAATATTTCCACTAAACATAGCCATTCATTAAATGTGACTATTGATTCTGTAATTAATGGCCTTGAGTTTAATCATCTTATCTGCATGTGTTTTTTTAAAATTTCTTCATCAATTTTAAGCTCAAATGTTTGAAATGCTTTGGCTACCTCCTCTTACACTGTGATTTTTCTTATTATGGTACCAATTACGCTTTATGCTGGACAACTTATGACACTGAAATGCTTTTCTTTTATCTCAATTGGTTTTTCCTTATCTGATATCCAAACTGGCTCTCTTTGCTTAACCGTTCTTTCTTCAACTCCCAGTTACACATTCAACCATGCTTTTAGTTTAAACGTCTTCGATTTTCCTGTTTTGCCGTTTACTCCATTTTCTGTGTGTGCCTTGAGTAGTTTTGCTACATAAAGAAGAGTAACCCTACAAACAGATGTGACAAATTTCTACTTGATGGTCTATATATCCAATTATTTCTTACTTGTTGAATATGTTTTATAATGAAAGGAAAACAGGTGTACATCCACATGATACCTTTTCTACCAACCGGACATCTCAAAGTGCTTTAAGGTCAATGAAGTACTTTTGAAGTACAGTTGCTTTTGGATTTTTCAAGTTGATAGCCACATTTTCACTTCTACAAAGTTACAAGCTAATAGCAGGATGTAAATGGATGCTGATTAAGTTGACATAAACCCAAACTATATTCCTGTCACATCATACGCATGTAGGATGCTGGAATTTGTACTGAAAAAACAAAAAACAAAAAGTGCTGGAGGTCACAACAGATCAGGCAGCGTCTATGGAAAGAGAGCAAGCTAATATTTCAAGTCCAGATGACTCTTCATCGGAGCTCTGATAAACAGTCATCTAGACTCAAAACGTTACTTGGTCCTCTCTTCATGGATGCTGCCTGACCTGATGTGATTTCCCGCATTTTTTGTTTACTGTACATCATACGCATGTTTCAGTTCAACATGGAAATAATTTAGGTAGTATATAAAAATAGATTGAGAAATGATTGCAATCAGAATCATATCTGGCCTCCGGTGTAGCATGGGTCGAATAATACAAAAGGCCATGCTTGGTGAGAATTTTATGTTGGTGGGGCATTTTATTTTAGACCATGGCATTGTTAAAATGGAATGTATAACCTAGCAGATTTTCACAGAACAATTTGAAGCTGGAAGGGAGTCCCAATGTAATTGGTGAAAAAAAAGTTTGTTTCCTACAGCTCCGCAATGCACTGAATTTCAGCTCACAGCTAATAGGTAATAAGCAGTTCTCTGTCGAGGCAAGGCCAGAGGATGTCTTGTCCTAGATTATTGTTGTGCTCCTATTAATAGATGGAAACAGAATAACATTAATTGAGGCTCTTATAGTGAGAATTCCTGTCTCCACACTGCGAATGCTCCCCACTCTGCTGTGTGGCACTACCATTGTACTAAATGAGTTTGATTTCAACAGATCTAGCAACTCAAAACTGGACATCGAAAAGGCATTACGGACCGTCAGCAGCAGGATTGTGTGCAACTACAATCTGTAATCTCATGGCCCAACAGATTCCCCACTCTACCATTACCATCAATCCTGATTCAGTGAAGAGTGCAGGATGGTGTGCTAGGAGCCAAGGACTCACAGTAGGCATATCCTAAAATGAGGTGTCAATATAGTGACGCTACAACACAGGACTACTTGTACGCCAAAAAGTGGGATTAGCATGCAAAAGACAGAGATAAGCAATTCCATAACCATCAGATCAGATACAGATTCGGTAGTCCTGCCACATCCAGTCATGGATTGTGTTCAACAATTAAACGATGTAAGGAAGATCTGCAAATATCTTCAATGATGGAGGAACCCAGCACATAAGTGCACGTATAACCATCTTCAGCGAAAAGTGTCTACTGGATGATACAACTTGACCTCTCCTTGCAATCCCCAGCATTACAAATTCCAGACTTCAGACATTTCAATTAATTCTTCAATAAACTGCTGAAGGCATTGAAGGCTGTGGGCTTGAACAATATTTTGGCAACAGTACTAAAGATCTGCATTCCAAAATTAGCAATGCCCTAGCCTAGCTTTACCAGTATAAGTGTAATAGCACTGACATTGGTCCAACAATATGTAAATTTGTCTGGGTAAGTCCTGGCCACAAAAGCAGGAAAAATGCAACCCAGCCATTAACTGTTTCTCAAAGTAACGGAAAGGGTACTGAAAATTGCTATCACATGTCACTTACCAATAACCTGCTCACTGAAGCTGAGTTTGGATTCTGCCAGGACTACTCGGCTCCTGACCTCATTACAGTCATGGTCCAATATGGACAAACTAACTGAATTCCATAGATGAGGTGAGAGTGACTGGCATGATATCAATTTTACAATGTATGATATCAAAAATCCTTTAAAAAACTAAAAGGAAATCAGGGGAAGTAATCCACTGGTTAGAGTCACACCTAACACAAAGGAAAATAGTCATTGTTGGAAGTCAACCATCTTAGTCCCAGAACATTGCTGCAGGACTTTTAAAAAAAAATCAACGTGCTCGGAGATGTTATTACACATATCTGAAGCAGGTAAATACCTGAACCTCAGCCTTCTGGCTCAGAAGTAGGGGCACTATCACTACACCACAAGATTTATCATGTCTTTGACGAAGATTATTTCCTTTACCTCTGTGCACATTAAAATACTCTACCTGGTCTGGTAAGACCTGCTCAAATGCTCAACCAAACAGGTGGGACTTGAACTTGGAACCGTCTTGCCTACAGGCAGGGACACCACCACTACAACATAAGAGTCCTTAAGAATTCCTCAAGGTATTGTTCAAGGCTTAGCCATCTTCAGCTGCTTCAGCAGTGACCTATCTTCTATCATAAGATAAGTATGAATGTTTGTTGATGATTGCAAAATGCTCAGCATAATTTATGACTCCTTAGATACTGATGCTGTCTGTGTCAATATCCAACGAGAAGTGGACAACATCCAGGCCTGGGATGATAAGTGGCAAGTAACATTTGAGCCACACAAAACAGCATCTGTGTCTGATCTTGCTATTCAACTGTTATCAAGCATAAACTATCAAAGTTCTGGGAGTTATCATTCGTATTAACTGGACTGGGCCAAACATTTAGTGCAGCTACAAAAGCAGATCAGATGTTATAAATTCTGTGGTGAATAACTCACCTCCTGACTCCCTAAAACATGTTTGCCATCTACAAGGGACAAGTCAGATGTATGGTGGAGTACTCTTGATTTGTAATGCAGCTCCAGCAACACTCAAAAAATTTGATATCACCCAGGTGAGAACAGCCTAGTTGATTGATGCCCTGTCTACCACTTTAAACATTCACTCATCCACGTCTGATGCACAGTGGCAGCAGTGTCTATCATCTACAAGATGCACTGCAACAATTCACCAAGGCTGCTGACAGCACCTTCCAACTATGAGATACATATAAGGACAAAGACAGAAAATGCATGGGAACATCACCACCAAAAAGTTCCCTTCCAAGTCACACGCCATTCAGACTTGACACTATATAATTATTTCTTCATCATTGATGGGTCAAAATCCTGCAACTCCCTTATACCTCATGGACTGCAGTGCTTCAAGAAGATAGGTCACCATCACTTTTTCATGGGTAATTAGGAAAGGGCAAAAAAAGCTTGCTTAGTCCATTTACTCATATCTTTGAACATATAAATCTTAAAAATCAGGGAACACATCAGTACTCTTATCTTTTTAGCCTGTGAATGTGGATATTATGGGAGACTGATTAAGTTGTAGGAGGGTAGGAAAAGCATGTTTATTTGTATTTTTAAAACTTAACAAAATTGTATGTAGATCTCCTTTGGCGTTGCTTTATGTGTGTCAGACTGCAGTAGAAATTTCTGGAACAATGCAGAGATGGTTTTCAAGAAACTGATAGCATGCAAACACATTGAGTATGGTCAACAAATCCTGGCCTCACCAGTGATGGCATCTCCCATGAAAGAATAAATTAAGAAAAAAGTAGGCCATGGTAAGATGTCTTTTAATAAAAGCAAAATACTGCAGATTCTAGAGATCTGAAACAAACACAGTGAATGCGAGCGAAACTCAGCAGGACTGGCAACATCTGTACAGAGAAATAGAGTTAATGTTTCAAGTCTGGTATCAATCTTCTTCAGAATGGTTTGTAAAATGGTTCTTTTTGTTTGATATTGTAAAATTTAAGATAGACAAACATTCCTTTTTTGATGTTGTAGAAATATTTAAAGTTTGTGTGCATGCTAGTTGCAAGAGTTTGAAATTAGAACTTCATTTATGAACTGGATTTATGCTGCAAGTTTAATGTTACTGCGAAGTGTCATGACTCATTTGGGAGGTACAATGCAAATGAAGCCTTGCTATCCCCTGAATCATCACAGAAGTTGAAGTTTTTAAAAGAAATAGCAAAAAAGCAAAATGCAGTAGCAAGGTCTTTATACAAGTGCTTCCAATTTGAGGATGCCTAGGCCTAAACCTCCTACTAATCAAGGAAGTTTGAGGATCCCTTTTCAAACTTTCCCACCCTTCTTTGCTTAGATTTAGGTCTCATTTGTAACATAAATGCATTCACGTAAATCAATACATTTGCACCAAGGCTATAATTAGTCATCGTATGAATATATATCTCAGCTCCTCTTACAGTTCATTATCCTCTTCCAAACAAATGTCACAATAAATTTATCCAGTATAACTTAAATATAACAGTTAGGAAAACCCCAGATTCAAGCTCATGATTGGTGTCAACTGAGCAGTGATAGTATTGCTACAATAACCTGAGCACTCCTCTTTGAGTGTGAACATCAGGTGATGACAGATCAGGTTAACTGTGATATCCTGTATGATAGAACAAAACATTGTTCTGATTCAGTCACAAGAAAAATATTGATTTGGGAAATTTGTGGTGATAGTTGCATGCAAATTTGCTCATGTTCCTGTTACAAATAAAGCACAGAGTACTTTTCCTTTTTAGATTTTGTCCATGAACTATCTATGCACACTGTATGATGTCATTAGTTTTTAAATGAGCTATGATTAGCATATCTGCATAAAAGTATCCATTTTTCTTTAAAGAAACAGAAAAATGTAGTGGGCAAAATTCATATTGCAGAATCTTCTGCTCTCAGCGATGGTAAAGTAGGAGGCATTTTATTGGATGGGTGAAACCTTCATGCATCTGTCAGAGTTAAGTTCCTTGAGGGACGATCCATGGTTGACCTTTCCACCCTGCCACCAATTGAATCCTTAAGTAGTCAACTTGAGATTAAATAAAGGTTAATAAAGTTTAAAAAAAGCTATATAATTAACATATACTTAACAGTGTTGTCTTCACTGATTTGGGCCTTCAAGGCTACTAGTAAAAGACAACAGAGTTCTTCATTTGGAAAGTTCAAAATTAGTTCTTCATTTGGAGATGTACGAACTGGTCATATAGCAAACAATGCGCATAAATATTACTGATGGGCCAGCTGGATTCTGAAGCAAACCTATACATTAACTGACCTTGGCTATTTGATCATTGATGCTTATTTTTGTACAGAATTTTCAGGGTGCAATTTGCACACAGGATTTAAATTAAACAACATCCCACTTTTTGTGTACATTGTTACTGGTTTATTAGGATCCAACAGGAATTGTACGTGTTAACTCAAAAATTACATTTTTTTGACAGGATGGGGCCAGATGGTTATACCATATGAAATAGCTTGTTTTGTTTACAACAGATTTTTATTCACCAATATATCCATAATTGCAATGGAAATATTTGAAACAATAATTGTTGTTGTATTTTAATGACCACCCGTGGGTGAGAAAGCATGCATTTAGACCCAAAAAAAAGGCACGATGCCATACTCTCCACCTGACCGCCTGCCCTACTCAACCATATTTTATGAGCAACAGGGGAGATATTGAGTAGATCAGCTGCCCTTGCCCAATTGAGGCCCTTAAGTGGGCAGATAATGCACATTTAAAGACCTCATCCTGCTGCCACCCTAATTAAACAGTTGGTGGCAGAAGTCTTCTAAACATGCAGCTTGACCAATCTAGCCTTGTATGTTACTGGTCAGTTATGACTTTGTGCCTCGTTTGGGCATCCAGTGCCAATCAGCAGCCTTTCTCACAGTTCTCCCCAACCCCCACTACCATATTCATCACTCAACCTCATACTGGGGTCTGTCAGTCTGGCCCCAGCAAGATCCTGGACATGCCTGAATGTCCAGTCCATTGTTAAATGCCACCTGTTACCTACTATACCAGCAGAGGTCACAGTTTATGATGGTGCAGATGGTTAAAAGAGTTGTTGGCCTCCTGTAGATGGATAGAATTCCTATCTCATACCAAATAAAGAGCATTGTCCAAAAAAATGAGATCACAGTGAACCAGAGAAGCCAAACCATGTTTGCTCCCAACATGCAGGCAGGTGATAAGAATCCGCTCTCAATGTATAATACAGTCCAGGAAGTTTTCTTAGGAAACTCAGAGAAATAAGATCTTTTTAATGAAATCATACTCTATGTTCTTGAGAGATATCTAGGTTGTGGCAGAAAACTGGAGGTATTTCAACGATACGGGTTGGATGTTTTCGTTTTCTGACCATAGTCACACCAGAAAGCCTCTATGTTTCACCACTTTATCTGTTTTGGCAGTAAATTTTGTTATTACCCATTTCCTTCACATATCCCCATCAATTGCAAAAGGTTGTATCTCTGTACTTATTACTTTGCTTTAACATTCTTTGATGTGTCATAGCAGGCGGTTAAAAGTTATGAGCTAGATTTCTACTTTTTTAAGTGACATTTGCACAGAAGTGCAATGTAGTGGCAAACCTTCAAATTTCAGATATTAGGTGGGGAAGCTTCATTTGCAAATTGGCATAAAATAATCAATGTACATAGAGAGAAGACGATTTGAACGAGTCAAAAAAAAATCAGAGTAAAATAGCATACTCACAGTAGGACTCAAGGAATAGATCTGTCTTCAAGCCATAAAATCATTCATTTTAATCATATCATAAAGAAGAAGCCTGTGTTTACGTAGTACTTTTCATCAACTCAGGCAATTTAAATTTAACTTTGGGTTGCGTTGGGTCTGCAAAACTGGGCTGGGACTAGTCTATGTAAGCCGCAAGTAGAGGTTCTGTTTTCGTGTTCAACAACAAATGATGTTCCTTTCCAGTTAGATTACCTGAGTTACTAAGTGACATATCTCCAATCTACTTGCAACACACTTCTGCACTTCAATGCTGCATCTCAGGCTGGACTGGCAACTGTCACTGAAATGCTGCTGCAAGAGCACTTTGCACTCAGTGACATGCACCCAGATCATGAACTGGACCAGGATGCATTTCTGCCTGCTGCCTTAATACTTACTCGCTCTCAGTTTGCCTGGATGCTCACAGCATCCCAGCTTTGCATTGTTTAGCCTAGCTTTTTTGTGCTTTGCACCCTCAGCCAGTGATATCAGACCTTAACATTACTTTTGTCTTCCCTTGCCATTTTGCACAAACACAAAAGTCAGAAAGCTTGTCAAGGTTGTTAGCAGGACTCAATCAGGTAAAGAGGGATAGCCATTCCTCAAATAAGGCATAGTAAGTCAAAAAACACCCAATACCAGTCCAAGGGCTTGGACATAGTCAGCAACTCAGGGTAGTCAGAGTCAGGATACTTCCCACATAAAGGGAGGAGGAGATAAATATTGTGCAGCCCACATCCCATCTTGCATCTTTTGGCCCTTTAATGGGCTGTTTTCCTCCTGGAATGAAAGAGAGACAGATATTATGAGAAATGAAAGTGAGTGGCTCAGCTGTCACTTTTGGTACAGGTGGTGAGGTGTCCCAAAGCAAGTGAGTACACAGTATAGAGGATATGCAGGATTAGCTTATAGGGGATTGGTTAGCTGAGAGCAAATGAGGGAAGATATTGCAGGCAACAGTGAGAGTGGTAGAGCATGAGCCTCAATGGAAGAGGAGTATAGTAGCAGAGATATCAGAGAGAAGATGGTGACATTTACTCTGGTGGAGAAGATCATTGAATTTCTCCTTGCTGTGCATTCTTCCAAAGGACTGAAATTGCTTTAAACAGGATGAAAATCTTTAACCAGGGTGAAAAACAGACTGGCATGGTCTGGTGTCATGGCCTCCTCAGCTAGTCTTGTGGGTGCTGCCCCTACAGCACTCCGTCCAGCAAGATCACTAGATTACTGCCTGCAAAGCCAGTCAACGATTTTTTTTCCCAGTCTGCTATATCAGGAAAAAATGTCAGGAATCATGCATGGCAGCTCCAAACTAACAGTTCTGGAGATGGTGTGAACACAAGAGATGCCAGTGAATTCCACAATCTCTGTTTTGTGTGAGTTGTTCTGGAGACAGCGCATCATAAGATTGGGCTGAAATCAGACTTGAGAGACACCATAAGGGCTGGGTTGGTAGTTAATGAGGTGAGTTTGGTAAGATATATTGAGAACATCTGTTAGACCTTGCAGCAAAAGACCTGCCAATAAACTTGGCACAACATGCTCTGAGTCAAAAACATAAGATACAGTCCAGTGTTATGAACAGTGAAAGGGTAACTTAAATGTGCCTTTCCTGAAACTGTATCCATACTAAAATTACGATTACTGTAGTCACTGCAAGTGGTTATCATAGCAGGTCATAGAGTCATACAGCATGGAAACAGATCTCTCAGTCCAACTTATCCATACCGATCAGATTTCCCAAACTGAACTAACTTATTTGCATGCATTTGGCCCATATTCCTCTAAACGTTTCCTCTCCTTATATCTGTCCAAACGTTTGGTACCATATATGCACCACCCTCTGTGTGAAAAGGTTGCCCTTCAGGCCCCTCTTAAATCTTTCCACTCTCACCTTAAACCTATGATCTCTAGTTTTGGACTCCCCTACCTTGGGGAAAAGACCTTGGTTCTTCACCTTTTCTATGCCCCTCATGATTTTCTAAATCTCTGTAAGGTCACTCCACAGCATCCTATACTCCAGGGAAAGAAGTCCCAGCCTATCCAGCCTAACTCAAACTCTCCAGTCTCAGTAATGTCCTTATAAATCTTCTTTGCACCCTTTCCAGTAACATCCTTCCTTTTGCGGGTTGACCAGAATTATATGCAGTACTCCAAATGTGGCCTTACCAATGTCTTGTGCAGCTTTAACATGACATCCCAACTCAGTGCTCTGATGAAAACAAGCATGCCAAATGCTTTCTTCACCACCTGTTTATCTATAATACCACTTTCAAGGAACTATGTGCCTGCACCCCTAGGTCTCTCTGTCAGACAACACTTTTGAGGGCCCTATCATTAACTGTACAAGTCCTGCCCTGGTTTGTCCTAACAAAATGAAATACCTCACTTTTATATAAATTAAACTTCACCTGCCATTCCTCAGCCCACTGGCCCAATTAATCAAGATCCTGTTGTACCCTTAGATACCTTCTTCACTATCCACTATACTACCAACTTTGGTGTCATCCACAAACTTGCTAACCATGCCTCAGATATTCTCATCCAAATTGTTTGTATAAATAATGAACAACAGTGGGCCCAGCACTGATTCTGTGGCACTCCGCTAATCACAGGCCTCCAGTCTGAACAACAATCCTCTGCCACCACTCTCTGTCTCCTACCGTCAAGCCAATTTTGTATCCAATTGGCTAGCTCTCTCTGGATCCCATGCAATCTAACCTTACCCATCAGACTACCACGTGGAAAACAAGTTAGATTTGTGAGACATGATTTCCCACACACAAAGCCATGCTGACTATCCCTAATCAGTCCTTGCCTTTCCAAATGCATGTAGATCTTCTCTCACAGAATCCCTTCCAACAACTTAACCACCACTGAAGCCAGGCAGACCGGTCTGTAGTTCCCTGACTTTTCCTTGCAGCCTTTCTTAAATAATGGGACAACATTAGCCACCCTCCAGTTTTCCAGCACCTGACGTGTTGCTATCAATGATACAAATAGCTCTGATAGGGGCTCCACAATTTCTTCTCTAGGTTCCCACTATGTCCTGGGATACACTTGATCAGGTCCTGGGTATTTACCTACCTTTACGTGTTTAAGACCTCCAGCACCACCTCTTCTGTAATGTGTACTGTTTTCAAGACATTACTGATTATTTCCCCAAGTTCCCCAGCTTCCATGTGTTTCTCCACAGTAAAGACTCATGTAAAATATTCGTTTAGGATCTTACCCATCCCATGTGGTTCAACACATAGATGGCCTTGTTGATCTTTAAAGGGCCCCATTCTCTCCCTGGTTACTCTTTTGCCCTTAATATCCTTGTAGAATTTTTTGGATTCTCCTTAACCTTATGTGCCAAAGCTATCTCATGCTCCCCTTTGCCTTCCTGATTTCCCTCTTAGTTTACTCCTACAATCCCTATACTCGTCAAGGGATTCACTTGATCACAGCTGTCTATACCTGACATATAGAACAAAAAATAGAGAAAATTACAGCATAGGAACAGGCCCTACAGCCCTCCAAGCCTGCACCAACATACTGCCCATCACAACTAAAACCCCCTACCCTTCTGGAGACCGTATCCCTCTATTCCCATCCTATTCATGTATTTGTCAAGACGCCCTTTAAAAGTCACTATCGTATCTGCTTCCACTACCTACCCCCTGCCCTGGCAGCGAGTTCCAAGCACCCACCAACCTCTTTGTAAAAAACTTGCCTCGTACATCACTTTTAAACCTTGCCCCTAGTAACTGACTCTTCCACCCTGGGAAAAAGCTTCTGATTGTCCATTCTGTCCGTGCCCTTCATTATCTTGTAGACATCTATCAGGTCGCCCCTCAATGTCCGTACTCCAGTGAGAACAACCCAAGCTTCTCCAACCTCTCCTCATAGCTGATGCCCTCCATACCAGGCAACATCCTGGTAAATCTTTTCTGTACCCTCTCCAAAGCCACCACATCCTTCTGGTAGTGTGACTACCAGAATTGAACATAATATTCCAAATGCAGCCTAACTAAGGTTCTATAAAGCTGCAACATTACCTGCTAATTTTTAAACTCAATGTCCCAGCTGATGAGGGCAAGCATGCCGTACACCTTGTTGACTGCGTTGCCACTTTCAGTGACCTGTGTACCCAGATCACTCTGCCTATCAGTACTCTTAAGGATTCTGGCATTTGCTATATATTTTCCATTTGGATTAAACCTTCCAAAATGCATTACCTCACATTTTTCCGGATTAAACTCCATCTGCTATCTCTCTGCCCAAGTCACCAACTGATCTATATCCAGCCGTATCCTTTGACAGTCCTCATCGCTATCTGCAATTCCACCAACTTTTGTGTCATCGACAAACTTACTAATCAGACCAGTTACATTTTCTTCCAAATCATTTATATATATTACAAATAGCAAAGATCCCAACGCTGATCCCTGAGGAATGCCAATAGTCATAGCCCTCCATTCAGAAACACACATTTCCACCACTACTCTCTGTCTTCTATGACCGAGCCAGTTTTTTATCCATCTTGCAAGCTTACCTCTGTCCCTGTGCAACTTTACCTTCTGTATCAGCCTGCCATGAGGAACCTTGTTAAAGGCCTTACTGAAGTCCATGTAGATAACATCCACTGCCTTACCCTCATCCATCATTTTCGTCACTTCCTCAAAAAACTCAACCAAGTTAGTGAGACACAATTTCCCCTTCACAAAACCATGTTGCATCTCGCTAATATGCCCAAACTATCTACACACCCTACTCATCATCCATCAAGTCCTTCTCTACGGTGAATACTGACACAAAGTACTCATTTAATACCTCGCCCATTTCCTCTGGTTCCACACATAAATTCCCTTCCTTGTCCTTAAGTGAGCCAATCTTCTCCCTGGCTACCCTCTTGCCCTTTAAATATGTATAAAAAGCCTTGGGATTTTCCTTAAACCTGTTGGCCAATGACTTTGCATTACCGCCTTTAACTCTCCTGATTCCTTGCTTACGTTTCCTTTGACTTTCCTTATATTCCACCCTTGCTTTGTGTGTTCCCAGCCTCCTAGCCTTGATAAATGCTTTGATTTTCTTTTTGATTAGGCTTACAATATCTCTCATTATCCAAGGTAACCTAAACTTGCCGTATTTATCCTTCATCCTTACAGGAACATGCCAGTCCCGAGTTCCAAGAACTTACACTCAAAAGCCTCCCACATACTAGATGTTGATTTGCCCTCAAACATCTGCCTCCAATCTAAATTCTTCAGTTCCTGCCTAATATTGTTGTAATTAGCCTTCCCCCAATTTAGCACTTTCACCTGACAACTACACTTATCTTTATCCATCATACCTTAAAGCTTACTGAATTGTGATCTCTGTTCCCGAGCTGCTCCCCTACAGAGATGTCGACCACCTGACCAGGCTCATTCCCCAGTACTAGGTCCAGTATGGTCCCTTTCCTAGTTGGATTATCTACATTCAGTTTCAAGAAGCCCTCCTGGATGCTCCTTACAAACTTTGTCCTATCCGTGCCCTAAGCACTAGGTGAGTCCCAGTCAATATATAGGAAGTTAAAATCACCCACGACAACAACCCTGTTACTTTTACATCTTGCCAAAATCTGCCTACATATCTGTTATTTTATCTCCCACTGGCTGTTGGGAGGCCTATAATAAACCCCAAACATTGTGATTGCACGCTTCCTGTTCCTGAGCTCTACCCATATTGCCTCACTGTATGAGCCGTCCGAGGTATCCTCCTGCAGTACAGCTGTGATATTCTCCTTAACAAATAGTGCAATTCCCCTACCCCTTTTACATACCCCTCTATTCCACCTGAAACATCTGTATCGGAATGTTAAGCTGCCAATCCTATCCCTCCCTTGACCAAGTCTCTGTAATAGCAACAACATCATAGTTCCAAAAACTAATCCGAGCTTTAAGTTCATCTGCCTTACCTGTTACACTTCTTGCATTGAAATAGATGCACTTCAGTTCACCAGGCCCGCTTTGACTAGCAACCACACCCTGCCCGCTTTTCCTCTGAGTCTTACGGGCCCTATTCTCTAGTTCCCTTTCAGTCAATTCACCTTTGCTTTGGTTCCCACCCCTCTGCCAAGCTAGTTTAAATCCTCCCGAGTGACATCAGCAAACCTCCCGGCCAGAATATTTGTGCCCCTCCAGTTTAGATGCAACCCGCCCTTCTTGTACAGGTCCTGCCCCGGAAGAGATCCCAATGGTCCAGATATAAGAAACCGTCCCTCCTACACTACCTATTTAGCCACATGTTGAGCTGTACTTTCTTCTTATTTCTAGCCTCACTGGCACATGGCCCAGGGAGTAATCCTGAGATTACAACCTTGGAGGTCCTGTTCTTTAACTTTCTACCTAACTCCCTGAACTGCTGCTGCAGAACCTCATCACTCATCCTACCTACGTCGTTAGTACCAATATGCACCATGACCTCTGGCTGTTCACCCTCTCACTTCAGAATGCTTTCTGCCCGTTCAGAGACATCCTGGACACTGTCACCAGGGAGGCAACATACCATCCTGGAGTCTCTTTTATGTCCACAGAAGTGCCTATCTGTACCTCTAACTATAGAGTCCCCTGTAACTGCTGCTGTAGTGCTCTTTATCCTTCCCTTCTTAAGAACAAAGCCAGCCGTGGTGCCACCAGTCTGACTGCTGCTGCTGTTACCCCCTGATAGGTCATCACCCCAACAGTATCCAAAATGGTATACTTGTTAGAGAGGGGGGCAACCACAAGGGATTCCTGCACTGTCTGCCTGCCCCTTCGAGTGGTCACCCATCTACCTGCCTGCACATCGGGGGTCACCACATCTCTAAAACTGCTGTGTATGACACTTTCCACCATTCTCATGCTCCTAGGTGCATACCAAATACTGCTCTAACCTATCCATGCAGTCTGTGAGGAGCTGCAATTGGGTGCTGCTACCTGCTGTAATATTGATTGATCAGTATTTTAAGCCAAAGCTAGCATGATCCATCCTACAAAGCCATCTCCCTTCATCTACACTTTTCCTGTGTGCCGATTTATAGTTATTTAGATTAACCTTTACAGACACCTTATGACACTCATCGACTGTGTTTGAACCCACAACTTCAAGAACAGAGGAAGGGACATTCCCACTGTGCCACAAGATCTTTGTGCGCCCATTTATATACCTTATAGGGGATTGGTGGGTGTCCCATGCCAATCACTTAATCAGTTATATCTTTCTATCCAGTAATCCAATTACAGGGTAGAGGTTTCAAGCACAAATCCCTCCTGTCGAATGTCTCAATGCCCTGAGATCATCTTTGCTTCTCTCTTGTAAAGAAATCTTGTTAACTTTGTTTAGCCATCTTATCAAGCTTAGCAATGATTGCACAAAGGCAGGCTCTATGTTGTGTCCTTGGTCAGATAATAGGTTTCCTGACAAAAACGTAAATCCATCTTGATTGTTCTTCTGTGGCTGTTTCAACTTTGGCAGGCTGGTGAAGAGCTTTTATAATTTGACTGAAAGTGAGGTACTCATTTTAACAATGTAATTTTGCTCAGTTTATATGGCTGTAAGACCACCATCTCTTATAAGCTTGAAACAGCTATTTACAACATATGAATATGTTATTTTTAAAGCCTGTATATTTTTCCATGACTAGAATTTCAACGGCACTTTGCTGATAAGTTGGGAGGCAGCAGGACTGATGCAGGAAAGCCTTTGGAGCACTCTGACATCTCCCACTTTGACTTTTGGTGTCAGGGCTCACAGTAACCTAACGTGGGCAGTCAATAGTTTATAAGTAATTTTCTGATATTTTATTAGATCTGTGAAGAAGCAGGAATTTATATCTACTTTAATTAATTAGGTAAAGAAAGTATACAACTGTGACAATTGGGAATGGTTCACTAATGCCAGAGGACAAACAGGCTGGCTGTGCAGGATGTTTCAATTTCATTAAAGTGGTAAGGGCAGCGTCCTGCTCTCCAACTGAGTTGCTAGGGAACCCTCCCCTAAGTCTTCCTCCTCTCCTTCTTTTCCATCTTCCATCTGTCTGATGAGGACTGCTCAATGAAAACTGTTCTCTGGGAATTGTCTGATGAGAACTGCTGCCTGTAAGGTCTATTTGATTAGAACTGTCCTCAGAGAAGAACTCCTCTTTTGCCCTGAACACTTAAAGTCATATTTCCAGGGGCAGGTAACTTGTGCTGTGTCATTCAATTGTCTGAACCCTTTTCGCCAATGGCCATGGGACTGCCACTGATGACGTTGGACAACCACTGTCCCCTTGCCTGCTTTCATCTGAAGGTTAGCTTGCCATTTTTTCTAAGAACAAATACCGTCTTATTTTAAAGAGTAACTTACTGTTAGTAGAGTGTGTGGCACCAAATAAATTGCTGACGTTAGTTCAATGGGCATTGTGACATGTATATTATTTGTAAGTAGAGTCATAGATTCATAGAGACGTACAGCGCAGAAACAGACACTTCGGTCCGAATCGTCCATGCCAACCAGCTATCATTTGCCAGCATTTGGCCCCTATCCTTCTAAACCCTTCCTATTCATGTACCCACCCAGATGCCTTTTAAATGTTGTAATTGACCCAGCCTCAACTTGAAGAATTACTTTAAGTCACTGAACTGGAGCTTCAGGATTCAGTGATCTGAAAAAATAAAACGCAAGCCATTTGCCCACCCCAGAAAAACCCACTGAAACTTTTCTTTTAATTATGAAATTTGGCACCCATTGAAGACTGTCCATAGTATTTTCACTTCAGCAGCAAAGATTTGAAACCTGAAAAACTAAGAACAATAATGTTCCCCACCCTAAATAAACCCTTCTGAGATGGTTTGAGATGGGAATGAGATGTAGAACCTGAGTACAAGTACATCCAGGTTAAGCAACACAGACCTGAAATTTAAAAGCTAAGCATGCAGTTTTTATCCTAAATACTACTGGAATTTTCAAATGAGAATGAGCACCTTTGTGTATGTTCCATGTCAGGAGCAGCAAGCACTGAAGATCTGAAAAGCTCAGAAAAATTCTATTGCCCACCCAAAACCCTTTTTGAAATAATAAAATTGAGCACCTATGTATGGCTTCTGTATCGCGTCTAACACCAGCTTGAGACCTGAAAGAAATGAAGAACAATTTAAATTCAACTTGCTTGAAAGGTTTTAATTATGAAATTTTGCACCTGTGTTGAGGAATGTATAGTTGATCTGTGTGAAGCAGCAAAGACCAGAGACCTGAAAAACTGAGAACAACGACATTGCCCACCCCAACCCTTTTGAAATGTTTTAAATATTAACTAAAGTTGTGCAACTGTCCAGTTAGGTCTGAGTGTAGTGGTATATTCCACTTGGCTAAGCAGTACAAACTGGAGATCTGAAAGAACCTCAGGGCAGTATGGTGGCTCATTGGTTAGCACTGCTGCCTCACAGCACTGGGGACCCGGGTTCACTTCCAGCCTTGGGTGACTGTGTGTGGAGTTTGCACATTCTCACCGTGGCTCCATGGGTTTTCTCTGGATGCTCCGGTTTCCTCTCACAGTGCAAAGATGCGGAAGTTAGGTGGATTGCCCATGCTTCATCGACCCTAGTGCCCAAGGGGTTAGGTGGATAGCCATAGGAAATGCAGGGTTACAGGAACAGGGGGGTGGTGATGGTGTTAGTCTGGGTGGGATGCTCTTCTAAGTGTCAGTGTAGACTTGTTGGGCCAAATCGCCTGTTTCCACACTGTAGGGATTCTATGGATTTGTTTCACTTTCTCTGGCAGTTTATTCCATACATACATCACCTTCTGTGTGAAAATTGCCCCTTAAGACCCTTTTAAATCTTTCCCCTCTCACCTTAAACCTATACCCTCTAGTTCTGGACTCCCCTACCCTGGGAAGAAGACCTTGCCTATTCACCCTATCCATGCCCCTCATGATTTATTAAACCTCTATAAGGTCACCCCTCAGCCTCCAACGCTCCAGGGAAAATAGCCCCAGCGTATTCAGCCTCTCACTATAGCTCCACCCCTCAAACCCTGGCAGCATCCAGCATCTTTTCTGAACCCTTTCAAGTTTCACAACATCTTTCCCATAGCAGGGAGACCAGAATTGAATGCAATATTCCAAAAGTGGCCTAATCAATGTCCTGTATAGACGCAACATGACCTCGCAACTCCTATACTCAATGCACTGACTAATAAAGGCAAATGTACCAAATGCCTTCTTCACTATCCTATCGACTTGCGACTCCACTTTCAAGAACTATGACCCTTGCACTCCAAGCTCTCTTTGTTCAGCAACACCACCCAGGACCTTACTGTTAAGTGTATAAGTGCTGTGCTGATTTGCCCTAGTAATATGTAGCACCTCATATTTATATAGATTAAATTTCATTTGTCACTCCTCGGTCCATCGGCCCATCTGACCCAGGTCTCATTTACTCTGAGGTAGCCTTTTCGCTATCCATTGCACCACCAATTTTGGTGTCATCTGCAAACTTAATAACCATACCTCCTATATTCACATCCAAATCATTTATATAAATGACAAAAAGCAGCAGACCCGGCACCAATCCTTGCAGCACACCACGAGTCACAGGCCTCCAGTCTGAAAAGTAAACCCCCACCACCACCCTCTGTCTCCTACCTTCGAGTCAATTTCTTCCCTTTGTTTTCATAAGCGAGAATTTTGGGAAGTTAAGTACTCCTGTAATAGATGTTAAATGAAATCTCATGGTGCACAGTGAATCCTAGGTTGGGAAGTTTTTAAAGGACCCCATTATTTAACACGAACACCATGCCATTTTGCCAGTGACATGTAGCTGACATTTCAACCAACCACTGGGAGCGCGCTTGAGCCACTTTGCCAATTGGAAAGCCTGGCATCACATGAGAAGTCCAATGAAATCTGGTGACCACCCAGTAGGCCAAAGGGTTGGCCTCTTTTTTTGGCACTCTGTGGCCCATATTTAATGAGGTGTGAAACAGAATCAAAAGTTTTGATACAGTTATACTCAAAAAACCAGAATTCTACGGTAAATTTGAAATTAATTCAAGTATTCAGAAAATACAGCTAGAAGGCCCACTCATGCCATCCCTTGCCGAGATCTCTGTAATCCCATTCTTAGTCTAGATAACTGTTCAGAGAAGTCAAATGTGTCTTCACTGCCATCTAACTAACTGTATCACTATTCCTACCACAGTTAGTTTTGAGTCTGTGCTACAACAAGAAAAAGCTTGCATCAAATATGAGGGAGGCAACGCCCTAGTGGTATTAATCCAGCAACTCAGAGCTAATGTTCTGTGAATCCCACTATGGCAGATGGTAGAATAAAAATATGTGTAATTAAGAATCTACAAATGACCATGAACCATTGTCAATTGTCAGAAAAACTGGCTCACCAATGTCCTTTTGGGAAGCAAATCTACCATCATTACCTGATCTAGCTTACATGTGACTCCAGATCCACAACAACATGGTTATCTCTCAACTGTCCTCTGAAATGACCTAGAAAGCCACACATTTGTAACAATCATCAAGAAGTCTCAACTAGCAAATGAAACTGAACAGACCATTGCTGAATCCTCCATTATCAACATCCTGGGGATTATCGTTAACCAGGAATTCAACTGGACTCACCTTGTAAATACAATGGCGACAGGAGCAGGTCAGAGGCTAGTAATACTGTAACAAGTAACTCACCTCCTGACTCCTCAAGCCTGTCCTCCACCTACAAGGCACAAGTCAGGAGTGCACTGGAATACTCCCCACTTTGAGAGAACACTGCAGCAGGACAGAGTGCTAGCATGACAGCAACATGCAATAAGCAACTGGAAGGTAATGCTTATTCTAGTGAATAGAGAGGAGGTTTTCCGCAGAGTGATCACCCAGTCTGTGTTTGATCTCGCCAATAGAGAGGAGATTATACTGTGAATAGCAAATAGTAGACTTGATTGAAAAAAATACAGGTAAATCACTGCAAAACCCAAATATTGTGTGACGGTGAGAAGGAAGCAGATAAAGAGCAATTGTTACAGGCTCTGTGATTGCATGGGAAGGCATTATGGTGTGATTTGTGAATTTTCTAATGACAAGATAAATTTTAAAACTGAACTGTTTCAGATGAGTTTGTCACCTGTAATTTTTTTAAAAATTGCTTTCCATTTAACTGGTTCTAGGAAAAAAAAACAAAATTTCTGACTATATCTTTTGGCCTTTAGATCTTCCCCCTTTTCTGGTTTCATTTAAATGGATGTTGTCACACAATGCATTCCACAAGATTGACAATTAGGAATGTGATGTAATCCACGGCGTTTTGCCAACACAAATATCTAAGCATCAATAGCAGGAGCCTGAGAACTGTGTTTGAATCACAAACAAAAGGAGCTTGTCAATGAGAGCCACTATTTTCTGAAAAAAGGCCTCATTTTCTGGAGTGCCCTAAGATTACACAACTCACTCAATCCCAACTCGACAAGCTTGACATTCCATAACTTCAAAACTACTGAATAGATTAATTACTCATCTTCTTAACCTGGAGAACATATCAAAAGCATGGCACTTTTCTGTTTTCTAGGTTTTTAGCCCAACATTTAGAGTAATCTGTTATATAGCATTGAGTAATTAGATTGTAAATTGTTTTGTATTTTACGCTGAAAAAAGATACCTGGGGATTGTTAAAGATCAATTCACAAGTCATGTAATCCCAGCAGGGAGCTTAAAGGAAATGTGGGTTATAAAATTAATATCATGATGTTGTAACTGTATCTGTTGCCTGTGTATCCTCGTAGAAGCAGGGGTTTGGTAAGTTTACTTGTAAATTTGTGCCTTATACTTTCAAAATTTTCTTCCTCATTCTGAAGGCACTGACTTATACTGAAACATGGTTTAAAGATGCACTGGCAGCTCTCCACTGTCTTGCACAGTATTTATTCATCATACATGATCCTACACAATAAAGGGTCAGCAGGCTATCTAACTTCAAAGAACATTAAAGCCAAGCCTAATCCTGTTCACACACTTTTATGTTTCCAGAACTTCCAAATTGATAGAAGATTATTTTCAATTGGAGTTGTGTGTAGTGACAAAAATATGTTGAAATGGTTTTATACAACTTTATTTTTCTGATGTTTTCACTATACTATATTTCAGAATGTTTATTGGTGTTCCAACAATTTGATGTTATGAAGGATTAGTTCTCAGAGGATTAAATACTGGTTACGAATATTTTTAATGAGAGAAGCCAACATGCTAAATTAATTAATAAAATTAGCAACTCAAATCT
This sequence comes from Rhincodon typus, assembly GCF_021869965.1. Taxonomy (NCBI): domain Eukaryota; kingdom Metazoa; phylum Chordata; class Chondrichthyes; order Orectolobiformes; family Rhincodontidae; genus Rhincodon; species Rhincodon typus. The sequence goes on along the minus strand of NC_063340.1, from coordinate 22,377,757 downwards.
GTTTTATTTGTTTCTTAATGGAAGAATACCCTTAAATATACGTAGTTTAAAATTAGCATAGACGTGTTTCTGGGCCTGAAATAAGCAATATTATTTATGCATCAACAAAGTGGTAGCTACCATGTTTGAAAGAGGTCTCAAGTTCATTATGTTCCTGTGGAAATGGGACATATATGAGCATCGCAAGTCTCCTGGGTACTGGGGCGTATGACATTGTACATTGAAAATGGAACACAGATGTACTGAAAAGAGTCCTCTATAATGCACATAAAACAGGTATAGTTTCTAATCTTACTTGATTGAATGGTAGCATTGGTAGAAAATATCATACCAAGTTCAAGATGTTGAAACAGACTGTGGCTTCTTAAGTAAAAATGTTAATGAGTGTACTCAGATGTAAAAGTCAATTTTATCAGTAATTTTTATTATGCTGTTGTGAAATATATATTTTATATTTCCCTATCATGAATCAAACAGATTTTAACATTAAAAAAATAATTCACTGAGAGAAAAATGGTGACCAGAGAAGTTTTGAGCCTTTGTTTGGCTGAAATTAGACACTGAGAATCAATGCCTACCTATCACTCTGACAAGTGATTCGCCCGCAGAGAGAATACAAAGTTATATTCTGATACAAGAAAACAGATACAGCTTCTGTTTTTAACAGTAATGAGACAGGATTACCAATTCTAATTATTTAATTCCAGAGTAGACCGAGCATCAGCATTGAAGGCAAGGGGAAGGATGGATCAGGGGAATCCTTCATAGTCCACTTAAAAGTACCTGTCTTTTGTAGAAAATGCCCTACACTGCTGTATATGACTCCTGTTTTCAAATTAGGGACTCATAATTTATTTTTCCATCTTCTTGATAAACAACAACAGCATTCTTCTTCTGAACTGGTGTACAGGCAGGCAGTTTGCTCCAAGATATCTGGCTGTACCACGGGAGGCATGTGTTCCAGTGCTATTATGAGATGACATACATGAGGTTTTGCTTTTTATATGGCAATGCATTGCATCCATTCTGAAAACAATAGACTGCAGTTTTGTTGAAGAGGCAGTAAGGTTGAATTGGAAACGTCCTGAATTGGCAGATTTTTAAAAGTTCTGCCTCCATTAAAAGGTCCTCCAGTTGTCATATTTTTGGACCTGGAGGGGGATGGTATGCTGTCCAGAACACCCTTTTGGAGGCAGACATGAGACAGCAACAGAATTGGATAGATGCAAGGCCAGCAAGCTAGAATGCTCACTTTGATTCACTGGGGCATCAGTCCAAGTTATAGTGATGAATATCAATTCCTCAAACCTTCATCCCACCCCATCATCCAACCCATGCTCCTCCGCATCCCCACCATATACCCCTTAAACGTATTAATAATCCTCAAGTATCCTCCATATTCATGCTGACAGTATTTGAAAAAATATTAAAATATAAATAAATTTTGAACAAGCTATAAATGCTGTAATTCAAATACTCTTAATACTGATAAAATGTAAACATTGCTAAAAATAGACAAGAAGTTGAAACTTTTCATCTTACACTCAGAACTATGACGCAAGAAACAGACTTGTTTGGACTTGCGTAAGGGTGGTAATCTGTCTGATGATATGTAAGATAGGATTTTTTTCCTTACAACTCACTGCATCCATGCATGTAATGGCTATGCAAGACACACAAAAATGATATCCCTCTCCACCCTATTTTATCAATGATTGGCTTTGCCCAACATGAATTTATCAAATGGTTGTATGATGTTGCAAACAGTTCTAAATGAAATTTCGACCTGCAATGTGAAGATTTCCTTCACTTTCACAAGGACCATGCAAGATCCAGATATTGAGAACAATACCATGTGCTGTTTTGACAGTGCTAGCTTATTCAACAACATGCCACTCAAAGAAACCATTGACATTTGCACTTTGTCTCTATATCATGATAATCTAGGCATGCCAACAGCATTCATCGAATTCATGAATTTAGCAATTCATGCAATTACATTCAGTTTCAATGGCACCATGTATACCTAAATAAATGGTGATGTCAAAGAAACCCCTCTGGGCCCAGCTCTTGCTAACATCTTTGTTGGTTAATATGGGAAGCATATTTTCAATGGAATGACCACTAACCTCCTAGCCCTTACATACTTCCAAGGGCATTTCAAAATTGTCCTGTGTAATAACAGATATTCTGATCAATTAATCTATTGCTGTATATCATAATCACTCATGAAAAGGCCTATATATCCATCACTTTTGGCACTGAATGATGTCCATTTTACCTAAGATTACTCTGAAAGGGGAAGGGGTTCGAAAGATTTTAGCAACAGATGATGCTAGCTATTCCACATTGCTATGTACTATGTGGTAAACTTACAGCTGTTTTTCTCTAATAACAAGATGCTGCTATCAAGCCAAAATATTATTCTACCTACTATATGAATGAAAAATATGATATATGTGTTTCAACAGAGTAAGATGAGGGTACCAAAATGCAGTTTCAGACCTTAATTCTCCTCCAGAATCTCTTTTAGGTAGGCTTTCAGACAACTTCAAAGAGTCAGCTGGAAGGCCACAGCTGCTGTCCTCTCCAGCCACCATTCTGTCATCAAAAGTAGCCTGACATAGTCGTATTCAAAATTATACCGTAAAATCAATATCCAAGACTCTCCCAACCAGACATGATGTCGAATAAATCAAATTGGTTGAAGTCTGGCATCTGTGATGCTGGACACCCCATGAGGAAGCTGAAATGGCTAGTTGTGGGAAAATTTAATTGAGCTCTGTAAAATTTTAGGAATCTAGATAAGCCTTTAATTCCCGTTTAAACTTCCCTAAGCAGAGAGATCCATAGCCTGAAAGAACATAGATTTGAAGAATTTGGCAGATAGTTGAGGGAGTTGAGAAGAAATTCCTTCATGGGGTTTAGAACTCACTGCCTAAAGGGGGATAGAGATAGAAATCCTCATCAAATTTAAAAAAAAAACTTAGATATGCATTGAATTCCTTAAGGTACAGAGTTGTGGAGCAAGTAGTAAAAATGAGATTAGACTGAGTGACCCAACATCTTGCAATTCAAAATTCACAATGACAGGATAAAGGGGGAAGAGAGAAAATTGCCAAAAAGAAGAGGGTATCTTGTGGATAATTTGAGTGAAAAGTTCCCAAAAATTGAAGGAGGGTATTGAAAATGATAACTCAAGTGAAAATAAAGTCTTGAGATTGAATTGGAGAGATGGTGCAGCTCCCTTTTAAGATGCATCAGGAATTGACAGCAATTGTCTTCCACTGGTGTTTCCTGAGCTCCTAATTTTCCTGTGCCTTTGCTTGATTTTGTTACAAGGATGAAATCAGAATGGAGGTAAAATAATTCTAAAAAGATTGTTGAGGATAGGGATTTGCTCTCTAAAAAAAAGAAGATTCAAGGATGATCTAATATAGAATTTTAAAATTATTGAGGAGTTTTGTGATATAAACTATATGATATATCACATGTATATTTATTATCATTTCTTGTAAGTGTGGTGTTCTGGTTTTTGAGTTAGTAACCTATGGGTTTTCTACATGTCTGAAGTTATACTTCACATGTTATTCATTATTCATTCATTATATTTTATGTAGGCATGGTGAATTATTTTGAAACAATTTTTGAGATCTGACTTTAGAGTGTAGCCATTATACTCTCGAGTAGCTATTATTCATTTTTGGTTGTATTGCAGTTACTGAGTATGGTGCAGACCACTTTATTGTGTTTCACCTTGGCTGGACTTGGTCATCATCCACGCATTGTTCCAGCATGGATGATTTTCTCCTGATTAATCAAATAATATGAAGCTGGGTAATGGAGTTCAGATACAAATCAGGCATGATCTAATTGAATAATGGTATAGCCTTGAAGACTTGAATCTTCTACTCCTGTTTCTTTGTTCCTCCTTTTTTAAGCCCACTGTAGGCTAGGTAATTCAACATGGACTCAGGAAATCCAAGCTTACTTAAAAATATTGACACAGTGAATAAGCTTTTACTGTTACAAGTGCATGCTATATTTATATTGCTCTCAAACTAAATTTGCAATTCAATCGGTCCAGCAACTAATCCAATAGTATAACTTACTTCTAGATGGTTACTTGCAAAAACTCCCAAAGCACTCATTGTGGTTTAAACATAGATATAATTAAAATCTTACTGCAATATCAATTTTCTGTGATCTGTTTCTTTGAACAAAAGCCACCTCGCCTTTATTCTACAGATTGCAAGTCATATAGCATGAAATATTAACCATTTTTAAGTGCAGGTTATAGCAAAAATCTTTTAACATTAAAAGTATAATTTGTAGAAAATGTGACATCAGTTTAGACAAAATTAATTGATTTGTAGTGATGTCTGTTTAATTAATTAATAGGTTGATATAGTTTTGCAATGTTACGAGAATAGCCTAATAGAGGATTTCTAAAGCAACATTCACTTAAAAGAAATGGGAAACAATGTTTTTAACTACAGAGCAAATATGCTTTATTTGGTACTTTTTCCTTATATTGTATATCACAAAGATATTCTACAATTGCCTGTGAAGTGGTTTTGTAACATTTTAGTTAATGATCTTGACGTGGGTCTTTCATCTTTTGAGGTAAGGAAGTACAATTAAAATAATCCACATAACCGTCATTTTTTAAAAATCTACCTTAGTCCAACAATCAAATTAATATACTGCAAAATAATATCCTATTAAAATTTACAGTTAAATGAAAAATATTTTCATGGTCAACTACAGATTATCTCTAAATACTATCTTAGGTATTTTCCTAGTGAGTTTACAGGGGTTTAGATGAGAAAGGTGAGGAAGGTTATTGGCTTCATCCACTCCCTGTACTGAATTAGATGACTTGAGCTGGTTAGCAGTGGGGAGGTTGAGATTTATCTCAGTTGCCTGCTTTAGCAAGGAGACTAACAGCTTGGATTTCATGCCCAATGTCCATTCTAGAGCTGTGTGGGATGTCATGGTGGGATAGTGGTAATATCACTGGATTTATAATCAAGAAGCCCAGGTTAATGCTCTGGAGATATGGATTAGAATCCCACCTTGATGGCCAGTAGAATTTAAATATAATTAATAAATCTGGAATTAAATGCTAGTCTAATGGTGATCACAAAACCATAGCCGTTGGTGCAAAAATCCATTTGGTTCATTTATTGCTCTTTGGAGAAAATATCTGTCATTCTTACTTGGTCTGGCCTATATGTGACACAAGCAATGTGGTTCACTCTTAAAGGATCTCTGATAGCAAGCTGAGACAAATCCTAAGCAAAGGAATTAAATCAATGGACCGGCTAGACACTGGAAACAATAAAGGTAAATCTGACCCTGCAAAGTCACCCTTACTAATATCTGGGGACCTGTATCAGAATCAGGAGAGCTGTCACTCAGCCTCATCAAGCAACAGCCTGACATTGTCATACGTATGGATCCAATATCCCAGAAACATGCAGAGTGGTACATAGTCTGGAGGGAATTGCCTTAGGGATCATTAACATTGACTCTGCAGTCTCATGATATCAGGTCAAACATGACCAAAGAGACCTCTGCTAATTACCACTAACTGACTCCTCCCACTCAGCTGATAAATCAGCAATGTTCCATGTTAAACACAAATTGGTAGAAGCCTTCAGGGTGGCAGAGGCCGCAGAACGTACTCTGGGTAGGGGACTTCAATGTCTATCACCAAGAGTTTCTTGGTAGCACTACTACTGACCAGGCTGATGAATTCTAAATGATCTGGATCTGTGGCAAGTGGGAGAGAACAATAAGAGGGAGAATCCTACTTGACCTCATTCTTATAAAGCTACATGTTGCAGATGCACCTGTTCATGACAGTATTCGTAGAAGTGATCAATCCAAAATCATTGCTAAAACAAAATCCTGTATTCATACCCTCCATTGTTATGTATGACACTACCACTGTGCCAAATGGAGTAGAATCAAACAGATCTAGCAACTCAAAATTAGGTATCTATGAAGTGGGTAGAACATCAGGAGCAGCAGAATTAGCCTGCCATATCCCCCGCTGAACCATTACCATCAAGCCAAAGAAATGGCTCAATGAAGAGTGTAGAAGGGCATATCAGGAGCGGCTCCAAGAAAACCTAAAGGTCAGATATCAATGTGATGCAGGTGCAACACAGGACTAATTGAATTGCATGCAGCAGAGACATGCATGGAGGAGGCCCAGGATGGACATGTCGTCCAAGGAGTGGGAGGGGGAGTTGAAGTGGTTTGCAACTGGGAGGTGTTGTCATTTGTCACGAACCGAGCATAGGTGCTCCACAAAGCGGTCTCCGGAGGCCTCCTCCATTGCCACAATGACGCCACCCGAAGGCTGGAGGAACAGCACCTCTTATTCTGCCTGGGAACCCTGCAGCCCAATGGTCTCAATGTGGACTTTACAACTTCAAAATCTCCCCACCCCTGACCTCATCCCAAGACCAGCCCATCTCGTTCCCGCCTCCTTGACCTGTCTGTTTTTTCTCCCACCTATCCGTTCCTCCCACCTCATTGACCAACCCCCACCCCCACTTCCTACCTACTTGTCTCATCCCTGCCTCCTTGACCTGTCCGTCTTCCCTCCCACCTACCCGTCCCTCCCTCCTGACTGACCAACCCCCATCCCAACTCCCTACCTACACTCACCTGTACTGGCTTCATCCCTGCCTCCTTGACCTGTCCGTCTTCTCTCCACTTATCTGCTCCTCTATCCACCTTCTATCATCACCTCCACCTCTCTCTATTTATTTCAGAGCCCCCTACCCCTCCCCCATTTCTGAAAAAGGGTCTAGACCTGAAACCTCAGCTTTTCTGCTCCTCTGATGCTGCCTGGCCTGCTGTGTTCATCCAGCTCTACACCTTGTTATCTTAATGCAATATACAAGCTGCTTTGTGTATATCCTGTTGTGGGTAGTGGTGGACAATTAAACAACTAACCAGAGGAATAGTTGGTGTCACAAAATATCCCCAACCTCAATGGCCAGCACATCAGTGTAACAGTCAAGGCTGAAGCATTTGTAACCATCTTTAGCCAGAAGTGTCCATTTTATGACCTATCTTGGCCTCCTGACATTCCCACCTACGCAGACTGCCAGTCTTTAGCCAATTCAATTTACTTCACATTATATTAAGAAATAGTTAAGGGTACTGGATACTATAATAGCTATGGGCTTTGACAACATTCCAGCAATAGTACTGAAGTCTTGTGCTCCAGAATTAGTTGTGCCTCGAGACAAGCAGTTCCATTACAGCAATAGCACAGGCATTTTATCTGGCCAAATAGAAAGTTGCACAGGCATGTCCTGTTTAAAGTTTTAGCAAAGACTTGTAGCTCAGATTGTGGGTGATGTTGTTGACTTGCTCGCCGAGCTGGCTGGTTTTTGTTCAGACGTTTCGTCACTGTGCTTGGTGACATCATCACTGAGGCCACCGATGAAGCAATATCGTCCTACTCCGCTTGGAATTTATATTGTCTGGTCCGTTTTGGTGAGTAGTGTCATTTCTGGTTTTGTTCTGTATGGGTTTGGAGATGGGGGTCCAATTCTACTTGTTTGTCGATTGAAATATGGGTGGAGAACCATGCCTCTAGGAACTCCCGTGCGTGTCTATGTTTGGCTTGGACTTTGTCCCAGTTAAACTGATGGCCTTCATTATCCATGTGTACTGAATATTAAGGAAAGGTCATGATGTCATTTAGCTGTTAGCTGATGTTCATGTGTTCTGATGGCTAGTTTCCTTCCTGTCTGTCCAATGTAATGTTTGTGGCAGTCATTGCATGGTATTTTGTAAACCATGTTGGTTCTGCGTGTTGTGGGAATAGGGTCTTTAATTTTTGTGAGTGTTTGTTGCAGAGTGGCTGTGGGCTTGTGTACTACCATGATTTCTAGTGGTCTTAGGAGTCTCATTGTCAGTTTTGATATGCTCTTGATGTAGGGCAGTGTGGCCAGTGTGTTAGGGCATGCTGTGTCCTCTTGTTGTTGTCTATATAGCAGGCACCTGCGGATGATGTTGCGGGGATAGCGTTTATAGTGAAGATTTTGTATAGGTGTCTCGCCGAGCTGGTTTGTTTTCATTTAGACATTTCGTCACCATGCTAGATAACATCATCAGTGAGGCCTCCAATGAAGCGATGTTGTTCTACTCCACTTGGAATTTATACTGAAACAACACCTATTCAACAAAAATAATCCACTATGAATGGATATTCCCACAACTTCACCTGCAGGTGCCTACTAAATAGACAACAACAAGAAGACACAGTATGCCCTAACACACTGGCGACACTGCCATACATCAAGAACAGATCAGAACTGACAACGAGATTCCTAAGACCACTAGGAATCATGGTAGCACACAAGCCCGCAGCCACTCTACGACAAACACTCATGAGGATTAAAGACCCCTATCTCACAACATGCAGAACTAATGTGGTTTACAAAATACCATGCAACGAAAACAAGGCAGCTTGGCGAGCAAGTCAACAACCTCAGATATGTCCTGTCTATAAAATGCAGGATAAATCCAACCAGCTAATAATCAGTCTAGTCTTAGTCATCAGCAAATGATGTAATAATGCTATAAAAAGACACTTACTAAGTAATACCTGCTCACTGATGCTCAGTTTGGATTCATCCAGGTCCACTCAGCCCTTGAGCGCATTATAGCCTTGGTCTAAATATGGACAAAAGAACTGAATTACAAAAGTGAGATGAGTGATTGCCCTTTACATCAAGACAACATTTGACCTTGTATAGCAAGCAGGAGCCAAAGTAAAAGTGGAGTCAATGGGAATCAGAGGAAAATCGCTCTGTTGGTTGGAGTCATACCTAGCATAAAGGAAGATGATCGTGATAGTTCGATGTTAACCATCTTATACTGGAACATCATTCCAGGATTCCTCAGGCTACCAGTCCATTGCACTACAGCAACACCGTGTTGTCCATACATAGATTCATGGACTTGAAAGATAAACTCTGTGGTACAACATGTATAACCGAGAAAGTTCAAGCTTTCTTCATGATATTGGCTGAGTTTGCCATTCTCTGTTAGGGCAGCAAATGAAGTTCTACAATCAATTGTCCTTGGTGACACTAAATAAAAAACTCAGTCATACTTATCCCTCATGATTCCTATTTAATGATTTGTACTTGATTATACTTAATGGACCTTGATGAGAATTGATTCAGGCACAATTGGCATTTCATCTGTGAAGAACAGATGCCAGAGCTCTGTTAAATGACAAACAAGGAAGTGTCTAGGTCACACCTTTTTGGGAAGATTAAGTGCCAATCAGGCATTTCAATGAGCTGTGGCAGACCTTCCCTGGGATAAGTGACAAAGTCTATGGCAATGTCATGGTTATGTTACTGGATTTTCCAGGCAGCTCTGTAAATGTTCGATTTCCATGATGTGGAGGTGTTGGCATTGGACTGGGATGGACAAGGTCAGATGTCTCACAGCACCAGGTTATCATCTAACAGATTTATTTGAAATTAAAAGCTTTCAGGTGAAATGACCAGCTTGATCACTAAGACTGCTGTCAGGCTGCGCTTGGTGGTGGACATTGAAATCCCCCACCCAGAGTACATTTTGTGCCCTTTCCATCTTCCCTGCTTCTTCTAAGTGTTGTTCAACATGGAGGAGTACTGATTCATCAGCCAAGGGAGGATGGTATGTGGTAATCAGCAGGAGGTTTCCTTGCCCGTGTTTAACCTGAAGCCATGAGACTTCAGGGTTCCAGAGTCAATGTTGAGGATTCCTTGGGCAACTCTATCCCAACTGTACACCACTATGCTGCCACCTCTGCTGAGTCTGTCCTGCCGGTGAGACAGGACATATCCAAGGATGGTGATGGTGGTGTTCGGGACATTGTCTGTAAGGTATGATTCCACAAGTATGACTACGTCAGGCTGTTGTTTAAGTAGTTTGTGAGACATCTCTCCTAATTTTGGCACTAGCCCCCAGATGTTAGTGAGAAGGACTTTGCAGGGTCTATAGGGCTGTTTCTACCATTGTCTTTTCTGGTGCCTAGGTCGATGCCAGGTGATCCATCCAGTTTCATTTCTTTGAGACTTTTAGGCAATTGGTAAAACTGAATCGCTTGCTAGGCCATTTCAGAGGGCAATTGAGTCAACCACATTGCAGTGGTTTGGAGTCATATGTAGGCCAGACCAGGTGAGAATGGCAGATGTTCTTCCCTGAAGATCATTAGCAAACCAGATGGGTTTTTCCTGACAATCGACTGTGGTTTCATGGTTATCAGTAGATTCTGCCGTGGCCAGATTTGATTCTGGGTCCCCAGAACATTATCTGGGTTTCTGGATTAATAAAATAGTGATAATACCACTAGGCCATCACCTTCCCATAAGTCCGAGGACATGGGCTGGTTCTTTTTCTTGTAGCTCCTGCTGGAGTGTTTTAGCACTGGGTCAGGTTCCTCCAACCCTGCCCCGGATACGGGTGGCGTGTATTAAATAGTAGCTCACATCTTGCGCCCAGAGCGTCTCAGAAGAAATTCATTCTCTTCTTCAGGTGGCAAAGGCATCGAGGGATGTCCATGTCAGATTCAAAGTCCCTTCATTCTAGATGGAGAGGGAGAACCCATGAATTCTGTCAGCCTTTCTGACTGTTCCAATCAGCCAGGCACAATTTGCTGTCACCCCATTTGCAAGTTTGCAGCTATCATATGGTTCATGTGCTCGTTTAGCACCATTACAATTACCCAGACTTTATACGTCACTGGACCTGACCTCGCGTCAACCATGCCTCTTACCCATGGAGGGTCATTTCTGTTGCTTCTGCTCCAAACTTCATCCCCTGAAGTAAACTGTCTCCCTCACTTAGCAGAGGCTTGTGTCTGACATTGGCATTCCTGATGCCATTTCACCCCACATCCCAGGTTTGGGAAGATCAGATTTAATCTGGTGCGGAGTCTTCTCCCTGTTAGCAATTCTGCTGGAGCTATCCCTGTAGTTGTATGAGAGGTGGTCTGATAATCAAATAGGAATCAGGACTGTTTGGTATCGAGTGAAGCTGTAAGCTGTTTCTTTAAGCCTGCCTTCAAAGTTTGGACTGCTGTTTCTGCCAGATTATTCAATGATGGATGTTATGGAGCTATTCTCATATGTTGAATGCCATTCAACTTTAGGAAAGACTCAAATTCCCTGCTGATAAATTATGCCCTGTTATCTGTGACCAACACTTTAGGGAGACCATGTATTGCAAAAGATGTGCGCAGTTTTTCTATCATTGTCCCTGTGTTTGATAAATGAACTCTATGTATGTCCAGCCATTTTGAGTGGGTGTCCACAATGACTAAGAACTTTGAGCCCATGAAAGGACCTGCATAGTCAATGTATAACCTAGTCAGTTCGGGTCAACTGGGCTAACCCGGCCATTCCCATGAATGTCAGTGAGCTGCTGGTGGTAATTTATGTCCTTGTTGACTCTCTGGTCTGCAGACACCTATGTCTGCATCCAATCCTGGCCATCAGATATAACTTCTCGCCAACGTTTTCATCTTGGAAACCCCTGGATAAGCCTAGTGGAGTTCAACCAGTGTCGGGCGGCAATCTTTGCTCGGGATAATCACTCTTGCACACCATAATAATATTCCATTGTCTACTGTGATCTGGTCTCTCTGGGTCCAATAAAGGTTTCAATTCTGGTTGTAATAGCCTTTTGGTTTCCCCCATCACCACCAGCTATTTCAGTTTTGCCAGGACCAATCTTTCTGTGTTCAAAGTCTGATATTGCCAGCTGTGATTGCAAGTGTGTCCAAAAAAGTTAAAACCATTACAGACTCTTCCAGTTGCGGTGCCAGTGGGAGCCAGCTCAATGCATCTGCATTTGCGACTTGGCCTCCCAAGAATGTTCCAACTTGCAATTATGCACAATGAGTATTAGAGCCCACCAATGAATTTGGCCTGAAGCTATGGGCGGCACTGTCTTGTCCTCTTCAAGTAGACCTAGCAGGGGTTTGTAGTCCATTATTATTATAAATTTACGTGTGTAAAGGTATTCTCTGTCTGGGCAAATTTACGCTCTGCATTAGCCAAAGTCATGGATGCATACACTTTTAGGCGTACCTCTCCATTGGGCTACCTATCAGCTAATACTACCCTAATGCTGTATGGGGAGGCATTGCACGTCAGTACTAGAACACGCTTGGGATCGTAGTGTGCCAACGTCTTACAGGATGATAGCTGTTTCCTCACTTCCTATGCAACCAATTCCAAGGCTGATCTTTTTTAAGAGTTGATGCAAAGCTGCCAGGTTGTGAATGAAAGAGATAGTAGGAACTGCAGATGCTGGAGAATCCGAGACAACAAGGTGCAGGGCTGGATGAACACAGCAGGCCAAGCAGCATCATAGGAGCAGAGAGGCTGACGTTTCGGGCCTAGACCCTTCATCAGAAAAGGGGGAGGGGAAGGGGGTTTTGAAATAAATAGGGAGAGAGTGGGAGGCGGATAGAAGAGGGATAGAGGAGAGGATAGGTGGAGAGGAAACAAACAGGTCGAAGAGGCGGGGATGGGGCCAGGAAAGGTGAGTGTAGGTAGGGAGTTAGGAAGGGGATAGGTCAGTCCAGGGAGGACGGACAGGTCAAGGGGGCGGGATGAGGTTGGTCGGTAGGAGATGGAGGTGCGGCTTAAGGTGGGAGGAGGGGATAGGTGGGAGGAAGAACAGGTTAGGGAGGCAGGGACGAGTTGGACTGGTTTTGGGATGCGGTGGGGGGAGGGGAGATTTTGAAACTTGTGAAATCCACATTGATACCATTGGGCTGCAGGGTTCCCAAGCGGAATATGAGTTGCTGTTCCTGCAACCTTCGGGTGGCATCGTTGTGGCACTGCAGGAGGCCCAGGATGGACATGTCGTCTGAGGAATGGGAGGGGGAGTTGAAATGGTTCGCGACTGGGAGGTGCAGTTGTTTATTGCGAACCGAGCGTAGGTGTTCTGCAAAGCGGTCCCCGAGCCTCCGCTTGGTTTCCCCGATGTAGAGGAAGCCACACCGGGTACAGCGGATGCAGTATACCACATTGGCAGATGTGCAGGTGAACATCTGCTTGATGTGGAAAGTCTTCTTGGGGCCTGGGATGGGGGTGAGGGAGGAGGTATGGGGGCAGGTGTAGCACTTCCTGCGGTTGCAGGGAAAAGTGCCGGGTGTGGTGGAGCTGGAGGGGAGTGTGGAGCGGACAAGGGAGTCACGGAGAGAGTTGTCCCTCCGGAAAGCAGATAAGGGTGGGGAGGGAAAGATGTCTTTGGTGGTGGGGTCGGATTGCAGATGGCGGAAGTGTCGGAGGATGATGCGTTGGATCCGGAGGTTGGTGGGGTGGTACGTGAGGACGAGGGGGATTCTTTTTTGGTTTTTATTGCGTGGACGGGGTGTGAGGGATGAGGTGCAGGAGATGTGGGAGACACGGTTGAGGGCGTTCTCGACCACCGAGGAGGGGAAGTTACGGTCCTTGAAAAACGAGGACAACTGAGATGTACGGGAGTGGAATGCCTCATCCTGGGAGCAGATGTGGCGGAGGCGAAGGAATTGGGAATAGGGGATAGCATTTTTGCAGGAAGGTGGGTGAGAGGAGGAGTATTCTAGGTAGCTGTGGGAGTCGGTGGGCTTGAAATGAATATCGGTTTCGAGGTGGTTGCCCAATATGGAGACAGAGAGGTCCAGGAAGGGGAGAGAGGTGTTAGAGATGGTCCAGGTAAATTTAAGGTTGGGGTGGAAGGTGTTAGTGAAGTGTATGAACTGTTCGAGCTCCTCGTGGGAGCACGAGGCGGCGCCGATACAGTCATCAATGTAACGGAGGAAGAGGTGGGGTTTAGGGCCGGTGTAGGTACGGAAGAGGGATTGAACTTTCTTTAATAATTCGCCAGCACAAGGAAAGACCTAAGCTCCAGTGCAGACATGGGAGCTGGGGCACTTTTGATCACCCTGACTTTATTTTCCAACAGGGTGTAACGCAGCCTTGTTAACTCTGTAGCACAAGTATGTCACTGGGGTGCCTGGAACATACAGTTTTTCTTTCTAAGGTATACGCCCGCCTGGGAGAAATGTCTGAGGACTATTTCCAAGTTCTTTAAGTGCTCCTTATTGGTCTTTCCTGTTGTTAGCATGCCATCTAGATAAATGGCAACTGGGGGTACACTCTGTAAAATGTTTTCTATTGTATGCTGAAAAATTGCACAGGCTGACGATACCCTTATGGTATTAATTGCAGCATGCTTCCGGGAGTCAGCATCTAACCTCAGTTGCAAGTATGCATGGTTCATGTCCAGCTTTGTGAAGGACAGCCCCCTGTCAGCTTTGCATATAAATCCTCTATGCAAGGGATTGGGTATTGATCCAGGTACGAAAAGTGGTTTACCATTTGTTTAAAGTCTCCACAAAGGCACACCGACCCATTGGGCTTCACAGTTGTAATGACCAATGCTGTCCATTCCACAAACTGGAATGGTTTGATAATTCCTTCACTTTCCAGGCTTTTGATTTCTGCCTGTTCTTTTGCACATAAGGCAAATGGCACTGGGTGATTCTTGCAGAATCGTGAAACTGCTTCCTGTTCAGCAAGCAAGGTGGACTTGGCTCCATGGACAGGCCCTAGACCTTCCTGAAAAACTTCCGAGTATTTAATTGGAACTTCACTCAGGCAGCCATTTTCTAATTGAAAATTGGTGAACCAATCTAAGTGAATCTTTCTCAACCAATTTTGCCCCATCAATCTTGGGCCCAAGCCTTTTATTACAATCAATGGTAACTGAACCAGCTGCTTCTCATAAGAGACCGAAATAAAAGTTATACCCTTAACCTGTAAATGATCCCTGGTGTAGATTCTCAGTCTAGTCAAGGTCTTGTGTAAACCTAAGGGTTAGAGTCCAAAGCGAATTTTGAAGACTGGTTCTGCGATAACTGAAACAGTCGTGCCAGTATCACTCTCCAGTAGAAGCGGGTGACTATTTAACCAGACTTCATTTTGATTGGTTCTGATTTAGATGTTGCTAAGCAATTTAATTTTTCCATACCAGATGTAGGTAGACTTTCCAGGGTGTGAACTTTCCAGGATACCAGCCTATGTTTTCTTACTTTGTTTAGACTAGTGGGACTCTTTTGCTGCCTCGAGTCCACATCCTGGCAACAACTACAATGGCTTCCCAGCCTGGATCCTGAAGAAATTTTTAACAGTTTGGCTGAGGCATGGCATTATGTTGGGGTTTTGCTGGAGGCTGATCTAGAGTTCCTCTGTTCAGGGTATATCCTGAGTGAAGCTATGCAGTTGCCAGCCCAAACCAGTCACATAGGCTGGTATAACAAGGTGTAGAGCTGGATGAACACAGCAGGCCAAGCAGCATCAGAGGAGCAGGAAGGGTCTAGGCTGGTATCCTGTCACCAACTCACCCTTTATTTACAGGTGGAAAGTCCTTGACATTAAATTGAGCTCCCCAGTGTCAGAATGTCTGACACTTCTGATTTTATCTGTCAGCCAGGGCTCCCTGATTAGACCAGGAAACTTGTATTCTATAAGGTCCACCAGGCTGACCTAGTTAAAATCACTAACACCATTAATCATTATTACTTGTGTTTGTTTTGTTCAAACTTATATATTAAAGATTTTGGTTTGCTATTTCAATTCAATCCAGTAATCCTGCCACTTACTTTCTTTTTACTTACTTACAGACTTTTCCACACATTATTTTGAATGATTATGGTCTACCAAGCCAGGTCCAAAGAAATATCCAGTTTGTACCAGTAAACACAGAGCCACTCCTTAAGTATAACATTCATATGTTTCGCCTCACCCTCACACTTTTTTTTTCCTTTCTTCATTCATGGGATGAGGGTGTCGCTGGCTAGGCAACATTTATTGCCTGTCCCTAATTGCCCAGAGGACAGTCAAGAGTCAACCACATTACTGTGGGTCTGGATTCACATGTAGGCTAGACCAGGTAAGGATGGCAGTTTCCTTCCCTAAAGGACATTAGTGAACCAGATGGGTTTTTCCAACAATCGACAATGGATTCATGGTCATCATTAGACTCTTAATTCCAGATATTTTATTGAATTTAAATTCCACCATCTGCCATTTGGTGGGATTTGAACCCAGGTCCCCAGAACGTTATCTGGGTCTCTGGATTAACAGTCCAGCAATAATGCCACTAGGCCATCACCTCCCCTTAACAACACTGCAAGTCTAAATTCACATCTCACAACTTTCACATGTTGCCAACTATTCAACCATGGCAGCCACATCTCTGTAACATTCAACATGATAAGCTGCACTATCTCTTGAAGGATGAGGCAGTTCATAACCAGGAACAGTCACATTTTCCATGTGGGAATAAACATCACTGCATATCTTCACCCCTGACGTAAAATAATTTTTTGAAGACAAATGTAGACAAAATCTTAACAGTAATTGTACACAAAGATATGACCATTTGGAACTTTTGTATCTGCCACAAGCGGTTTTAATTAAATAATTTTAATCACATGATATAAATAGAAAATTACATTTCACAGATTTTTTCAGGATAAATACAGATAGAATATTTTTGCAATTCCTCAGCACTGGAAACCATAATCAGAAGATAAAAAGTTCTCAATATTGTTGTGGGTCATGACAATAGGGAGGTCTATTTAAGTTTCTGGTTATGGTAATCTCGGAATGTTGAAGAAGGCAGATTCAATGATTGCAATACCATTGAATAGCAAGGAAAAGTGATTTGATTTTCTCTTTGAGGAAATTATATTGCATTTGCAAATGTAAATGTTACCTTGTTTTGTTCTTTTATGAGATGTCGGCTTTCCTGGCACAGACAGGGTTTATCACACATCCCTAATTACCCTCAAATTAGGTGGCCTGCTAGGCCATTAGAGTCAACTGTGAGTCTGGAATCTGATTTAAATTTCAGTAACTACTGTGGTGGGATTTCTACTCTTGTGCATAAAGCATTATCCTGGGCTTCTGGATGACTATTCCAATGAAATTACCACGATCTCACAACTTTACTTGCCACTTGCTATCCCAAGCCTGAATGGTATCCTGGACTTGTTGCATGTGAATTATTTCATTATCTGAGGAGTGGAACTGAGCAGCAGAGTCTTTGATAAATGTATGTTTGTAGAGAGTAGAAAATGTATAATTGACTAGGAATGAGAGTAAATTTATATAGTTACTGATAAATTGTTGCATTTTACAATTTTTTCAGCATTTCCACACAGTGCAGGAATAACTATTCAAGGTAATCATACCTCTGTGTCATAATGAGACAGTTAGACAGAAAGTAACATATTCATTTCCATGTCACAATAGAATTACTATCTTCTTGTAACTGAGAGAAAAACAAAAGATTCTGAAGGCTCGACATTGACAATGAGACAGACAAAGGCCAACAGAAATTACAAACATCACACAACAATATCAACTATCCAAAGCAGCAATCTCAGGGAAATGACAACAGAAATGCTGCATTTTCACACTTTTTAAAATTCCCATACGTCACTTTAATTTCAAATCAGACTCCTGCCTGAAGCTTGGATCTCTCCTGCAGTGGAAGAATGCAGATGTTCCTGAAGCTGACACTTTCTCCAGCATAAAAACAGCAGCACTGTAAACTCCATTGCTATTTCCACCATCTGCTACATACATTGGTGGAGACAATGCAAAACCACCATATGGAATTAATGTTCTGCTAGTGGTATTCATTTCATGGCAGAACCCCTGAGATCATTACCTGCATGTTATGTATACACTGCTCAACTTCAACAGGCTCCACTACCACACCTGGTTCATTTGGTCTCTTCATATGTATGTCTCATCCATTGTCAATTTCTCATCATCCTGGTTTTGTCTCTACTTCGTCTGGTTTGGATGTGAGAGATTTCTATTGTTTTCTATAATGTTCAGTTTTCAGAACAGACAGATTAACTCTTTGGAGATGTTAACCTTTAATAAATGTCTCCATTTTTTTTGCTTCTTCGTGATATCGTTCTCTCCCAGGAATTTTCACCATCTTTGAACATTTGTGGGCTTTTCTAAAACAAAATGTTTCTTTTTGTCTCTTTGAGATGAGATATTTATATCACCAGTTCCTTGCTTTCCTTCTCTGAAAAATTTTAGATTTCCATCTGTTTATTTTTCAGCCTTCATTTCTCACAAACATCAGACCATAATGTAACTTATCATTTGTCTTTACAAATGTTAACTAAAAACGTAGTATTCCCAAAATGTTTCCGCTGTTGCACAATAGTTTGAACAATAATTTTCTTAGAATCCAACAGTTTCTGATTTAGCTTTCAACTTTCAAGTATCCTATCCAATTGCCTTATGACCTCTGTAAGTGCAGGAATTACAAGCATTTATAATGTCCATTGTTAACCAGATGCAAGGAGCTGTTCGCTGGAGTTATAGGGTGTAACCAGTGTCAGTGTAAGTGGTAGTTATCAAGTGTAATTGGACAAAAGGAGTTGCCAATTGTAGTTACAGCTCGATGTAAGGAGATGTCTGTATCCCCTTGCATCCAACTTGTATTATTCCTATAGCTTATAATCTGACATAACTTTGTATCATCAACACACTTGGATGTATTACTGTCATCCAAGTCATTAATATTAATTGTAAATAGCTAAGACTATGGTACTAATCATTGTAGCTCCCCACCATTAACTGTCTGCCAGTGTGTGGAATCTTCTAGGGGCTATGGTGAGAAATGTGGCACAATTGCTTCAGAACCTTATCAAGACCTATTTTGTTGTTGGGATTAGTATCTTTTAATTGAGTATCAGGAATCAAAATGAGAGTCTGATTAGGAAGCAGCAAGTTGCCAGTTAAGGAGGGTTATTACTTGTTAATAATCTGATTAACAAATTATCTCATCTCATTAATAGGCAGCTTTCTATTTTACTACCCACCATTAGCAAATCAGACACCGAGAGTTCTCAACATGCCAGCTATGAAGAGTTGGTCACCATGCATGATCTGTGGGAACCAACTGCTAGCAAACCTTGTCCACAGACATTGCATCTGATAATTGCCAACTCCTCAAGACCTTCCTGGCACCTTTCCAATTCACTTGAAGGATGCTTAGAAAGTTGGGGCCTGCAGATCTATGCACACCAGCAACTAGCATTGAAAGGCTGTTGCAAGGACACCTTGCACGCAGGGTTCTGTACACAGCTCACAGATTGGACCAGGCTACATCTCAGGTTCACTTGCTCTCTTAGAGCTCGCTTAATTACACCCATCAGGGTGCTCACAGTATTCCTGCCTTATCTTGCTTTGTTGTACCTATTAACACAGTCACGCAACCAGGCAGTGTGCCTTGCTAATAGAAGTTCCCAGTCTCAGGGGCATATATCTGCACAGCAGTGCGCTATGTCAATCTCACACCTGCACCATATACAGCAGCCTTTGCGGCAAACACATTGCAAGTGTAACAAATAAGTCTCAAAACCTTAGGGAAGTACTCCTCACTGAAGTCTACAGATGCACCTATCAGTCAGGGTTCTGAGCATTTCTCATCCAGGGCTACCTGGTTAAGCCATTCATTAGGGTGTACCAAGCTCAGTTCTTCAGTTTTGTCCAAAGAGACTAGGCTTCAAGAGGGT
Organism: Rhincodon typus; assembly: GCF_021869965.1. NCBI lineage: Eukaryota > Metazoa > Chordata > Chondrichthyes > Orectolobiformes > Rhincodontidae > Rhincodon > Rhincodon typus. The sequence goes on along the minus strand of NC_063340.1, from coordinate 22,358,115 downwards.
GGAGGGTGAGGGAGCCTCCGCTATTGCAAGGAGACTTGCAAAGCTATTTATGAGGAATAAGGGTTACAGACTGGGGAAAAGGACAGACGACATTGTGAAGGGGCAACTGTATTTGTAAAACCAGCACAGGACAACTAAAAAAACAACACAGGAAGAGAAGATGAAATATAAGAGTTGGCTAGCTAGTAAAATATAGGAAGAGGGGACATTGGGCCACTGAAAAATGAGGCTGGAGAAGTAGTAATGGGGAGCAAAGAAATGGTCGAGGAACTGAATACATACTTTCCATCAGTCTTCATGATGGAAGACACTAGCAGCATACTAGAACTTCAAGAAAGTCAGAGGGTGGAGGTGAGTATAATGGCTAATACTGAGGAGAAGTTGCTGGGGAAGCGGAAAGGTCTAAAGGTGGATAAATCACCCAGTCCACATAGATTACAGCCCAAAGCTCTGAAGGACATAGCTGAGGAAATTGTAGAGGCATTGGTCATGATCTTTCAGGAATCACTGGAGTCAGCGGGGGTCCTCGAAGACTGAAAACTAACTATCATAACATCCATGCTTAAGAAGGGAGGGTTGCAGAAGACAAGAAACTATAGGGCAGTTGGCCTGACCTTGTCGTTGGGAAGAATTTGCAGTCCATTATTAAGGTTGAGATTGTGGAGTAGTTGGAAGCACATAGTAAAATAAGGCTGAGTAAACACAGTTTCGTCAAGGGGAGGTGATGCCTGACAAATGTGTTAGAATTCTTTGAGGAGGTTAAAAGCACTGGATGTGATCTATTTGGATTTCCAAAGGGCCTTTGACATGGCGCCTCACAGGAGGCTGCTCAACAAAATAAGAGCCCATAGAAAGATACTGGCATGGATAGAGGATTGGCTGACTGGCAGAAGGCAGAGAGTAGGATAAAAGAGGTCTTTTTCAGGACAACAGCCTGTGACTAGTGGACTTCTACAGGGGTCAGTGTTGGGACCACAACTTTCATGATAAATAATGAATGATCCAAATGAAGGAACTGAGGGCATTGTTGCTAAGTTACGGATGACACAAAGATAGGTGGAAGGACAGGAGGTGTTGAGGAAGGGGGCGAGGCTGCAGAAAGACTTGGACAGGCTAGGGGAGCTGGTAAGAAAGTGGTGGATGGAATGCACTGTGGGAAAGTGTGAGGTACTTTGGTAGGAAGAACAGATGCTTAGACTACCTTTCAAATGAGGAAAGGCTTCATAAATTTGAAAGCATAAAGGGACTTGGGAGTTGTAGTTTAGGATTCTCTTAAGGGTAACATACAGGTTCAGTTGGCAGTTAGGAAGGCAAATGCAATGTTACCAATCATTTCATCAGGGCTAGAATACAAGAGTAGAATTGTACTGCTGAGGTTGTATAAGGCTCTAGTCAGACCACATTTGGAATATTGTGAGCCGTTTTTGGCCCCGTATCTAAGGATATGCAGGGGGTCCAGAGGGGGTTGACAAGGAGGATGAGATGGGATCTCCATGAAACTAACAAAATACTGAGAGGCCTGGATAGAGTGGGTATGGAGAAGATGTTTCCATTAGGAGGAGAACTAGGACTAAAGGGCACAGCCTCCGAGTGAAAGTATGACCCTTTAGAATTGAGATGAGGAGGAATTTCTTCAGCGAAAAGGTGGTGAATCTGCAGAACTCTTTATCACAGAATGCCGTGGAGGCCAAGTCATGAAGGGTATTTAATAAAGAGAGAAAGAAGTTCTTGATTCTTAAGGGGATCAAGGGATACAGAGAGTTGGCAGGAGAATCGGCTTGAGAAACATGTCAGCCAGGATTGAATGGTGGAGCAGACTAGATGGGCCAAATGGCCTAATTCTGCTCCTATCTATCATGGTCTGTGGTCTTAAAATCATGAACTAATTGCAGGACTCCAAAATGTTGCAATTTGTACTAAGTTATGTTTTAACGCCTAAGAAATATAAACAAATTATTGATTCCAGTAAGCATTCCTTAAGAATTGAACAATTTGGTTGAACAATAGAAATTATTTCACCAAAATTCCCCAATGCAGCAAACATCAAATATAAAACAGCTAGGCTAAGCCTATCTCATCCAGTGGTTATGCTTCTTGAGCAATTTAAGTATGAATTTGTGAAATAACCGCTTTGTTAAAAAAGATTATGTATGAATTTACATTAATATTATTTTGTACTCATTCGAACTCATTTATATGAAGAATCTCTCAGGTTGTGCATTATTTTGCATCTCTTGATGTCTACCTTCCTTCATACTCAGATTGACAGCAGAGTTTAACTTGTAATTTTGAGCTGGGAATCAAAATGTCATGTTCAGCATTCACTGCAACTCTTGGGACTAGTTACGTAGTATTGTAAGGTTCACTGGAAAGTTTATTAAAATATAGTTCATTTCTTGTAGTGCTACATATGGAAAGAAATAAGAATTTATTTTCTTCCTGAAACTGCTTTTCTCCTTTCTAATTCTACCAATCATGGTGCTGTGCTGGAGAAGTAAACCAGGATATAAGGGTAATGTGGATGTTTTGTATAATGATATTTGGATATTGTACACCTAATGCTGGCTCATGTTTGTAGTAGATACCCTGCTAAAGGATTGAAACTCAGGAATGAAAGTCTGTTACCCCAAAGAGAGGATAGAACTATCTCGGATAAAGTTATTGAAAATATTCATTGCAATGGACAAAATGCTAGACAATTTCCCTTATTGGCATAAGACCTGTCAATCAATCTTCTATTCACTGCACCCAATTAGATTTAATAAGGTCAGGCATGTAGACAAGAAAATCTGACCCTGACTGTAACATCAGGAAACTAATGAAAAGAACATTGAGAAGATAGGGAGCAAGAATACAAAGCTAAAAATCTACAGAATACATTAAATGGGAACCTATGATAATATTTGGTAATACAGCGCTTAACAACTGCGCCATTGTTCACAAAAATTAATAGAAGCCTTTTTACATATTTCTATTTTGTAATGGCTTATAGGAATGTAGGGATAGAAGTTAACGACTTAGCCTCTCGAGACTATTTTAGTGCTAAGTAAGATCATTGATGATAGAGTCACAGAGTCACAGAAAGGCACAGCACAGAAACAGACTCTTCGGTGCAACTTCTCCATGCTGACCAGATATCCTAAATTAATCTAGTCCCATTTGCCAGTATTTGGTCCACATCCTTCTGAACCCTTCCTATTCACATACCATACGAGGTGCCTTTTGAATGTTGTAATTGTACCAGCTTCCACCACTTCCTCTGGCTCATTTCATACACACACCATGCTTTGTGTGAAAAACTTGCTCCTTAGGTCTTTGAAATCGTTTTCCTCTCACCTTAAAGCAATGCCCTCTAACTTTGAACTCCCCTACCCTGGGAAACAGACCTTGACTATTCACCCTATCCCCTCATGATCTTATAAACCTCTATAAGGTCACCCCTCAGCCTCCGATGCTCCAGGGAAAATAGCCCTTGCCTATTCACCTCTCCCTATAGCTCAAACCCTCCAACCTGGCAACATCCTTGTAAACCCTACTTGAACCCTTTCAATTTAATGACATCTTTCCTATAGCAGGAAGAGCAGAATTAAACAGAGTATACCAAAAGTGGCTTAACCACTGTCCTGTACAGCTGCAACATGACCTCCCAACTCCTAAATTCAATGCACTGACCAATAAAGGCAAGCATACCAAACACCTTCTTCACTACCCTGTCTACCTGCGACTCCACTTTCAAGGAAATATGAACTTGCACTGTCAGGTCTCTTTGTTTGGCAACACTCCCCATGACCCTAACATTAAGTGTATACCTCCTGCCCTGATTTGCGCTACCAAAATATAGCACTTCACATTTATCTAGATTAAACTCCATCTGCCACTCCTCAAACCATCAGCCCGTCTGATCAAGGTCCCATTGTACTCTGAGGCAAACTTTTTCGCTGTTCATTACACCACTAATTTTGGTGACATCTGCAAATTTACTAACCATATCTCCTATATTCACATCTAAATCATTTATATAAATGACAAAAAGCAGTGAACCCAGCACTGATCCCTGCAGCACTCTGCTGGCCACAGGCCTCCCCTCCGTAAAACAATGCTGCACCATCACCCTCTGTCTCCTACTTTCTAACCAATTTTGTATCCAAATGGCTAGTTCTCTGTGTATTCCATGCAATCTAACCTTGTTAACCAGTCTACCATGCAGAACCTTGTCAAATGTCTTGCTGAAGTCCATATAGATAAAGTCCACCACTCTGCCTTCATCAAGAAGAGAATTTCAAATCTCTATCGCCCTTTGAGTGTACCAAAACTTCCTGTTTCCACTCCAGAAAAGTCTAGCTATAATTAAAGTGCAGGACCTCAAAGACTGTAATCTCTGAATTACTCCTAGTGCTACATGCTAGTGCACACAGAAATAGGATCATAGGGAGATGAATGCATGGCTCAAGAGTTGGTACAGGAGGGATGATTTTAGATTCCCAGTAACTATGATTGTTTCTGAGGAAGGTGGGATCTGTACCAGTGGGACAGTCTGCTTCTGACCAGGAAACGACTAACAACCTTGCGGGAGGTTTTGCTCGTGCTGATGGGAGAAATTTAAACTAATTTGGGTCGAGAAGGGCACACAGCATGTTAGTGCAATAAACATACAGCATACTTTAGAAAAGGAACCAAGGTAGAGAAAGTTCAGTCATGTTGTGTTTTAGGGGATTAAGGTGAGGCTTGGTGGCCTCTACTTTAACGCTAGGAGTATTTTAGGTTAAGGGTCTGGTTTGACATATGGAATTGTGATGCTGTTGCCATCAGAGATTGGATTGAGGGAGGGGCAGGATTGGCAACTCAACAATCTGGGTATAGGATCTTCAAACAGGGGAGAGCCATAGAGAGGAGGTGGTGTTATATTATTCATGAAGAACCAGTTACTGCAGTAAAGAGGGATAATATCTTGGAAGTGTTTTCAAATGATGCTTTATGGGTAGAGTAAAACAGTGCAGTCACACTCCTGGGAGTGTATTATGGACCCCAAACAGTCAGAAGACAATGGAGGAGCAGACACGTAGACAATTCAGAGGTCGTAAAAACAATAGGCATCGTGTAAAAGGTTGAGAGGAGCCGATTTCTTGAAATGTGTTGAGGACAGCTTCTTATATTAACATGTAGAAGGTCCAACAAGGGAAGCTGCAGTGCTGGACCTAATTCAGGGGAACAAATCCAAAAATTGTTCAAAGTGACTGTGTGAGAGCATTTCAATGATAGCAACCACAATGCCATACATTTTAAGTTTGCTTAAGGAAAAAGATGATCTGCAGTAAAGGGTTTTGGATTGGGGAAAGGCAAATTTTATTGAAATAAGACAGGATCTGGCCAAAGTAGACTGACGACAGCTATTTATGGTAAATCTACAGCAGACAAGTGGGGGGCATTCAAATGGAACTGGTGAGAGTACAGGCCCAGCATGTTCTCTTTAGGATGAAATGTAGGGACAAAAAGCCCAAAGAACCCTGGATGTATTGGAATATTCAGGACTGGATAAGAAGGAACAGAAAGGATTCTAACAGGTACGAAGGGAGTAAATCAATGGAGTCCCTAGTGGAATATAGAAAGTATGGGGGACTTAATAAAGCAATTAGAAGAGCAGATGGGGACATGAATAAACATTGGAGAGTAAGATTAGGAAGAATCCCAAGATATTCTATAAGTATATCGAGGGAAAGAGTAGGGACCTAGGGGGCAGACTGTGCATGGAGCCAGAGGATATTCGTAGGATTTTAAATGAGTATTTCACATCTGTCTTCACTTTGGAGAAGAAGGATGTAGGTACAGAATTCGGGAAGAGGGACACTGAGGTTCTTGAGCAGATTGGCATGGGGGGTAATGAAGCTTTGGAAATTTTGGTGGGCTTAAAAGTGGACAGATACCCGGATCTGGATGAATTGCATCTCAGGATGCTGTGGGAGACGAGGGAGGAAATTATAAGGGCTCTGACCGAAATTTTTAGTCCCTGTCTGGCCTCATGGAGTTGCCAGAGGACTGGAGGACAGCTGATGTGGTTCTACTTTTCAAGAAAACCGGTAGAGATAAACCAGGGAATTACAGACCAGTTGGTCTCACATCAGTGGTAGGGAAATTATTGGAGAAAATTCTGGAAAAGAGAATTAATCTCCATATTGAGACAAAGGATTGATCAGGTAGAGTCAGCATGGCTTTGTCAGAGAGAGGTCATGCCTAACAAATTGGATTACATTTTTCAAGGAGGTGCCCAGGTACATATATGAAGGGAGTGTCATTGACACAATTTATATAGATTCCAATAAAGCCTCAAACAAGGTCCCACGTTGGAGACTGATAAAGAAGAGAACGGGACATGGGGTCCAGGGAAACTTGGCAAGTTGGATCCAAAATTGGTTTAATGATAGGAGACAGCGGGCGGTGGTAGTAAGTTGTTTGGGTGACTGGAGGCCAGTGTCCAGTGGCACACCACAGTGACCAGTACTAGGACCGTTATTGTTCATGATATATATCTAAATAATATAGAAGGAAATGTCATGGGGATGATAAGTAAGTTTGCAGATGACACAAGTTTGGCCAGGTGTTTAGTGGTAAAATTTTAGGTTACAGAAGGATATAGATGGATTGGTCATATAGGAAAATCAGTGGCAGATAGAATTCAGCCCAACCTATATAAGTGTGAGGTGATGCACTTTGGAATAAGTAACAAGACAAGGGAGTACTCAATGAATGGCAGGACATTAGGAAGCTCAAAGGTATCAGGTGCTTGTCAATCGATCCCTGAAGACAGCAGGACAGGTTAATAGGGTAGTTAAGAAGGCATATGGAGCATGGATTATACTATATTAGGCATAGATTATAAGAACGGGAGGTTTTGTTGGAATTGTGCAGTACTTTGGTTAAGCCACAGCTGGAGTATTGTGTGCATTTCTGATCACCTCACTACATGAAAAATATGATTGCATTGGAAGGCGTGCAAAGGTGATTCACCAGCATGTTGCCTGGGAGGGAGCAGTTTAACTAAGAAGGGAGGCTGGATGAGTTTGGGTTGTTTTCCTAGAAGCAGAGAAGGCTGAGAGGAGACCTGATTGAGGTGTATAAGTTTATCAGGGCATGAACAGGATGGATAGAAAGCAGCTGATCTCCTTGGTTGAAGGGTCAGTAACAAGTGGCATAATTTTAAGGTGAAAGGCAATAAGTTTAGAGAGGATTTAAGGAAAGACCTTTTCACCCAGAGAGTGGTGGGAACCTGGAATGCATTGTTTAGGAGATTAGTTGAGACAGGAAATCTCACAATCTTTGAAAAGTACTTACATGATTTGAAATGTCATAACATTCAAGGCTGTGGGCCACGTGCTCGAAAGAGTGACTAGTCTAAATTTAGTCATTCTTGTAGGCACAGACTCAACCTCTTCTGCACTCCATGATTCTATTAAACTACACTTTCCAACATGCCTCAGTATTTCAGTTAATATTCTTCATTCCTGCATTACAACAAGGTCTATATTTCAAATAAATAATTGGCTACAAAGCACATTGAGATATTCTGTGATAAAAACAGACAACACTGGAAACACCATCAGTGGAAAGAAACTTGGTTACTGTTTAAGATCAATGACATTTCTTCAAATATCATATTCTGAAAAGCCTCACATCAATGCATGTTCTTTCTTAAGTGATAATGTTCTGAACTGGAGAGAAAAAGACTTTAGTGGTGGGGAAGCTTCTAAGATAGTTATTTGGTATAAAATTAATAGTCACATGGAAGAAGATGAGTTGATTAGAAATAAGAGATAACACGGTGTGGAGCTGGAGGAACACAGCAGGCCAGGCAGCATCAGAGGAGCAGGAAAGCTGACATTTCGGGTCAGGACCCTTCCTCAGAAATGGGGAAGGGGGAAGGGAGCTCTGAAATAAATAGACAGCGGAGGGATCAGGCTGGGGAAGGTAGGTGGGATGGTGACAGGTGAGTGCAGGTGGGCAGTGATGGGGATTGTCAGTGAGGTGGGAGGAGTGGATAGGCGGGAGAGAAGACGGACAGGTCAAAGAGGCGGAGATAAGAGGGAGGGTTGGTCATGGGATGAGGCTGGGGGTGGGGAGATTTTGAAACTAGTAAAGTCCACATTGAAACCATTGGGTTGTAGGCTCCCAAGTAGGAATATGTAGGCTAGTGGGGAGTGCAGAGCAGATGAGGGAGTCACAGAGAGAGCGGTCCCTACAGAAGGCAGATAGAGGTGGGGAGGGAAATATATCTTTGGTTGTGGGGTCTCCGTGACTCCCTCGTCCGCTCCACACCCCCCAGTAGTCCCACCACCCTCGGCACCTTTCCCTGCAACTGCAGGAAGTGCTACACCTGCCCCTATACCTCCCCCCTCACGTCCATTCAAGGACCCAATAAAACCTGCTACATCAGACAGATGTTCATCTGCACATCCGCTAATGTGATTTACTGCATCCGCTGCTCCCGATGTGACCTCCTCTACAACGGTGAGACCAAGTGGAGGCTCAGAGACTGCTTTGTAGAGCACCTGCGCTCTGTTCATGACAAATGACAACACTTTCCAGTCGTGAACCACTTCAGCTCCCCCTTCTACTCCCTGGACGACATGTCTATCCTGGGCCTCCCCCAGTGTCACAACGACGCCACCCAGAAACTGGAGGAGTAGCACCTTATATTCCGTCTTGGGAGCCTACAACCCAATGGTCTCAATCTTACTAGTTTAAAAATCTCCCCAGCCCCGGGCCTCATCCCATGACCAACCCTCCCTCTCATCCCCGCCTCTTTGACCTGTCCGTCTTCTCTCCCACCTATCCGCTCCTCCCACCTCACTGGCCAATCACCACCACTGCCTATCTGCACTCACCTATTACCACCCCACCTACCTTCCCCAGCCACACCCCTCCTCTCTATTTATTTTAGAGCTCCCTTCCCCTTCCCCCATTTCTGAAGAAGGGTCCCAACCCAAAATGTCAGCTTTCCAGCTCCTCTGATGCTGCCTGGCCTGCTGTGTTATCTCTGACTCCAGCATCGGTAGTTCTTACTATCTCTGCTTGATTAGAAATAAATTAGGCAGGAAAAGGGGACATCATCTTTAACTAACTTGCTAGAATTTTTTCAAAGATATAACGGAGAGGGTCAATGAGGGTAATGCTGTTAATGTGGTGTACATGGATTATCAGCAGGCATTTGATATAGTGCCACTCAACATATTTGCGAGAAAAGTTATAGCTCAAGGAATATAAGTGATACTAGCAACATGGATACACAGATAGTGATAGTCAAAGGATATTTTTTGAACTTGAGGAAACTTTATAGTGGAGTTCAGTAGGGTTTGGTGTAGGGACCTTTGATTTTCTTAATATATATTAATGATCTAGATCTTGGTGTACAGGGGACATTTCCAAAATTTGCAAATGATACAAAACTTGGAAGCATTGTAAACTGTTAGTAGGGCAGCGTAGGATTCCAAAAGGACATAGAAAACATGGGTGGATAGGTGGCAGTGAAGTGTGAGGTCATGCATTTTCTTTGGAAAAACATGGACAGACTATATAAAACAAAGAGTACAATTCCAAAGTGGTTGCAGAAGCGGGGGGCGTGCTGAACGTACAGATTATTGAAGGTGACAGGGCAGGGCAGGTGAAAAGATTAATTAATAAAGCATACAATAGCCTGGTCTTTATGAACTAGGAATAGCATACAAGAGCAGAGGAAATTATGCTGAACAGGTTAGACCTCAGCTGGAGTGTTGTGTGCAGTTTTGAGCACCACTCTACAGGAAGAATATGAATACATCAGAGAGAGTGCACAAGAGATTTACAACAATGGTACCAGGGATAAGTAACATCAGTAAATGATAGACTGGAGAAGCAAAGACTTTTCTCTTTCGAGAAAAGAAGACTAAGAAGAGATCTGATTGAAATTTTTGAATTCATGAGGAGGGGGCTCAATAGAGTACATAGGGAGAAATTTCCCCATCGTAGAAGGATCAAAACGAAAGTGTACAGACTTAAAGTGGTTTACAAAAGAAGCAAATTTGATGAGAGATAAAATCTTTTGTTCAGGTCTGGAATACATTGTCTGGAGGTGTTGTGAAGGCAGATTCAATTGAGGCATTCAAAAAGGCATTGGATGATTATTTATGCAGAAATAATTTGAAAGGATATGAGGCAGAAGAACTGTATTAACTCATGATACCCATTGGAGAGCCAATGCAGACATAATGAACTAAATGGCCTCCTTCTGTTCCGTTACATTTCTGTGATTCTATATTTGCGTACCATAGCATTTGGGCACAGGGTTGTCAATTTGCAACCAGCCTGTTCCAATTCAAAACAAGCTCAGCAGCTCCTAAAATTCATGCGTCAATCATATCTCCATAACTGCAGCATGATCCCAAGCAGCTTCCACAATGAACTTATTTGAACAGCATTGCTGGCAGCCTCTATGCATTTAAAGAAACCACATCCTCCAGGCAGTTTCCCCTTTTTATAGGTCCAGTCCCTATAAAAGGGAATTTGCAGTAATAGGCTGCTGGATATTCACATCAGAGCACCGAGGGACGAGGTGGTGAAAGTGTACCACCAAGGAAACAACTACCCAGAGGCACTCACTGGACAGGTGGAGATGAGGAAAGAGCCTATGTTTCCACCAGGGGGCAGGAAGCCTTCACAAATAAGATCAGAAGCAAGTGGCAGAAAGAGTTAATGCCCAGAATGCCACACTAGGACATAGCTGCTGTGCTAAAAGAAGCTTAATTGCCTCAATTAGGTAGCCAAAGTGCAAGGATGTATCTGCATATCATAATCTAACATAGATGGCATATCCCATCTTTTACATTGCTCATTAAGCCACATTGCATCACTTACCTAGTACACAGCCTGCCACTCATAACTCATTCCTAACATTCTTGCCCTACACTTCACCCACACACATCTTCCTATCATTCCAATCACACACACACCTTTGTAAACCTAAAGTGATTCAGCTATGGCTGGTACATCACTCAAGGACACTGATACACAAGCAATTAATGTGCTTCCTTCTCTCTTGCAGTGGAAAAAATATCACAGATGGAAAACATGCATGATTAACAAAGGGTGCCTACATCCCCTCAGCACCTTCAAAGAGATGCTCCATTTAATCATCAGAACTAATGCCATTGATCTAGTGGCACTTAATACTACTGAGGCCATCAAGGGTGATGGTAAATTGTTGCCTTGTCAAACTTCTTTAGTCGCTCCTTCTCCCTCATGCTGAAAAATGCCTGACTTAGAAATTGGCACTTCCAGCAGCAGGTAGCAATGATGAGAAGGGCACTGAGCAGGGCAGCTCAACCAATTGTGCCAGGACCTCCAGCAAGTGGTTGTGATGGTGGTGGTGAGGAAGAGCACCAAATAGGGCAGCTAGACCAGTCGAATAGACCACCTTTGAAGGAAAAGATATCCTGGACGGAAGGAGATCTGATAAGGTGGATCAGACAAGTAAAGAATTTCCTCAAATAGAATTAAAAGAAAAGGCTAATGAAAATGCAAACAATGGTAAAGATCCCACAGAATGGGACAAATATAAAGACCAACAAAGGACCATAAAACAATAAGAGAAGCTCGAAAGAATTTTGAAAGGAAACTTGCAAGAGACATAAAAGACAATAAGAAGAGATTTTATGGTTATTTAAAGGGAAAGCGGCTGGTTGAGAGTAATAATGGCCCACTAAAGGCTGAGAGTGGGGATATTATAAATAACATGGGGAAATGGTTGACATGCTGAGCAATTATTTGGCTTACATAGTTCCAGCAGCAAAGGAGGGTAGTTTGCCAAAAGTCCCAAAAGAATTAACTGCGAATCAGGGACCGGGTCGAAATAAAATTAGTTTAAGTACATCATCAATAATGGGGAAATTACTGGAACTGAAAAGTAACAAATCCCCAGGACCTACAGTTTCCATCCAAGGGTGTTAAAGGAGGTAGGAGAGCATGTTTTTGATGCCCTAACCATAATCTTTCAAAATTCCCTGGATTCAAGAGTTGTGCCTCTGGATTGGAAATTTGCTCATGTCACTCCACTCTTTATGAAGAGTGACAGAGGGAAACCAGGGAATTACAGACTAGTTAGCTATTATCAGAGATGGGGAAATTATTGGAGTCTATTGGATAAGGTCACTGATCACGTCAAAAAATTTCAGTTAATCAGGAACAGTCAGCATGGATTCATGAATCACAAATCTGATAGACTTTTTTGAAGGGGTGACTAGGGTGATGGACGGAGGTAAATAGATGAATTCAGAGATAGTAGGAACTGCAGATGCTGGAGAATCTGAGATAACAAGGTATAGAGCTGGATGAACACAGCAGGCCAAGCAGCATCAGAGGAGCAGGAAGGCTGACGTTTTGGGCCTAGACCCTTCTTCAGAAACCCTTCTCCAACCCCTTAAGCCTTCCACATCAAAGAGGGTGGGAGTTGAAGAGAAAACTGGGGATTTTTCTTTCTTCAATCAAAGGACAAACTGAAGGTGTTTCCGAACTTCCAACGATTAGTAAACTGCCGCGCTGCCATAAATAATAGAAACAAGCTATAAGATGCAAAACACACACTCACCAATTTAATAGCTGTGATTTAAACAGGTAATAAGCTGCAGCCTGTTTTCACATTAGTTGAACAGAACTCCTGTCATTCAAAGGATTTAAAATGAGGAGCCAGGAATAAAAGTGAAGGATAAGATTCAGAATAGGTCCCTAGAGTGTCATAAACCACATGTATTAGGAACCTCAGAATGAATCACTATTCAGAGGACAAGTAGGAACCTGTGGAGTTAACGATATAAATGCATTGCTGTATCCTACACAGTGGAGTCTGAGAGGAGGTAACAGTCTGCCGACTGAGGGTAAGACAA
>NC_063340.1:22344285-22344810 GCF_021869965.1 Rhincodon typus | reverse complement strand
TTGTCTTACCCTCAGTCGGCAGACTGTTACCTCCTCTCAGACTCCACTGTGTAGGATACAGCAATGCATTTATATCGTTAACTCCACAGGTTCCTACTTGTCCTCTGAATAGTGATTCATTCTGAGGTTCCTAATACATGTGGTTTATGACACTCTAGGGACCTATTCTGAATCTTATCCTTCACTTTTATTCCTGGCTCCTCATTTTAAATCCTTTGAATGACAGGAGTTCTGTTCAACTAATGTGAAAACAGGCTGCAGCTTATTACCTGTTTAAATCACAGCTATTAAATTGGTGAGTGTGTGTTTTGCATCTTATAGCTTGTTTCTATTATTTATGGCAGCGCGGCAGTTTACTAATCGTTGGAAGTTCGGAAACACCTTCAGTTTGTCCTTTGATTGAAGAAAGAAAAATCCCCAGTTTTCTCTTCAACTCCCACCCTCTTTGATGTGGAAGGCTTAAGGGGTTGGAGAAGGGTTTCTGAAGAAGGGTCTAGGCCCAAAACGTCAGCCTTCCTGCTCCTC
>NC_063340.1:22314244-22344185 GCF_021869965.1 Rhincodon typus | reverse complement strand
CTTCTGAAGAAGCGTCTAGGCCCGAAACGTCAGCCTTCCTGCTCCTCTGATGCTGCTTGGCCTGCTGCGTTCATCCAGCTCTACACCTTGTTATCATAAATAGATGGATGTTGTTTATATTGACTTCCAGAAGGCTTTTGTAGAGTCATAGAGATGTAAAGTACAGAAACAGACCCTTCTGTCCAACTCGTCCATGCTGACCAGAAATCCTTAATTAATCTAGTCCCATTTGCCAGCATTTGGCCCATATCCCTCTAAACTCTTCCTATTCAAATACCCATCCAAATGCCCTTTAAATGTTGTAATTGTACCAGCCTCCACCACTTCCTCTGGCAGTTCATTCCATACACGCACCACTCTCTGCGTGAAAGCATTGCCCCTGAGATTCCTTTTAAATCTTTCTCCTCTCACCTCAAACCTATGGCATCTGGTTTTGGACTCTCTTACCCTGGGGAAAAGACCTTGACTACTCACCCTATCCATTGCCCCTCATGATTTTATAAGCCTCTATAAGGTCACCCCTCAGGCTTCGATTCTCCAGGCCAAGTGTGACTTGCTTTCATTAAAATCCATCTTCCACAGCTTTCAAGTGTGACTTGCTTTCTGACCAAAAAAGGATAGATCAGGGTACTTTATTAGAAGCATAAAGTTAAATACAGTGGATGTCCAATGAGATTTGGGGGTTCAGGTGCATAGCTCTTTAAAACACACAAAAATAGTCAAGAAAGATAATGGAATGCTGGCCTTCATATCTGGAGGGCTGGAGTACAGGGATACGGATATTATGCTGCAGTCACACAAGACCCTTCTTAGACCCCTGTGGGCAGATCCGGGCACCACACCTTAAGAAGGATTTTTTGAGCTTGGAGGGAGTTCAACTCAGGTTTACAAGAATGATACCAGGACTTCAGGAGTTAAATTATGAGGAGAGATTAGACAAATTAAGCCTTTCTTCTCTGGAATTTAGACAGTTGAGAGTGATCTTATCGAGGCCTTCAGAATACTAACAGGGAAAGACAGGGTAGATAAAGATAAACTATTTCCACTTGTTGAAGATTCTAGAACCAAGGGTCATTGTCTAAGAATTAGGGCAGACCATTCAGGAGAGATGTTAGAAAACACTGCTACACATAAAGAATAGTGAAGGTTTGGAGATTTCATCCTAAAACAGTGGTTGATGGAAATTCAATTGTTAAATTTAAATCCAAGAAAGACAATTTTTTAATTAACCAAGAGTATCACAGGATATGGACCCAAGGCAAGCCTATAGAGTTAGACCACAGTTCAGCCATGATCTTATTGAATAGCAGAGTAGGTATCAGGAGCTGTTTCTATGTTCCTAATCCACAGTTTGATGCTATGCAGATACTGTGCCTTCCTTATTTCACCTTAATTTCCTTTCATGTTTGAATTGACCTGATGTCAGAGGAATAAAATAAGTTTAGGCTCCATGGTCTTTGAGCCATTTTTGTGTTCAATCTCATGTTACATTTCTGGCATAGTTGGCAGAACACCAATGCTCATGCATCACATCATGGTGGATAAGGTTGAAAGGTTGAGATGGAATGGATGGTGAAGGAGTTGAAACTGGCAATATTTTTAGTGGAGGCTAAAGCTGCTCTGGTATCTTTGAAGCTCAAACATTGTCAAAGGAAACTGGATCTTTAGATCAAACCCAGGCTGAGGTTCCTCATGTATGTGGTGATATGGAGAAAGGAAGCAATACTCCTGGTTAGGTATTCTACTTACCAATGAGTAGGAAGCTGGTTAGGTATGGGGGAAGAGACTGAGGATACACAGTCGATAATGGTACCTCAATGAGGTGAGAAGGCAACATTCATGATGGTACCACTGTGTGGGAGACCCTGTCAGAAATACTGGGAAGAGACACAAATGTTCAAAGAGGTCCATTGTGAATCTTTAAGGCACTGACAAGAGTTTGGGGACAGCAGTGGCCTGACAGCAGAGGTTTTATGAGCACAATCAAGCTTAAGGGGAGGACCCTCTGATCCCTCTGTCCCTGGAGTTGATGAAGTCGTATGACCACAAGTTCTTCCTGGATCTCTCCTTAAATCAACATTGGACAGGAAGCTGAAGGACAGCCTAGTACAAGCAATGAATGATAGCTATCTTTGAAGGGAGTTGAGGAGGCTTAATCGTGACAAATCTCCATTATCTTTTTTTGGCGTGTGAGACCACATCATCTGGATCATAGAGAAAAAATGGACTCCCAAGACCAGGCAAGAAGCTACCATAGGAAGGTGACTGTCAGCTTGGATGGGAATGTGGAGCTGAGGCTGAGGAGGCAATCAGAACATACTGCTGCACACTAAGTACAGGTGTGGTCACCAATGCTATCAGGCACAAAGACTGCATCCAATGCTATGGCATCTCTTTTCACCAGATGTTTCATCACTAGTTAAGCCTTCCACCAAAAGCCAGGTAGGGTCAAAGTTCTTTCAGAAGAAGTTAAGTCTAACATAGAGTGATGGGGATTTGCTGTACAGTTAGTGTAAAACTAGGCAAGATAGATCATTATGCTGAAAGGACACAGGAATGGAGATAGCAAGCATTACCAGATTTTCTGTGAACCTCTGGCTGAAGGGTGTCAGCTGAGTAATGTCTTCTCCCTCATCTGGGTCTCTTTGCAAAGGCCAAACATCCCCTATCATGGCTACATAGAGCTCTCTTTATCCATCCTCAATCACACTCTTCATAACCTGGGGTTTCTGGTAGTTCATAACCTAATCAATACTCTCATGGCAGTAAGGAAGTTGACAATTTCCATGGTGTTGAGTTGGACATGCTTGGAGATATCTGGGCATCTTTTGAAAGTGTGTGCTATAAGCAGCACATTATGAGGTTGGTAGATGGGGCTCAAGAGTCTTCGATCTTGCTGTGCACACCCCAGGTGTATCAGCCAGCAGGCTGTTATTTACGCACAATGCCATCACTATTCTTGAAGGCTGATGTCAGCTGTCTCCAAATTGTTGACACTAGGCCTTGAAGAATGTTACATATCACATGTGACAGAGTTCCTACTTGGTGTAATTCTGACAGCAGCCCTTGTCACTTTGGGAAAAAAGGGTAGGCTGTCCACACATGGGCATGGTTGGGAACATGGAATGGGATATCATAGCTATTACAGAAACGTGGCTCAGGGATGGACAGGACGGGCAGCTTATTGTTCTGGGTTATAGATGCTATAGGAAAGATAGAAAGGGAGGCGAGAGAGAAGGGGGAGTGTTTTTTTTTGGTTAGGTTACTGATGTGCTTAGGGAACATATTCCTAGCAGATCATCCAATGAAGTTATATGGGCAGAACTGAGAAACAGTCAGCAGGAAATTGAGAAGCAAATATGTAAGGAGATCTCAGATATCTGTAAGAATAATAGAGTTGTAACAGCAGGGGATTTTAACTTTCCAAATGTAGACTTGGACTGTCATAATGTTCAAGGACTTGGATGGGGAGAATTTCAAACGTGTACAAGAAAACCTTCTTATTCATCATGTGCTTGTACCTAATAGAGAAGGAGCACTACTTGACCTTCTGTTGGGAAACAAGGCAGGGCAAGTGACTGAAGTGTTAGTGGGGGAGCACTTTGGAGCATGTGATCACATTTTTATTAGTTTTAAAATAGTTGTGGAAAAGGATAGAACTGATCAACGAGTTAAAGTTCTAAATTGGAGTAAGGCCAAATTTGATGGTATTAGGAACTTTCAAAAGTTGATTGGAAGAGGTTATTCGCAAGTAAAGGAATGGTTGGGAAGTGGAAGGCCTTTAAAGTATATTCCTGTTAGTGTAAAGGACAAGGCTAGTAGGTATAGGATGGCTAGAGAAATTGAGGCTGCGGTCAAAGAAAAGAAGGCATATCAGGTATGGACAGCTGGGATCAAATGAATCCCTAGAGGAGTACAAGGACAGCAGGAGTACACTTAAGAGGGAAATCAGGAGGCCAAAAAGAGGACATAAGAAAGCTTTGATAAATAGAGTTAAGGAGAATCCAAAAAGATTCTATAAGTACCTTAAGGGCAAAAGAGTAATTAGAGAGAGACTAGGGCCCCTTAAAGATCAGCATGGCTGACTATGTGTGGAACCGCAGCAGATGGGTGAGATACTAAACAAATATTTTGTGTCAGTATTTACTGTGCAGAACAATGTGGAAGCTAGGGAACTTGGAGAGATAAATAGTGATGTCTTGAAAGAGTTCATATTACAGAAGAGGAGGCGCGAGAGGTCTTAAAACATATAAAGGTAGATAAATCCCCGGGACCTGATCAGATGTATCCCAGAACTTTGTGGGAAGCTAGGGAAGAGATTGCTGGGCCCATTGCTGAGATAATAGTATCATCGATAGCCACAGATGAGGTGCTGGAAGACTGGAGATTGGCTAATACGGTGCCATTATTTAAGAAAGGCTGTAAGGAAAAGCCAGGAAACTATAGATCAGTGAGCCTTATGTCAGTGGTGGATAAGTTATTCGAGGGGATTCTGAGGGACAGTATTTACATGCATTTGGAAAGGCAGGGACTGATTAGGGATAGTCAACATGGCTTTGTGCATGGGAAAGTAGTTTTTGAAGAGGTGACAAAGAGACTGATGAGGACAGAACAGTAGATATTGTCTATTTGGACTTTAGCAAAGCGTTTGATAAGGTTTCGCATGGTAGACAGTTTAGTAAGGTTAGATCACATGCGATCCAGGGAGAGCTAGCCAATTGGATACAAAACTGGCTTGAAGGTAAGAGCTTTTTGCACTGGAGGCTTGTGACAGCAGTATGCCACAAGGATTGGTGCTGGGTCCACTGCTTTTCATAATTTATATAAATGATTTGGATGTGAATATAGGAGGTATATTTAATAAGTTTGCAGATAACACCAAAATAGGTGGTGTAGTAGACAGTGAAGAAGATTATCTCAGAGTACAACAGGCTTTTGATCAGATAGGCCAATGGGGCTGAGGAGTGGCAAATGGAGTTTAATTTAGATAAATGTAAGGTGTTGCATTTTGGTAAGGCAAACCAGGGCAGGACTTATATATTTAATGGTAGGGCCCTGGGAAGTGTTGCCGGACAAAGAGACCTTGAGGTGCAGGTGCATAGTTCCTTGAAAGTGAAGTTGAAGGTAGATGGGATGGTGAAGTTGGTGTTTGGCATGCTTGCCTTCATGGTCAGAACATTGACTATAGGAGTTGAGATGTCATATTGCAGCTGTACAGAACATTGATGAGGCCACTTTTAGAATACTGAATACAATTCTGGACACCCTTCTATAGGAAAGATGTTGTTAAACTTGAGAGGATGCAGAAACAATTTACAAGGATGTTGCTGGGACTGCAGGGTTTAAGCTATAGGCAGAGGCTGAATAGGTTGGGGCATTTTTCACTGGGGCATCGGAAGCTGTGGGGTGACCTTATAGAAGTTTATAAAATTGTGAGGGGCATGCATAGGGTGAATAGCCAAGGTCTTTTTCCGAGGGTAGGGGAGTCCAAAACTAGAGGGCATAGGTTTAAGGTAAGAGGGGAAGGATTTAAAAAGGACCTGAGGGGTAACCTTTTCATGCAGGGAGTGATGTGTATACAGAAAGAGGTGCCAGAGGAAGTGGTGGAGGCAGATACAATTACCCATACAGATGCCTTTTAAATGTTGTATATGAATAAGAAGGGTTTAGAAGGATATGGGGCAAATGCTGGTGAATGGGACTAGGTCAGATTGGATGTCTAGTTGGCATGAACAAGTTAGACCAAAAGGTCTGTTTTCATGCTGCAGGACTCTACAATTCTAACTCAAAGGGTTGGAAAGTCAAATTGGAGAAGTGCCGACTTTCCAGACACAAGTTCAGTACCTCAGACACTTTATCAGGAGTAATACCTTCCTTTGTAACAATGAAAAAATCTGAATTGTAGAGGAGTATCCTAAGCTTGAGACAGGGAGGGAAATGGATGGGTTTCTTGATCTAGCTAGTTACTTTAAGAGGTTTAATTAAGATTATATACATTTGGCCATGCCACTCCATGATTTGCTAATGAAAGCTGAAGGAATGGTGGGAAAGGAAGAATGAGGCATGTTACTTCACAGGGCATCACAGGGATGTGAAGACTCAGTATGTGAAGACTCCATTTGCACCCTCAAGCAGAAGCTTATCTCATCACCTACCCTTGACTACCCAGATTTCCAACTTTCTTTCAGACTGAAAACTGATAGTTTCCTTGATCTTGGAAGAGTGCTGTTACAGATTCAAGGGCAGAACAGAGTGGTTATCATTTATGCCAGTCAGAATCTCAAGTCAAATGAGAAAAAATACTCAAGTATGAAACACACACCACTAATTTTGAGGTTAGCTATCTCCCAGAACATCAGATATTCTTATCTGTGAGGAATTTGAAGTACTTACAGACAAAAGCTCATTGATTTACTTTCCAAGTCCACCAAGCTTTGAGCACAGTGACTAGAGACAATACAGAAACAGGCAACTGGACTTGTGCTATTTGATTCTAGACCTGGACAGGTCAGGCAAAAGTAATGCAAATGGTGATGTCCTTAGTCAGAAGACTAATCACAGGAGGGAACCCACCCTAGCTTGGATGGAAAGGACTTTGGCTGTCATCAAGTCCATGTCCGAGTCAAAGGCAGCATTTTGATCCTGATTCCCAATGATATTAAGACTAGAGTTTATTGGAGTGCCACTGATGCACTTATGAAATCTAAATCAGGTTGAGACAGGTACAGCCAAGTTTGCTTCCACCTTTGCCATTTATCTCAAAAGAGGACCTCGGACAGCTTCAGCTGATTGACACAGCCATTAGTAGACTGCACTGTTATTGGAAGTACCAACATTCACCAACCCAGCACCAGTTGATGAGGAAGTCCAAACAGACAAGAAAGCTGTTGAGTGCTGGAGAGAATCAGAGAGGAGAATGCAGTCCTCTATCAGCTAGTTTATAAAAGGAGAGAGAGGTGAAGTAACTCATACTTCTTAACAGGCTCAAGTGTCAAGTGTTTGCAGCAGATCATGGTCAAGAAGGACACCAAGTGATGGAAAAGACAATTGCCCTGACCAGAGAGTAGTATTGCTAGCCTAGGATGGCTGCTGATATTGTGAGAAGTGTACTTTGGTGAAAGCTGGAAAGCGACTTCTCTCCAGCATGGATTATTTTTGCCAAGAGACCTCTAGAGGTGCTTGCAAGGGATTTTATGGTCCTTGGCCCTAATATTAACAGGGATGAGCATGTTCTCATACTCAGATGTCCTCACTAAGTTCATGCAGCACATTCCACGCATGACCAAAAGCTTGCAACTTTAGGCAAAGTGTTAACACATGATCATTTCTCTATTTCCATGTTTAATGACGGCGTCACAGTAATTCAATGCAACTTT
The DNA here is from genome assembly GCF_021869965.1 of Rhincodon typus. NCBI lineage: Eukaryota > Metazoa > Chordata > Chondrichthyes > Orectolobiformes > Rhincodontidae > Rhincodon > Rhincodon typus. Next base: position 22,336,809 of record NC_063340.1, on the reverse strand, counting down.
GACGGCAAGATCTTACAGGAGTTTTGCAAGGTCTATGATATTAAAGCCATGTCACCCCCAATCACCCAGTTCACAGTGTGAACAATTCAAACATAATCTGCATAGCCGTTGCTCACCTTGGCCTCCTGAAAGTAAAAGAAATGGCCTGTATACCTTTGGAACAGGTTCATGCTTACAATAGTACCTCATGCTCATCAAAAGGCTATTCTCCACACAACCTCTTCTTTGTAAAGACCCAGGTCTTCCCATGGACCATCTCCTTGCACTCACTACACCTTCTGATGGAGATTTCCAGGTAAATGAGTGTATTGCTGAGCATCACATGAGGCTAAGCAAGGTGTTTGAGTTAAAATCCAGAAGAACGGCGAGGGAAACTCTAAGAAGTAAAACATTGAATGATTACAAGACTGACAGGACTGATCCTCCAATCTCTGCAAGTGTATTCCTCCCAAATCAAACTATCAGGCTCAGACTAAGATCCAGGATATCTGGGACTCTGAAACCCAAAGACTCATTGGAGTCTGGATACAGGTAGCGACACCGAAATTGTTGAACTTAAATTTGGAAGGTGGCCTCAGCAAAAGGTTCACAAAGGGAAGTTGCTTGAGACTAAAAATCCGATGGATGATACGGAGAGAAGCAACTCACTCAGCATTACTGTGGAATCTGAAGTGGCATTGTTTGATGGCTCGAGTGAAATGGAGTCCCAAATAATGAAGAATCCTGGTGAGACTTTTTTGTTGTAAATCCAAGGAGTACACCCAGTTTGGAAAGGCATACTCCCTCCCTGGAAAACAATGTAGCAATAACCTGTTGGGAAACTGAAGCAACAATCATATGACTCCCGCAGTCCTGACCAATCTAGACCCCATGTGAGTGATTTGCCATAGATCCTGGGTTCCTTGGAAGGTACTGGTAGAGAAATAAGCTAAGAAAGTCCTCTTAAGCCAATGCCGGAAATCACACCAAACCTTTCTATTTGGCCAAATCAATGATGTAAGAAGAGAATGTTCCTTCTAATGTTGACCCAAGCATTCTAGATATTATGGCAAAATTGAGCCTACTAATCACACAACTGCTTAGCAAACGGTCAGTGTGTACTATGTGTACTTGTCAGATAGCAAGAATCAAGCAGGGAAGTGTTTAACAGAGCCTCTAGCAGTAGTTGATAACGGTGCGATAGGGTACAGAGGAAAAGGTGTCTGGGAGAATGAGGCCTCATGGGATCAGACAGGCAAAGGATTTCCTCAAATAAAAACAGAAAACACTGGAGAAATGTGAAAAGTCTAGCAGATTCTGTGGAGAAAGAAACCAAGTTAATGTTTTGGGTCCAAAGACTCTTCTTCAGTTCTGAACCTGCCTCAACTGGTCTTCCTAGTATTGCTTCCAAACCCATGTGAAGAATTTTATTTTCTCATTTTGTATTTGCTTCTTTAGCAAAAGATGTTAAAACTATACCCTTTGGTTCTCAATCCTTTATGTCCAGATCCCCTCATGTTTTTTTTTTTTAAAACTTATCCTAGAATGCCCACAGTGCAGAAAGGGGCCATTTAGCCCATCATCTGCACTGACCCTCCAAAGAGCATCCCACCTAAACTCAAGCCCACACCTTGTTCCTGTAACCCCTACATAATCCATCTAACCTGCACATCTTTGGACTTGGGAGGAAACTAGAATACACAGCGGAAACCCATGCCGATTTGGGGAGAATGTGCAAAGTCCACACAGTCACCCAAGGCTGAAATTGAACCCAGGTCCCTGGCACTGTGAGGTAGCAGTGCTAACCACTGAGCCACCGTGCCAACCAAACTTCTAGCAAATCACCTCTCACCCATCTCCTCTCCAAGGAAAACAGTCCAAACTTCTTCAATCTATTCTCATAATTGACATTTCTCATCCCTGGAACCATTCTTGGAAAACTCTTCTACACTGTCTCTAGCACATTCACATTCCTCACAAAGTGTGGCGCCCAGAGTTGTATACAGTACTCCAAGTGACATCTAACCTGTGTCCAGTATAGGTTCAGCATGGTCTCCTGTTCTTTTATCTTATGCTCCATTAATGAAACCTACAATACTACAAGTTTTATTAGCAAGTCTCTCTATCTGTCATGCCACATTTAATAACTTATGTACATATTAAGCCAGGTCTCCCTGCATTTGCACACCCTCTGGAATAATACTCTTTATTTTATTTTACGCTGTCTCTACATGTCCCTTGTATAAGTGTGAATGACCTCACACTTCTACACATTGAACTTCATCTGCCATCTTGTCTATATCTTTTTAAGTTCTCCACTGTCCTCCTCACAATTTACAATGGTTCTAAGTTTTGTGTCTGCAAACTTTGAATGTATTCCCTGCACAGTAAAATCCAGATACTGGAAGAGCAAGAGTCCCAATACTGATCCCTGGGAACTCCATTACACACCTTCCTCCAGCCCGAAAAATACCCATTGACCATTAGTCTCTGTTTCCTATCACTCAGTCAATTTTGTATCCATGTTGCTACTGTCCCTTTTGTTCCATGAGTATCACTTTCCTCACAAATGCTGTGTGGTACTGTATCAAGCATCTTTTGGAAGTTCATGTACACTATATCAACAACTTTGCCCTCATCAACTCTCTGTGTTACCTCTTCAAAGAATATCCAGCAAGCTACTTGGACATGATTTTCCCTTCACAAAATCATACCAACTTTTCTAAATTAGTCCACAGTTTTCCATGTGACTATTAATTCCAACCAAAATGATTGTTTCTCGCAATTTACCCACAACCAAAGTTAAACTGACTGGTATGTAATTGGTGGGTCTACCATTACAACCTTCTTTGAACGATGAAGTAATTGTCACTCGTCTCCATTCACACATTAGGAGAACCACCGGTTTGATTGGGACAACATCAGGATCCTAGGACAGGCCAAACAGACAAGCATGGGAATTTCTAAAGGCCTGATTCTCCACCAAGAAGGCCATCAATAAACACACAGAATTAGGCCCTATATATATATCACTGTGAAGAAAAACTGGAAATGAGGTAATCAACTCCAACGGACCCCAGAGTTTAAACATCAGGCTGGAAAACACAAAAGCGCTTCATTAGAGGCTGCACTTATGATGTTACCCGGCAGGGTAATGAAATGTCTGCGAACTAATGAAGCAGCTCGGCAAGCAAACCAACCACAAATATTGCTATTGACTGAATTTCCTACTCTGACAACATGGCTTGGGCAGCATTTGCACTGTAGGTAAAGACATATGCAAAATATTCATTGAACACCTCAATCATGCTATATGCCTCCATGAGTAAATCCCTTTTTTGGTCCCAAATTGGTCTGAGACCTTTTACATCTTTTTTACAAATGATGTAATTATGGAAGACTTTGGGATTTCTGTTTATGTTAGCTGTTAGTCTTTTCTCGTAATCACTTTTTGCTTCTCTTGTTTGCTTTTCACCTCCTTTCTGAACCATCTTAATGCAGCTTGGTTTTTATTGTATTTACTACCTGACACCTATTATAAACATTTTTTTTTCTTCTTTAACTTTAACTATTGCCTCTGTCAACCAAGAAGTTCTGAATTGTTTTATTCTAGCTTTTCCTTTTGAGAAAATATATCTTGACAGTGTCCAAATACCGCCTCTTTGTAGGTTGCTCATTGTTCAACTAATGTTGTTCCCACCAACCTTACTCTTGTGCTATTAACTGACTACTGGAAATTACTAGAAAGTAGAAATTCTTCAACCTTACTAGTCATCAACTCCCTTAACTGTGTCTATAACTTCTTACTTTCCCTGTGATAGTGTTTCATAATTACTAGAATTGAAACACAGCCCTTAACAGCAGCTGCTCAATAGCAACCGACTCTTGACTTACCTGTGACTTTTTACTCTTCTCTTCATTGTCTTTTACATGGTGTCTGCTCTCTCTCTCTTTCGCACTATTTTTTTATCTGGTGGTGGTTGTCTTCAGGTCCTCCTCCAGCTCCGAGATGCTTCTGTGCATGACAAACTGTGGTTTGCCTGAAAGGACCCACTGGCATAGAGTGAGGGAACACTGACCTTCATGGCCACTGGAAGAACTATTCTCATGTTGGTTGAGAAGCTCCAGGTCAGTGTGGAGGAAGTGGCAGAACTCCATAACTACCACTTTTATTAACCATAGCCTCCTCAGGCATTGTTCCGGACTAATTGCAATGTAGAAGTAACGTTCCCAGAATATCCTTTATGATTATAGCTTTCTTTCTTGAGCCCTTCTTCTTGTCCCTCTTTGCAGAGCTTCCCTTCTCTGCCTGCTCCCCCATGTCCTGCTCATGTTGCAAAACAAGTGGTATTGCTATAATTGCCTCCATCAGGGCAAGGCATTGTTATTTCCAGTCTTGCCATGATTTGAAAAGCCTCAAAATAGTTTCAGCAACTCACCAAAATGCTTCTTCAAATTTTGTCTCAATATTAATAATTCAAAAGGGCAACTTTTGACTGGCCCTATTTAAAAGAGGGAGGTAGAAGACGGGAAGCTATAGGCCAGTTAGTCTGACCTCGGTCATTAAAAAGGTTTTAAAAGTCCATTATTAAGGATGAGATTGCAGAGTACTTAGAAGTGCATGGTAAATAGGGTTGAGTCAGCACAGCTTTGTCAAGGGGAGGTCATGCCTAAAAAATGTTAGAATTCTTTGAGGAGGTAACAAGCAAGTTAGACAAGAAAGAACCGGATATATTTGGATTTCCAGAAGGCCTTTAACAAGTGTCATGTGGGAGGCTGCTTAATAAGATAACAGCCCAAGGTGTTAGGGGCAAGGTGCTGGCATGGATAGAGGATTGGCTGACTGGCAGAAGACAAAGAATAAGTTAAAGGGGCCTTTTTCAGGATCACAGCTGGAGACTGGTGGAGTTGTCCATTTTGGGACTACAACTATTCATATTTTACATTCACTCCCCTGAACAGGGCCTACCTTGCCTCATAACATTTGTTGTCTAGATGTGTATTTCTAAGATGCTACCACTGTATGCGTTGATCAAATTTGGTATGCTACATTGCATCAGCCAATTTGAATCACTGAAATGATAATATCAAACTTTCATTTAGGTGCATATAGGGAATGTATCTGTGTGAGACAGTGCAGTTTACTAATGATGCACAGGCCATGGCCAGCAACCAAATGCACATTGTGGGTGCATGAAGAATGCAAATAGTCTTCATGATCTCACTAGCAACAGTACTACAGAACTGCATTTCACATTGGAGTGTCACCAAGGCAGAAGGACAAGCTGTAAGAGGAAGGGTTAACTTGGCGACGGCACCATGACAACACTGACTGCAGTGATAGTCTCCAACTTTGGTGTGCCCGGTGTGGGCAGTGGCGAAGGTGATTAGACCCAACAATGAAAGATGGTGCCTGCAGATCGGCAACTTCAATGTTAGTTGTGTCTGGCAAGGCAGTGGTGGTTCTGAACTAGCTCAGAACTTGTGTTTGGATGGATTTCTCTTTAAGCTATATCTTTCTGTTTTCTGTTTTTCTTTAACTATCACTGGATTATGGTGACAAATGAAAGCTTTTCACTGTATTTTATTGTACTTCACTGTAAAATATACATGACAATAAATCATTCATTCATTCATTCATTCAAGCTATGATCAATTCTGCTTTGTGTGCTTCTCTAGATATCTGCTGCAAATTAAGGACAAAGTCTCATAAGTTCCTTCCTTAATAGTCTGCTCATGTTCAGAGGCCTTTTCAGATATTCAAATGAGGGGACCATGCATGACAAGCAAAACTTGAGGAAAATTGTGAGGAAGTGTATAATTATGTGAATTTACTAAACTCAGTTGGTAGAGTGTGGTGGACTAAAATTTTAAACAGCTAATTGTGGAAGAAATATTCACTTTCTTCTTGTTAAAATTATGTTGCACAAAAGCTGTTGGGGCATGGAAGTTACCTGTGACAGAAAGTAACTTCACCAATGACACTTAGCAACAGGGGGATAGGTAGCAACAATAAATTATCTCTGCCATAGCAGGATCCATTATTAATAACCTTTTTAGGTTTGATGGCTTTAATTTTCATGTTAGCCAAATATAAATCTGGTTTTAATTCATGTTTTATAGGGAAGAAACAAATGTATGTTATCCATAATTTTCTCAGATAAGCCTTCCAAGGGGCCTAATGATCAAGGAATTTTTTTTGTGGATAAAATAAATATCAAGGTTTGCTGAAATGAAATTCACTTTGCAATTTACACACATAATAACAGGCAAGACATAGCATTCTCTGTGAGTATAATTAAAGTTGCCATTACACTTTGACTAAGTAGAATCACTTCAGTCTGAAGGTTGCACAATTGCATAAATTTTGACAGTGATGTACTCCCAGATAAGCAGACTAACAGTTTTTTTTAGTAATTACACATTCACTTCTATTTGCTAGGAAAGCAATAAGTTGTTGATGGCTGAAGTAGTAATACAAAAAAATTTGTTTCTTCCTTGCCTATTCACAATTGAGTTCTGATGCCGACTAGTTAGAAATGGGGTAGGCACTGAAATGGTTTCAAGACTTGCGACTGCATTCTCAACGCACTGTCATGCACCATCATTTTGATTACTTACTTGAAGCAGCTGAGATGCACACTGCAGGCAGGTGGAAGCCTCATAAACATATTAAAACAGGCTCTTATGAAACAATTAGCTGCACGCAATTTTTAATTAAAAGTTGTGCCTAGTGCAGAATAAGGAAAAGTGGGTGGCAAGCAAATCAGCAGTTAGTTGATTAAGCTGTTGATGTATTTCAATTTTGTTTTATTTTGTGCTCAGTGGTGTAAATTCACGAAGGAGACTACCTTAAACTCCTAAGCTTCACAAAGCAGAAACCATGATTGTATCCTGTCAATCTTGACCCTCCTATCACCTAAGCAATTCCTTCCTGGTGTTAAAATCTGGATGTTTGTTTCTGCAGAGATTATCAATGGTGCTTGTCTACAAATATTTCTGCAGCTTTGTGATTAATGAGATCTAGATTGAATCCAGCCTACAAAGCACTGCAACAGTGCAACAAAAGTCTTCTCCTTATTCAGTGTACTCTGTGCTTTCAAGTATGATGTAACCACATCATAAGAATTAGTCCTTGTCCACAATATAATCTTTCTCACACATAGGTTGGGAATCAGGGTCCAAAATTTTCCTTTTAGATTTCATGGGAACAGACAACTCAAAGCATTGGATGCTGCAAAATGTGATCTGAACTGAAGATGACCAAGTGCAAATATATTAAAATATGTCTATATCAATAATTGTTTTCATGCATATTGCAAACTATGTTGTAAGGTTTAAAAAGAAAAGACTAGTTCAAACCTATACTGAACATTTCAGGTTCTATAAATCTTCAAGTAGCCATTAACTCTCTTGTACTTAAACCCAAATAAATATTCAGTGCAAAATGATTTGAAGCAGTACTCCGTAAATTTATTCATATTATTTTAAAACTATTCTTGTACAAGGTTTTGTACTGTACAATACTGAATAAAAATAGGAAATAACCAAAGTATAGACTGTTGAATATGGCAATTTTCTTTCACATTGTTGCAATTTCAATACTCATGACAGCCATTGGCATCCGACTGCTTTCCACTTTACAATGGTTTCTTGTAGAGAAAAAACATACCCACTTACTGCCTCCTACCCACCTCCCAATCAGCAACTGCAACGAACAGTAAAACTACAATCAGTGTCTACTTCTTACTCATTTGTAGTCAGCTCATAGGAAGGTCAACGCAATACTGTGTGCGCATAGCATTCAATCTCAGAACATGGCATGCATCTAAATAAACAGGACCTCTACAGGGCTATCACACAGGCTGAGATACTTCAGAAGAGCAGCTTTTTCCCACTTCCCCATATCCCACAAAAACCAAGTCAGAATCCTCATAATAATGCTAAGTTCAAAAGATTGACCATAATCATCTTTTTGTCAACTTTTCTCAATAATATTCCACCATAAAGGCAGGGTAGGCAAATGAGTGCAATCCTAACAATAGATAATTATACTGCAGAAAGGAAACAAAGAGGCCATTGAGTCCATTGAACTTGATTCTTTGCTAGAGCAATCTCACTTTATCCCCATAGCCCTGCATCTTCCTCTGCTTCAAATACATATACAATTATTCATTAAAATTGTAATGGTCTTGGCCTCAACCTCCAGCAGTCATCCGTGATCTAACAAAATCCTGAATAATGGCATTTTTTTTAACCTCTCCGTTTACTCGATTGCTGATCATTTTAAATTGTGAGCCTTTAAACACTGGTTTCTTCGCACAGGAAATTCCTATTTCTTCATCAAAGATCTTTAAAATTTTAAGCTTTAAACCCTTTACAACAGCCAGCACTCTACTCTAGAATTCCTGGGTTGTTTTGCTGCTTAGCCAGCGACACCCTCTTCCCATTAATGATTAAAGATTTTGCAGACCAGAGGTATATCCATAACCATTAGATAGCTCAGGTTTCTTTGGTAGCATCAGTGCCTGTCATGTACAGATGCATCTGGCACTTGTGTCAGAGTGTCAGTTCTACAAATTTTTGACTTCAGTATAAATGAACACAGACAACATTACTATCTTTTTATCATTAAATGTCTGTCAATTCATTGACAAACTGAAACTAGGTAAAAGTTCAGAACTCCCCCAAATCATTCATTGATTGTAATTATAGAAAACAAATGTGTTGGGTTGAATTGACAAAGAGCAATGTAGCAGTCAAGAATAGCAATTAAGAGTCATAGAAGAGTGCCTATTAGCAGAAATGTGAAACAAAAGTAAAACGAGCAGTAGTAGTAGTATGTTGTGCACTACTGGAATAACAGTAGAACATTGTGATGCATTATGAGCAATACAATCATGATCTATTTGCGGAGCTGAACTTGCTTTAAAACTAAAAGCTCACTCAGTGTTTATGTCTCTCTAGATGTGTCAGAACCTCAAACATGGAGTAAGTTGACTAATTTCATGTCAGAGTTTTTGTTGCATCTTAACCGTTGCTATACCTTAAATTTGGCAATTTTTTTTTTAAACTTGCACAGAAGTGCAGACCCACTATTCTGTGAAAGCCTAACAAAAACTCCCAGTTATTAAAGTCTGAAAACATTGTATTGGAATATTTAATTTACACAACAAAATTTACAACAAGTGTTTTATGTGTCATCACTGGGTTTTTTTGAGACAAAATAGACAGATATTAAAACCTTTTCTAATGTTACCATAAACACTCAATAATGTGCATCGTGTATGAGTTGTGGATGCTGCTAACGAAACCAAAACAATCAGGGGTTTCTTGGCATTTCAATCCTAAACAGATCTTCATTGTTACTTACAGTTACAGGTGCAAGGCCAACCAAGTTAGCCAAAACTACTCAGCTCTTCTTTACTGCTGGTCTTGTATATAAATTAGTTAGACCATACAAAGATTGCCAGTTAGTTGAATATGAATTTTTGAAACTTGAAAGTAGTTCTTTTGAAAGAAGAGGTGACACTAATTTAAGTGCTGGCACACAACCAGATTTTATTGCTACTTTTCCTTGTGTTTTTCTTTTAAACCCTAGTCAATACAGGAGATGGCATTGACTACAGCCAACAAAAAAGAGAAAACATTGGAGACCTGATTCAGGAGACTCTGGAGATCTTTGAGCTCTATGGAGGAGAAGATGCCTTCATTAACATCAAGTACATGATCCCAACTTATGAGTCATGTATTTACAACTGAACCAAATAAACAGGTCTGAAGAAGTATGTTGTATTAATTTATGTAAGTAGGAATTATGTAAGACTAAATGCATCAATTACACCATCAAATGAACTACAATTGTGTTCTTGTTTCCTTTATTGTTTATCAACAATTGTTTCTTTATGAGTGTGTGCATTTAAACTGCCGTTGGACTCAAACCTCAGATGCTCTGAACAATAAAAACAATTTCCATCCACAACCAAATGATTCCTATTCTGTTCAGCAACCAACCACACACCCGCCTCCTGAGCGATGGCATAGAATATATACAGTGATTTACAATGGTAGTTTTGTAGGGGAGTGTAGCGGTTCAGCTGAATTTTGACTGTACAACTATATCCACTATTCTATACAAAGGAGCCACAAGTTTGAATTACTATAGGCCTCAAATGTCGAATGACCTCTGTTTTTGGATGGGAAAATACTTGTTTAGGCCTATACTCAATATAAGCAACCCAACAGCCCTCCCCAACCCTGTCAACCCCAATCTCCATTGCTTTTCAGTTTCTAAATGCATGTCAGGGCTAATACTCACATCAGGAACAAATTTTTCATCACATGTGAGGGGCTGTACTTGTCTAATATTGCAATGCAAGGGATCAAGCATGTGATATGGGCTATGTTCCCAAGAAGGTAGTTTAAGACTTGCATATACAGTGCAGAAACAGAATCTATAAAAGGAAAATATGTGGCCTCAGCTCTGGACGTCCTTGTGGCAATACACTGGAATCCAGAGTCCCATTCAAGAATTTCGAACAGTTCAGAAGCCATTTTGGACAGTGTTAACTCTGTTTCTCTTTCTACTGATGCTGCCAGGTATGCTGAACTTTTCTCACACTTTTGATTTTTATTTAAGGTTTCCAGCAACCTCTGTTTTGTTTTTATCCCACAAAAGAAAGTTCTCTTGGCACTTTGTTCTTACTCAACGATGAGACAAAAGATGAAACTCATCAGCTAAGAGAATCCTGAGTGGGGATATACATCAAGACTAGAATTTGAGCTTAGTTCATATTGTTAGTATGCCAGTGCTCGATTGATGTCACTTATTATTTGTTTGTCTGTCTGCTTTTTAATGCCAATGAACTGACATTTTTCCAACATTTGAAATCCTGACATTGTTCCAATTCTGCAACTTTAGAGAAATTGCCAAGAGCAGGAACAAGTGACTTACATAATCAACAGGCTTATGTGAATACAGTAAAATCCTGATAAGTCAAATCCCAAGGGATCTGCAAACAAACGTGTGTTATGCAGAGCTTCAAGATAGCCGAGGAGCCCCATGAAACCTGACTTGCCTAGAAGCCAGCTTTATGTAAACAAAACCCCATATTATTCAATTTGGTCACACTTTACAATTGCCTAACATTTGGAAGTTGGTTCCATAAAAACCCAGTCATAATTATTGCTTAGCATGCTGTCTTCAGACAGTCTGCACAGAAGATGACGCTGTGTCTCATCTTGAATCAGTCCAGCCATCGGTCAATGAAGCCTAGTTTCTTTGCCAGGGCAACTCAGCATTCCTGCAGGATTAGACTCGAGTTGGAAACGTTCTGGATTGCCTGAACCCCATTAAAAGAGGTTCCTTAACATCGGGATTGGTAACCATTCTGTTCATCTTGCTTGCTGGGGAGCATGTCCGCTTGTTGAACTGTTCCGAGATGTTTGCCTTGCATTTCAAAATGGTTGACAAACTCAACGGTAGAATCTCCCACTCTTCACAACATCCATTTTTCGCTTCACGCCACAGTTTTCCACTTGCAGTCTCAACTTTACTTTCTCTCCGATTGACAATATTTCTAACTTTCTCAGAGGTTTAGCCATATTTGCAGGTTTTGTATATCCTTTCACAGGGAGATCTCAATGGCAAATGATAACATGCCCAGTGCTCTATGACTTCATGCTGTTGAGTGGCCTAACTCCCACTCCACTTTTTTGGTGCAGTCATATGACAAGCTTGCATAGGTTTGGCTATTTCGGAGTTAACAATTTGCAATTTTGGCTTTTCACAGGCATCATTCTAATAAATTTGTTATTTTCCTGAAGGCCTGATGATGTCAACAGAATCGGAGTTTTGCGTCATCCAGATTAGACTCAATGTGATTTCACTGTAAAAAGATCACAGAATACATGATGAGATTTTACTCGGAACAGAAATCTAATGCAATTGCATTGACACTTACTAATTTATCTGTCACTGTAGGCATTCAATTAATTGCCATAATCCCATTGGAACCTGTGTTCTCCAGGTCTAAAATTGATTTGCTTTGTTGGGTGGGGTTGGAGGGTTGGAGTGGGATGGAATCAATGCACTATGGGCTAGTTCCTTTGCTTCCCGTGCAGTATTCTATTAGAAAAAGTGTCCATGGAGGGGGCTTCATGTGTCAGAAGGGTACGAACATGTGCTATTCTGACATTGCACAACCTAACCAACAGCTGCAACATCAGAACTACCAAATTTAGATCACACAGGGCCAAACAATTAGTGTCAATCACTCAACAAACAAGTGTGAAGTTATAAAATAGTCACTACACTAACATTCCTTAAAGGGCCACACACCAAAAATTACAGGTAACTATCTGGAAATACTCTTTAGTGTTTTTGGTAGTGCTATAAGTTTCTTAGATTTGCCAGAGTGTTGTTTTATCCTTACAGGGAAGGAGAGACCCAGGTGACCTGTCCTTAAAGAGATATGGGGGTAGCAATGGCAGCACCTCTGGGTCTGCAAAACCACAAAATGATGGAACAGCAGCTGCTGAGATGTCAAGTTCTGCCTCGCCCTCCGCCAGACTTGGAGCCAGACTCCTTCACGATCTTTAATAGCAACAGGAGGCTGTCTAGCAGGCTGAAGAATGCATTCAACATCTCAGAGCACAAACCCTTCAACTCTTTCCTCAAGTCCATACCACCTAGATACTCACCTGAGTCCTCTGGATCCGAACTGATTTGTGTCCTTGCACACCAGAGAATATACGAGCCAGCATGTATGGGATTGAAAGTAGATTAGATTCACTTAAATGCGGGCAAGCATTTCTAAAAAATTCCTTTGCAGGACATTGACATTGCTGACAAGGCTGCTATTTTTGCTTTCGAGAAGGAGTTTTAAACTGCTGCAGTCATTTTGGTCTTGACTTTTCCAGAATGAGGCATCATATTTTCCCTCAACTTCTGGCTGCAAAAATTTGTCTTTCTGATAATGACATGACAGGATCAATGGAGTATCTGGGACACTTGTGAATGGAGGAAAAGAAAATGTCTCATCAACCAAGAGGTTTCTGGATCGAGGAGAAGAAGGAGGAATAATGGAGAAAGAAATAGTGGGAATTAGTTAAATCAGGTGCAGAAAGAGAAATAATCAAAGGGAAGGAATGATTGGAGTAAAAGTGAGAAAATAAAAAGAGACAGATAATAGTTGTATGTTTTACATTTCATGTATTTTTCAAACTTACATAAGACTCTAATCCACAATTTCAATGATGACTATCTTCATCAGTAAAAAAAACATAAACAGTGACTAACTAAAAATAGCACTGGTCACCTGGGATAGGCACTTAAGTGCAGCAGACCACGAAACACTGCAAATATCATGACCATATTTCAGGAAGAAGCCAGAGGTAAATAATTACATGGTTGTGATGATCTAGTCAATGTATTCCCACCTTACCAACTTGGAAGGAGCTCTTGTTCCAGGAGACCGTAGAGGTCAGTAATTACATTGAGAAAATCAGAACTTTCCGAAACACTGCTGCCTAGTCATGTCTTCAAAGCCTATCCTCTGTCTGTAATACACTACATTATGCATATCACCTCCCTTAGACTATTGCTGTGCTCAGCTCCTGTATTCTGTGGAGTAGTATGTTATTGAGGAATGATGCTGCAGCTGGTATTGCTCCTGCCAGCTTTTCGTCTTTTTGCTGCATTTCTTCTTGTTCATCATCAGTGATTTGAAGTGAATCTGCATAAGTTGCTCCCATATAACTATGTTGGTTGACTGCAGGGAAACAATGTTCCCTGTCAGCTGCATGCACGTGACCACCTATCAATTGAGAAATCCAGCATACAATCCATAATCCTCTGTCATGTGACTTTCACTTTGGTTCAAGTAAAGTTAAACCTTGTCCTACCAGACTATAGGTCGTACTCTCATTAGAGAGCGAGAGAAAGAGAAAGAGAGAGCTGGTGGTCATTTAACCTGGGAGTCATCACTCCTTAAGTGAGAGGAAAAGTTAAGATGGAGAATCCTTCATGGTAACCTCAGACAGTGAAGGAATTGAAACTACATAGTTGGCATCACTCTGCATTGCAAACAACTCAACAAATCGCACATGAGGATTTTTTTTCTTGCTTTTTGCAAAGACAAAGTGTATGAACACTGGTGAATAGCTGGAGCTATTTTCAGATATTTTCTGCAAGTAGTGATGGAGAAAGGTCCATTCCCTTAACAGGTATAAGGCAGTTTTTGCAGTACCAGATGGAGACAGAGAAGGCAGAGTGGGGTGGTTCAGCGAGCAGGGAGAAGGAGGGAGGCTCCCCATAGAAACCATTAGCCACAAAATACTTTCAGGGAGGTCCACTCATACTTAGCCCTGAGGCAGGAGGATTTGTTTCACCAATAAGGCTACCATCAAGCTGTGTTGCCTTCTCCACACTGACCTCGAGCCTGAAACCAGAGTGAGGACAGTCTTCCCAGTGGCCATGAAGGTCACTGTCGCCCAAAAATTTTATGATAGTGGACCCCTCCAAACAGAATAGGCAACACCAGTAACATCTCACTGTTAGCTGTCTTTAGATATAAAATGTAAATCACAAAACCAGAGTCACAAGGATTGGAGACTTCATCCTCTTTTTTTTGAGCTAGGAGTAACAGGATGAAAGGGCATATGGATTTGACAGGACAGCAGAATACTGGATGGTGCAAGACACCATTGATTCTACACAAATGGCTCTGCAGGCCCTACCTCAACTGGGAGTGACAGAGGAACTACAAGATCTGCCTCTCTCAGATGGTATGCTCATACATCAACTAGAAAGAAGTTTTCCTTGGTGAATATCTAGATGACACCATGGTGTTTTTATCTTGCACCAGTCCACATTACTTGTCTACTGCCTTCAAGCTTCCAAGATTACACCAAGAGAACTAAACACACTGGTGTATCCCCCCAGTGCCTGTTTTGTGGGTACCCTACACCTAGTGCTGTACAGTACTACTCCAGTGGCCAGAGAATGATTGATGGAAGGCTGCTGACTTTCACTGTGGGAGACTATGGTTGGCCTTAGAGGATGTGCAGCTTTACACTTTGATGGCCTGGCTTTGAACTGCATCACCTGTGCACTTTTCTATTCTCTTAACAAATGTGAGCATCATTTGCCAAGCCACATGTTATTGCCCATTCCTAACAGCCCTGAAGAAGGTTGCGGTGAGCAGCATTCCCTCTAAGCTGTGAGGCCACACTGAAGGTCTGTGCACATCAAATGGCATCCAATGCCCTGACTTCCAATTTCAGAAGTCGCTGCCATGCACACACCTCAGAAAGCCACACAGAAAAAATAACGAGGAAATGTGAGTGGTGAGACACTGCTTGAAATGCTGAAGTCGTCGGAAATCCACCTACAGCGCTGTTAGGCTTGGTGTTCCAATGTTTTTTGGAAAAATGGTATGGGTGAAGAGAGCACAATATTGTTCCAAGTCAGTACAGTATTTAGCTTGGAGGGGAACTTACAGGCAGTGGTTCCCATGCCTCATTTGCCCTTGTCCTTCTTGTTTTAGAGGACAGGCATTTGGAAGTTAATGTTGAATATATGTATATCTTGTGTATGGCACATATGACTGTCACTGTGCACTGATGATAGAAGGAGTGAATGTTTAAGATAGCAGATGGAGTGCCAATCAAGCAGGCTTATGGACAGGACAGAAATGATGTAATGGTTCCCTGTTTTGCCCACCTATCCACTGACAAAACATGCCGTCCTAGATCAAAGTGTTTTAACCCCCAAATACTGTAACTGTCACAAACAGAGAAGTGGCAGGCTTTCTCGTAAACTTTAAAAGATAAATGTTTATGATTTAAGAAATTATTGCAATCATAAATGTAGCTGTGTTTCATTCTTATGATTTCAAGAGTTCTCTGCTGCACTTGCTTTCCCCAAGGTGAAGACTTCAAACAATGTAGGTCTGTTGTCCTTTTCTTTTGTTCATGAAGTTAAATGATCTTGGAGTTTTAGAAGGATATATTTATTATTGATTTATATTTGCAGCAGCAGATTTATTTTATTCCACTCCAATCATGTGCAATTGCGAAGTTCAATAGCAAAGCCCTGTTACAGATCTTCAGTTAGATAGTTCAAGGCCAACTCAAGTCTGTGGCCACTGGTATTTCTTAGGCAAGGTCTTTTACCTACATTGACATAGATATTAAAGTACCTGCCTGCATAAATATGCATCATCAAAACACTTGATCAGGCTAACATTTTCTCCTCCCTTGTGTGGCCTGAGTGATGGCAAGAAAGATGGGAAAATACTATCGTAATGAAAACATTTGATTCTTGACATGGAGAAACATTTTCCCAATTTTCCCTCAAATCTTAAATAATGACTTCACAATCTCACCATTGAGCAGCACCTGTTTTATTACCATGCATTTTCGTCTCCCTAACACCCCAATCCATTGTATTTATATGCTACTTTCAAATTTTCTCCCCTCCGGCAAGAAACTAGACAGATCAAATGCACAACATTTAAATCAAATCAGATAAGTGGGTTGAGATCAAGGAGTCTAGACTTTTGGGGGGTGGTGGGATACACTGTCTGCCACTTTCCATTCCTCTGGGGTCTGCAGGCACCATCCTATCATATGACCAAATTAATGGAATCCCTGAGGGTTCATTGGCCAGGAATGTGAATGATGTTTGAACAATACTTGGAGCATCTTTTCAGGCCCTTTCTTATACTACGAAGGGTAAGCTGTGTGGTCCTGAAAGGGTTGCTTCATGGTTCCTGAGTTTCACTTCTGCTACATTCCACTGAAATACAATGCTATGCCTTTAGTCATTTGTATGCACTTTTATGGCTACATCCCAACATACTGCTGCATCACTCACATATTGGCACAGGACTTGAGACAGGTAGATCACAAATGACAGATGATTAAAAGATAACAAACTTGAAGCGAGCATGAATTCAGTTAAAGTAAGGGAGAGTTGCACATAGTCAGTCTCATGCTATCACCCTGTCCTATCTTAGTCCATTGGCAAAGTGAGTGTAGACACCTGGGGTTAGATCTTGATGCAGTAGGGGACCAGGACTTCTCGTACGTATTGAACTCTACACATTCCACAACATTGTGCTGACCTACCTTGAAGATTTTAGGCCTTTGGTAGGTTTCATCCACCCAGTTTGTCAGAATCCAACTTCACATGCCAGGGTAGACAAATCTCGAAGGAAGTGAGAGTAGGAATCCTGATGGCTAGTCTTATCTGGTTTTGTCTGCCTACTGAAGCTCTTTACCAACGTGTAACAGTTGTTGCATACTGACAACTACATGGAGCCACAGCTGAGAACTGACTGAAGACGAGGATCAATGCAGGATGAGTCGCTCAAGAGTGTGTTGACCTGCTTGTGAGAGGTTCTTTCCCTCCAAACATGGGGGGGTTGAAACTATAACAACAGAGAAAAGCAAGCAATCTCAAGCCCGTCCATCCCTGACTTAATCCTCTCCGTCAGATAACTTCTCGTGTGACTGGCCTTGGCATGAGCTTAGCTCAACTCAGTTTTAACATGGAGATTTAGATTGTAATAGTGAATTGTCATGCTGTGAATCACTCAGCATGGGAAAATCAAAGACGTTGAATGAGTGACACATTTTTATCTTCCTTGGAGAGAAAGAGGAAAAGGTTGCCAATAACTTCACAACTGTGCTTTCCAGAACATTGACGCTCACCTAAGAAGGAAGACACTTAAGAAATATGTTCAATCTTTAAGGATAATGTTCCACAATGTGCAGCAGTGAGCAAGGTGGTTAAATCCACACCTCTCCAATAGGTGGTAGCTGAAGATTGGAACACAGTACAGAATATGGCTTTTAGGCAGTGGTTATTTCTGTGTCCCTCAAGTCTGCATGGATTTAACAGGTGCTCTCGGCTTACTATCTATCTAACGAGTAGGGATGCAGATCCGGTGTTCAGTTGAATTACACCAAAATTGGAAGTATAGTAGACAGCGAAGAAGGTTACCTCAGAGAAATAGGAATCTTGATCAGATGGGCCAATGGGCAGAGGAGTGGCAGATGGAGTTTAATTTAGATAAATGAGGTGCTGAATTTTGGAAAGGCAAATCAGGGCAGGACTTGTATTCTTAATGGTAAGGTCCTGGGAAGTGTTGCTGAACAAAGAACTTGGAGTGCAGGTTCATAGTTCCTTGAAATTGGACTCACAGATAGACGGGATAGTGAAGGTGGTGTTTGGTATGCTTGCCTTTATTGGTTAGTGCATTGAGTATAGGAGTTGGGAGGTCATGTTGCAGCTGTACAGGACATTGGTTAGGCCACTGTTGGAATACTGCATGCAATTCTGGTCTCCCTGCTAATACGAAGGATGTTGTAAAATTTGAAAGGGTTCAGAAAAGATTTGCAAGGATGTTGCCAGGGTTGGAGGGTTTAAGCTATAAGGAGAGGCTGAATAGCAGTTTTCTTCCCTGGAGCATCAGAAGCTGAGGGGCAACCTTATAGAGGTCACTTCAGATATGTTCTTAATGTATGGAAGGGTGACTAATGTCTTTGGATGTGTTATGCCTTCCTATTGTGGTCTGTTGTGTAGATATTGATGGACTATGCTTTTTGGGTAACTGTTGTTTCTAAAGACACTGTATAGGTATTCTTTCTTGGCTTTGCATAGCTCCAGGGTGCTGCAGTGTGTTGCGGCATGCTTGAACAGTGTTTTGACGCAGCTCCATTTGTGGGCATTGGGATGATTGCTATTGTAGTTGAATACCTGATCCATATAGGTGGCCTTCCTGTGTACACTGGATAGTTCTGAAATCACCACCAGATTACTCTGCCCCCTAGGAATCATGGTAGACCGCAAACCAACAGCTACACTATGACAGCTACTGACGAGAATAAAGGATCTGAATACCACAACTAACAGAATCAACGTTGTTGACAAGATACCATGCAAAGACTGCCAAAACATTACAGAGGGCAGACCAGAAGGAAACTAGCCATCAGGATTCATGAACACCAACTAGCTACCAAAAGACATGACCAAATATATCATTCAATTCAATACACATGGACAAAGATGGACACCAATTTGACTGGGACAACGTAGCCATCCTAGAACAAGCCAAGCAAAGACATGCATGAGAATTCCTTGAAGCCTGGCACTCAAACCAGAACTCCATGAACAAACATGTAGAACTGGACCCCATATACCAACCACTAAGAAACAAATCTGGAAGTGATGCCACCCACCCCAACAAACTAAGCCATAGAAATAGCAAACAGGACAGAACACCGATGCTTCACCAGAGTCACACTGATTATGTTACCTAGCATGTTGATGAAATGTTTACGAACAAATTTACCAGCTCAACCAGCAAGTTAACAACTGCAGAATTTTATAAAATCATGAGGGGCATGGATAGGGTAAATAGCTAAGGTCTTTCTTCTGGGGTGGGGAGTCCAAAGCTAGAGGGCACAGGTTTAAGGTGGGAGGGGAAAGACTTAAAAGGGACCTAAAGGTCAACTTTTTCATGCAGAGGGTGGCGCCTGTATGGAAATGAGCTGCCAGAGGAAGTCGTGGAG
The DNA here is from genome assembly GCF_021869965.1 of Rhincodon typus. NCBI lineage: Eukaryota > Metazoa > Chordata > Chondrichthyes > Orectolobiformes > Rhincodontidae > Rhincodon > Rhincodon typus. Next base: position 22,317,249 of record NC_063340.1, on the reverse strand, counting down.
GCTGGTACAATTACATTTAAAAAGGTATCTGGATGGGTATATGAATAGGAAGTGTTTAGAAGAATATGGGCCAAATGCTGGCAAATGGGACTAGATTTATTTAGGGTAACTGGTCAGCATGGACAAGCTGGAACGAAGGGTCTGTTTCCATGCTGTACATCTCTATGACTCTATCACTCTTTGACTCTGTGAAGGTTAACGTCTTGAGCTCCGAGATCTGATTTAATCATCTCTCAGGACATACAATATATCAGAACCATAACTGATCCACTGAAGTACAACATCTGTGTTTGGCAGCGGGTGAGACCAGGCAGTTCAAGAACAGCGCCAGGCATGCAATCAGCAGTGGTAAATCAGGGTGGAAGGGGTCTTTGATTATGTTCATTGCTTTCTTGAGGCAGCGGGAAGTGTAGATGGAGTCAGTAGAAGGAAGGTTGGGTTTTGTGATGGGCTGGGCTGTGTTCACAATTCTCTAATTGCTTATGGTCTTAGCAGAGCAGTTGACATACCAAGCTGTGATGCGTCCAGATAGGATGCTTCCAATGGTGAATCTTTAAAAATTGGTAGATCATTGTGGACATGCCAGATTTCCTTAGCATTCTGAGGAAGTAGAGACAATAGTGTGCTTTCTTGACTGTAAGTTGATGTGGATGGGCCAGAATAGATCATTGGTGATATTTACTTCTTGGACATTGAAGCTCTCGACCACCTCCACCTCAGCACTATTGATACAGATATGGACATGTCCTCAACTCAGTTTCTGAAGTCAATGACTAGCCTCTTTATTTTGCTAACATTGAGGGAGAAATTGTCGTCTTTACACCATGCCACTAAGCTGTCTATCTCTTTCCTGTACTCTGTCATTGTTTGAGGTCTAACCCACTATGGTGATGTCATCAGCAAATTTGCAAATGGAGTTAGAGCTGAATTTGGCCACATAGTTATGAGTGTATAAGAATTATAGTAAGAGGCTGAGAATGCACTGTTTGAGGAGCACTGGTCTTGAGGACTATTGTGGAGGAGGTGTTGTCGCCTATCCTTACTGATTGCAGTCTGTGGGTCAGGAAGTCAAGGATCCAGTTGCAGAGGGGGAAGCAGATTCCTAGATCCCTGAAGTTGGAGACAAGTCTAGTTGGAATTATGGAGCTGAAGGCAGAGCTAAAGTTAATAAATAGGAGACGAATATAGGTATCCTTATTATCCAGATGTTCCAGGGATGAGCGTAGGACCAGGGAGATGTGGTGTAGTGCAACGGGTGAAGTGATGCCACTGCAATTACAATACCACTGTCCCTTCAATGTTACTGAGTCAAAATCTAGGAACTCCCCATTTTAACGATACTGTGAGTATATCTGTACCAGATGGACTGCAGCAGTTAAGAAAATGACATAATTACCTTACTGAGGTAAGGTAATTTTTTTCATGTTACAGTTGTATAGGACTTTGGTTTGACCACATTTGGAATACTGCGTACAGTTCTGGTCGCCACATTACCAAAAGGATGTGGATGCTTTGGAGAGGGTGCAGCGGAGGTTCACCAGGATGTTGCCTGGTATGGAGGGTGCTAGCTATGAAGAGAGGTTGAGTAGATTAGGATTATTTACATTAGAAAGACGGAGGTTGAGGGGGGCACCTGATTGAAGTCTACAAAATCATGAGAGGTATAGACAGGGTGGATAGCAAGAAGCTTTTTCCCCAGAGTGGGGGACTCAATTACTAGGGGTCACGATTTCAAGGTGAGAGGGGAAAAGCTTAAGGGAGATAAGCGTGGAAAGTTCTTTACGCAGAGGGTGGTGGGTGCCTGGAAGGCGTTGCCAGCAGAGGTGGTAGAGGCAGGCACGATAGCATCATTTAAGATGTATCTAGACAGATACATGAATGGGCAGGGAGCAGAGGGATATAGATCCTTGGAAAATAGGCGACAGGTTTAGATAGAGGATCTGGATCGGTGCAGGTTTGGAGGGCCGAAGGGCCTGTTCCTGTGCTGTAATTTTCTTTGTTCTTTGTTCTAGGACTACGAGGGATGCATGGTCAATAATGGCCTTGCACATGACAGTTACATTTCAAGTACAAAAAACAGCAAAATAAAGTGATTGGAAAAGTACCTGTAATCAGTCTGTGAAGCTAGTGTCTCTTCTGTGTTTTATTTTGTGGGGCGGCATACACATCTTTTGCTTTTAAGAGTTACGTAAATTTTTCAGAAGACTTCTGCATTTAAATAGTGCAACTAAGCAAATGAGTGTTAAGTGACTTTGATGGGCATAGAAGTTTTATCGTTAAAGAGAGTTGGCAACATTTTCATTTAGTACAATAATGCTGCATTAGTGGCAATAATGTGCTAAAGCACTTATTTCCTCAAATGTGATGGTGCAATAACCATCACAACACTGGTAAGTCCTGAAGACAATAAAGAGCTTTGCCATCATCAATTCATTTAAATTGAAATGCATTTTCCAAAAAAAAGGTGTGAATTTTGAAGCAAACAGAAAGAGTCTGTGTTGGTTATATTTGTTGACAGAAAATAATCACTGATAGCTATGACAAAGCAGTCTCTTATTCATTAGAAAATAATGAGGGGAAGTAGATTGAAGGCTGAGGAAAATCTAAGTGACAGTGCAGTGAGGGAAAGTAGGCAAATAGGAGCTTATTTGGTAATTTAAATGGGAACAAGTCAGGACAGCAACTGTCACAACTTATTTGGGAAGAGTGCACCAATAATTAGACCCCACTATTTCACAAATTGTCACAAGTGTATAAATACCAAATTAAACCACAAGATGATCAATTTGCCTAATTGGCTCTTTTTCAGGCTAAACAAAATACACACGAAGTTTTGTCATTAACAGGAAAATAACTATATATGTAAGCAAATTTATCCTTTTACAAGTGGCAAAAGAATTGATTACTAATCTACTACTGTATGACTTAAGCTACACCCCTTTAAAATCCTAATCTCTCTAAAACAAATTCTGTAAATCAACATCCAAACCACAGAGGTGAGATGC
>NC_063340.1:22309599-22313744 GCF_021869965.1 Rhincodon typus | reverse complement strand
AATTCAATTAGATCCAAGCACAATTAAGTTTTACTAGTCACATAATCAGTGGAGTGCTTATTGCAGACGAACAAGTTTTAATTCATCATAACACTGAATCAATACTGAGATCAAATTTTTAAAAAATAAAACCTCTACAGATTTTAAAAGTTCTTCAGCAATTGACCTACAAAATGCACACTTAGCTCAGAAGCTGCGAGCTACAAATTGCAAAGAATTAGGTGATTTGTAAAGCAAACACAGTATTGGATAAACCCTACACCAAACAGACAATGAAATACTTTACATGTGATTCCTCTGGGATGGATGTAACTAAATGATAGGAGGAACACTAGGTCAGAATTCTAACTAACTGACCCAGCTGGTTTCCAAATATGTGCACACATACACAGTGCAAGTATTTCACTGACAGTCAGGGTGGGCCCATTTTGTCCAAGGCTGCTGTGAAACTAAGCATTTGTTAAAGTTCAGATCTGATGAGGGTTCAGTAACATGGTCCTTGAATTCTTAGCCTTTCGTTGGGAAAGCCATACCTAAAGATAAAGAAGGGAATTAGAATTAGTCTGAGGCCTATTCTTACATGTCGCGAAGAAAAACGTTTGGCAATTGTCATCTTAACTCTGAGTATCAGACATCTTTTCAAAACATTGTGCCATGATTTTCCAACTTCACCCAGAAAAAAGTGTTACTGAAAATCACTCACCCAGGATATTAATACCACAACAGGAACTTTAAAGGGAACCACAGACATTTCTGGAATAGGCGTGATGAAAGACTACCAAACTCACCGTATGTAAAGTTTGAGGTTTTCTTTTTGTGCTGAAATGCCCAGATGTTAAAGAAAATCATGCAAAACATAAGAGTGCTAGGGAATTCTCCTCTTTTGTAATTATCAGATACAATTTTGTGTCATTCAATAAGCAGACTGGAGCGAGTTATTTGGTACCGTAGTTCAGGAGACAGCCGATGTCAATGGATTTTGATATACATTCACTGTGTGCTTTTCTGCCAAGTAGTCTTTTCTGAGAAAACTGGACTGTAGAAACTGGGGGTCCCAGTGCATGAATTACAAAAATCTAGCATTCAAGTTCAGCAGATCATAGGAAAGCTAAGTGGAATGTTGGTCTTTCTTTCAAAGTGATACAGTATAAAATTAGGGAGGTCTTGTTAAAAGTCAGACCACAGCTGGAGTACTATAGACAATTTTGGGTCTCTTATCTAAGGAAAGATAATGGCATTGGTGGCAGTTCATTTAAGGTTCACTTGGTTGATTCTATGTCTGGAGACATATGCTTATGGTGAAAAGTTAAGTAGGACAGGCTTGTATTTATTGGAGTTTAGGAAAATGAAAGAAGACATTATTGAAACATATTAGATTCTTAGGAAATTTAACAGGGTTGATGCTGTGATGACACTAAGGCTTTAAAAGGTGCTTTTTTTTCCTGTTTTTTTAAATGAAGAAAGATTGACACAGAGCTAACGAATGGTCTGCTCAAAGCTAATAAGGTAAACAGCTTGGAGGCCTTGGGGTTTTTTCTTTTCGAAGTTGAAACAATAGAAGTAGTCTGAATAGTTGGGGTCCAGCTCCTACAGAACCAGGAATTTTAGTTTTAGTTTTAGCTTTCAGCAGTTTCTCGAGTCTTGAAGCTGGATATGAAAGCTCTTATTTCTCTTTCTGTTACAGCTAAAAGCTGCAGTTGTCTTCCTGCTGCATGAATTGCACGTGAGACAATTTATTTTACTGAATTTGCCTTTGCCAAGGATGTGTTAATGGAATGTTACTGTATTGGAACAGTTAATTAGAAGTAGTTAATATATATTATTGTGTTAAGCATTTCAATAAGAGTTACAGTAAAGCCAATTCTTTTATTTTTATTTTGTCTTTATTTTAGCTGTAGTGTAAAAATAAAGTGCGCTTTTCTTAAAGTTGAGTAGTTTGACCAATCGAATTGCACCTGGAACACAACACCTTACACTTACCTTTAAAATAAGAAAACATTAGGGTCCAGGCTATCATCTTAATATATTTTGAGAGAATTTGGCTGATCTATAACAATGCGGAGAGATTAGTTCTCCTTGTAGGAGAGTCTATGACCAGAGGACAAACTCTCAGATTAAGGAGTCACCCGTTTTAGATAGAGATGAGAATTTTTTTTCTCAAGGAGTAGTAAATCTACGGAATTCTTTAGCACAGAGTGCTGGGTCATTATGTAAATTCAAGGCTGAGACAGACAGGTTTCTAATCATTAAGAGTATCACGTGATCTGGGGATAAAGCAGGAAGGTGGAGTTGAGGATTATCAGATCAACCATGATCTCATTGAATGGGAGAGCAGGCAAGATGGGCCAAATGTTCCTATGTCTTATGGTCTGTACCAAACAAAATACATAAGGAGTTCAAACATTTAAGATAGTTTGTACAAATTTTATCTTTATCTTTGCTAGGCATAGATAATTGTTTCAGCGTACCAACATACCATCCAACCGTTATGATTTATTATCTATATCACACTGCCTCAGGCACACAGTTACAGACAGAAAGACTAAGCCAGAATTCTTCATTTCCCTTTTCGCAGCATATCTTACATCAGAATTAAAACATTTATAAAAGTCAAATAGTATTCATAAAAGGCTTTATTTTTTACAATGTTGTGTTTCTATATCAAAAAAGTTAAAAATGGTGATCTGACTTTTTGCCCAGAAGTTAATAAAGCAAAAAATTGAAGTTTTTCTATTTTCCATGACAGCCTCTTCTGAGTGTCTGAACTGCAAAATTACGTACCTTATTACAAGTGTCAACTCTAATTACAGAGGAGTAGAAACAGATTTTCAAACAGTCTTTTTTTCTCTGACACGTGCTACTGACTATTGTTCTTCTACCCAGCTTAATAAGAAACCACACATAATTACAGTATTTCAAAGTATTATTTATCTCCTAAAAGAAATCTGCAACAATGGAAATTGTGTTTATCTAAAACATTATTTACAGCTCATCTTACAAATCATATATTTGTGAACAAATCAATGATCAAAGCCGCAGTGTGGAACAATGAAGTTTATGGAAAAAAAGTTCCTCAACAGGAGTTATAACTTACTTTGCTATGAACTCTAGTCAGCACTATGCAATTCCTCAAACTTATCCTAATACAACTTTCTGTCTGAGATTCAGCTTGGTTGGTTTGGCCAAATGAATTTAAAAACATTTATTCTGTTCACTCCTGGATCTCCTTTATCAGATGCCCCATGCCACATACAATTCTAAAAGAAACATGATCGTCCTATCCTATATCTCCTCGACTGAACAGTATCTACGCTTGCCTTCTCATTTATCTCCGAACTCTCCATTATCTCTTTACTGCTAGGCTGTTTGGTTGGTCTGACATCCAGGACTGGAGAAGAAGAAACTCTTTCCAAATGAATGCTGAGAATTACAAAGTGACTGTCTTGTTTCCCCACTAGAAACTTTGTTACCATGTAAGTGACTCCATCCCTTTGCCTGACTACTGAACGAGACTGAATCTGACCGTTCTCAAACTTAGTGTCATATTTCATTTTGAGATGAGCTTCCAGTTAAATGTCAGGGAGATACTGGTGCTGTAATGTGACTAGACAAGTAATCCAGAAACCCTGACTAATGCTGTGGGAACATGGGCTTAAATCAGACTACAGTAGGTGATGGAATTTAAATTCATAAAGATCTGGAATTGAAAGCTATTTTTATTAATGGTGACCACAAAACTATAATTGATTGTTGTGAAATCTCATCTAGTTCATAAATAACGTGTAGGGAAGGAAATCTGTCATCCTTGTCTGGTCTGGCCTACGTGCAATTCTAAACTGAGAACAATGTGGCTAACTTTTAGCTGTCTTCTGAAATGATCTAGTAAGCCACTCAGTTCAAGGGCAATCAGGGATAGGCAATACATGCAAGCTATGCTGGTGACATTGACATCCCCTTAGAGAAGAAAAAAGCATCTGTATCACTAAGACTGCCCACTTCTACCTCTTTGATGTTGTCCAATTCTGCTAAATGATGAATGCAAAAGGTCACTTATGGGATAACAAGGTGCAGAGCTGGATGAACACAGCAGGCCAAGCTGCATCAGAGGAGCAGGAAAGCTGACGTTTCGGGCCTAGACCCTTCTT
>NC_063340.1:22264892-22309199 GCF_021869965.1 Rhincodon typus | reverse complement strand
AGACCCTTCTTCAGAAAAGGGTCTGAAGAAGGGTCTAGGCCCGAAACGTCAGCCTTCCTGCTCCTCTGATGCTGCTTGGCCTGCTGTGTTCATCCAGCTCTCCACCTTGTTATCTCAGATTCTCCAGCATCTGCAGTTCCTACTATCTCAGGTCACGTTTGCGAGTTGTGTACAGGTAACTGCATGTTCAGATGAGGTTTTAAGGAAGAAATAATAACAGTTGTCAAAGGGTATAGCAATTTTCATTGGAGATTTTAATCTATATATATGGAAAACGAGATGGGGAAAAAGTAGTCTAGAGGAGGAATTCATTGCGTATTTTCAGGACAATTTCTTAGACCAGCATGTTACAGCACTAACCTGAGAGCACGCTATGGCAGACCTGATTTTGACCAAATGAATAGGATTAATTACTGTAGTTCCAAGACTAGTGTTTTGCTACGGGCAATTATGGTTAATGGATTAGTCAATAGAGATGCAGTGGAAAGCAGTTAAGGGAATATTCCAGAAGCACAGACAGATTCCAACAAATAAGAAAATTCCCAGGAATGGACCCATCATCCATGGCTAACAAAAAATGGTTGAAGATCATATCAAACTCAAAAGAGAAACATAACTCTACAAAGACAGGTGGCAATCAGAAGTTTGGATAGAATGTAAAAATATTTATGCAAATAATTACTAAACGATTAATAAAGAAGGAAAAATTATAGTACTAATCTCTTATGAAAAGCAGCTGGTTCAGTTACCACTGATTCTAGTAAAAGGCTCAGGCCCAAATTGATTGAGAGAGATTTACCTAGATGGGTGCGACATTTTTCGATTAGAAAATGGCTGCCTGAGTGAAGTCCTAATTAAATGCCTAGAAGTCTTTCAGGAAGGTCGAGGGACTATTAAGGGAGCCAAGGCCACTTTGCATGTCAGCCAGGAAGCAATTCCACAATTCTGCAAGGCCTGCACAGTGGTCATTTGCCTTACGGGCAAAGGTAGAGGCAGAAATCAGGGGGCTGGAAAGTGAAGGAATCATCAAACCAGCTCAGTTTGTGGAATGGGCAGCACCAATTGTACTGATTTTGAAGTCCGGTGAATCAGTTCGTATTTGTGGGGATTTTAAACAAGTAGTAAACTGCTTTTCGGAGCTGGATAAATACCCAATCGCTCGCATTGAAGATTTTTACGCAAAGCTGGTGGGGGCAGGCAGTCCTTCATGAAACTGTACATGAGCCATGCATATTTGCAATTACAGTTAGATGAGGATTCCTGGAAGTACGCTATAATTAATACTCATAAAGGCTTGTACCAATATATCAGAGTGCCATCTTGGATATTGTTAGCCTGTGCAATTTTTCAGTGAATAATGCAGAACATTTTACAAAGTCGACCCCAGGTCACCATTTGTTTTGATGACGTGCTAACAACGGGGAAGACCAATAAGGGGCACTTACAGAACTTGTATATACTCTTTAGACGTTTCTCCCAGGCGGGTATATACCTAAGATGGGAAAAATGTATGTTCCAGTCCCACAAATGACATACTTGGGCTACAGAGTTGACAAGACCGGGTTACACCATTGGAAGATAAAGTGAGGGCAATCAAAGATGCCTGGGCTGGAGTTTAGGTCTTCCTTGGGCTGATGAATTATTACGAAAAGCTCATAAATAACCTGGCCTCCATCCTGGCACCTTTTCATCAACTCCTAAAAAAGGATCAGCCTTGGAAATGGCTGCATAGCCATGCCATGGCTTTCAGGGAAGTGAAGACATAGTTATGATCCTCTAAGGTGTTGGCACACTGTGATGCCAAATGAGATCTGGTACTGACATGCAATGTCTTCCCATATGCCATCAGGGTAGCATTAGTTCATAGGTGGCCCAATGAAGAGTAATGCCCAATAGCATATGCATCCAGGACTTTGGCTAATGAAGAGTGTAAGTTCGCCCAGATAGAGAAGGAAGTTTAGCAGTCATGTTTGGAGTCAGGAAGTTCCACTGATACCGTTATAGACAAATTTGTAATAATAATGCACCACAGCCCTGCTAGGCCTACTTAAAGAGGACAAGGCTATAGATTCAGAACGAATCTATATTAATACTAAATATGTATAATTACAAGGTGGAACACTGTCCGGGAGGCCAAGTTGCAAATGCGGAAGCATTGAGCTGCCTCCCACAGGCAGATACGCCACTGGTGGTACTGCCATTGGAAGAGTCCGTAATGGTTTTAAATTTTTCTGGACACACCTCCGATCACAGCTGATAATATCAGACTATGGATGCAGAAAGATCCAGTCTGGCCAAAATGAAAAAGCTGGCGATGATGACGGAAACCAAAGGGCCATCACAATCAGAATTGAAACCTTTGTGGACCCAGTCAGACCAGATCACAGCAAAGGACAACATAGTATTATGGGGAGCAAGAGTGATTGTCGCTAGCAAAGGTCGCTGCCACATACTGGCTGAACACCATCAGGGTCATCTAAGGGTTTCCAAAATGAAGATGTTGGTGAAAAGTTATGTCTGGTGGCCAGGCATGGATGCAGACTGAGCCACATTGGTGGGGCAATGCCCAGAGTGCCAACAAGGACAAAAATTACTGCCAGAATTTCCCCATTTGTGGAAATGGCTGGGTAAATCCTGGACTCAGTTACACATTGAACATGAAAGTCTTTCCCAGGCAAATTAATTTTCATGGAGGTGGCCAGACTTCAGCATTTGCTGCATTTTTCTTCAGGTGCACAGAGATGTGATCTATGGATTAGAAGCATGGCGAGTTTAATGGCAAGTAAAATAGTTTTGCTTCTTTTACATGAGTTATATGTATGTTCAACAATCATGATAATGCTGACTGGAAAATGTAATTACTTCTCAAAGTGGAAAACTGCTGAAGAGAGACATACGTTGCCAGAGTTCTTCACCTTGTACTCATGAAGACAAATGCAAAAATTGTTGAATTTTAAATCATAACAACAATTTAGACAAGATAAGAGGTTGCTGATTGGATGATAAATCGACTTTGGCTGAGGTTTATCATATAGAAAGCCCCACAACTGCCACCCAGTAGGAAAACAAATCGCAAAACTTGCAAATGGTGTGTGGTGGTCTAACTTGTTTTCTATACTTCAAAACACAGCTTCAGTACATAGAGATAGCAAGAACTGCATATGCTGGAGTCAGAGATAACAAAGTGTGGAGCTGGAGGAACACAGCAGGCCAGGCAGCATCAGAGCAGGAAAGTTGATGTTTCAGGTCAGGACCCTTCTTCAGAAATGGGCTGAAGAAGGGTCCCAATCCGAAACGTCAACTTTCCTGCTCCTCTGATGCTGCCTGGCTTCAGTACATGTAGCATGTTCATTTTTGAAATATTGCTAGTTATTAAGTATTTATTCATTCCTGTGGGCTGATAACTGAGGACTGAATATCTGCAGTTGTTGAGTATAAAAATCTGTATTCTCATTTTGTGAAAATCTAATTTAGTGCATAGTCGGTGAGGGTGAGATTTAGGGTTTAAAATTGAAATCTATAGTTTAAATTCTGTAGTTACCAGCCTTAAGCAAGGTTTTAACAAGTCTTCTAGTGAAAGAACAGCTTATTTAAATATAAACAGCTGAAATTGGATCCCCATGAAATGAGTCAGAAAGGCCTTTTTTTTAGGAGCATATAAAACAAGCCAATTTAACGTAACTTTGCGTTTGAATGAAACGTGCAATACAGTGCAGGAATTAAGTGGCTAAACTAGGTCAAGGAAGAAGGAAAGGAGGTGTTCTGCTGCTTTTACTTTCCCAAACTTTTTCAGCTTCGGGAATTGATTCCTACTTTGCTACGGAAGAGGAAACTAGTTATCAGCTCAGCATCTGTTAAGTGACCAAAGTTTATTCTATTCCTTAGGTTCAACTTAATTAATTTATTCAATTCAATATTTATTTATTTAGAACACATTAAGGTTGGCATGACAGGTGGTGTGCCGCAGTTTCAGCATGGTGGGGGGGGGGGGCGCGGTGTGGTGTGCAGGGGATGGTCTCCTAGATGCAAATGCAATTGCGGTAAGTGTTGAAACTTTGAGTAGCTTCATCTCAATTTGAGAGCTGGAAGCTGAATTACAGACACAGTGACACATCAGAGAGAGGAAACATTATCTGATTCCTTGTACCAGGAGGCAGTCACATTTATTAGGGTAATGTTGTCTGATTTGGTCAGGATTCAGGGACAGAAAAGTGCGACTGTTAGCAAGGCTGGGATCCACAAGGGGACCTAGAGGGCAGGAATGTCAACCTTTTCATTGTCCTGATGTTTTGAAATATTTTTCAATGTTTGGTTAAGAGACAGTGCTGCAAGGTAGATGAGCTAACTGATCATAGCACAATGGCATAGGAAACCTTTCAATAGAGGGGAATGAAAAGGAATTTTGCAGTTGTCATAATTGTAGGAGAAGTAATTGTGATGAGGCGGACTGACACTGTTCTCTGCTGCAAACAGCAAGTGTCCAAATAAAAGTGATGCCTGCTTACTGCCAAGACTTGGGACATCTGCTTAGGAACTTGCAACCAAAGAAAAGGATCCAGCCGTTGTAGTCTATGTAGGTACTAATGGTATCGGCATGACAAAGGAGAAGGTTCTGATTAGTCAGTATGAGAAGAGAGACTCCAAAAGGAGAAGCAGAACCTCAACGGTCATTATCTCTGCTGTATAACTTGACCCACATGCAAATTGACTGAGGGAAAATCAGATTAGCGAGATGAATGTGTAGGTCAAAAGACTGATGTGGGAGTTTGGGTTCGTGAGGCACTGGCACCAGTAATGGGGAAGGTGGATCTGTATCAATGAAATGGTTACCACCCGAACCATGTCAAGGCCAGTGTATTTGCCAACCATGTAATTGGGAAAATAGAGAGGGTTTTAAACTGAATAGCGGGAGCAAGGGATCAAATTTAGGAGGAGTAGAAATCAAGGCTAAAGAGAAATATATTAAGATGGGAAATAATAAACAAGTTGTGACAGGAAGCGATAGAGTAACGAGTCTAAGAGTCAACCAACAGATAAGACTGAATATTTGAAGAGAGTAAAAGTATAAAATGAAAGGCTCCAAAGCTGAATGTATGTAGCATTTGAAACAAAAGAGATGAAGGGAGATTGCAAATAGAAAAGAATAAATACAATCTGGCGGTCATTACAAAGACATGGCTACAGGATGACATGGATTGGGACCTGAACTATGAAGAGTACATGCCATTTAGCACTGACAGGAAATTAGGAAGAGGTAGAGTGTGGCTTCATTAGTTGGAATATAAGGTGAAGTAACTACGAGCTAAAATGGGTGCCAAAGTTAATGATGATATTAACACAATAGAGATGGATGACCTTAGTTCAGGAAACCAAATTAGGGAAACAGTTTGGGTAGCAATCAGAAATGATAAAAGGGAACACTTTACTTGCAAGAGTGATATACAAGTCCTCTAACTGTAACCATATGTTAGGGTGGAGCAATTATGATGACATAAAAGCACATATAAAGTGACTTGGCAAATTAGACTAAAAGATAGGTCAATGGAAATGTCATTGCAGACATTTAAGGGGATTTTGCATAAAACACAGAATATATTCCAACAAGCAAATAAAAATCTAACGGATGGATGCACCTATCCATGATTAACTAGAAATGGTAAAGGTGGCATCAAAATAAAAGAAAAAGCACAGGTGGCAGGCAGGTGGCATATCAGAACATTGGATGAAATTTTAAGAATAGCAAAGAATGGCCAAAAAATTAATAAGCAGGGGACTTTTAGAGTTTGAGAGAAAGTCAGTCAGAAATATAAAAACGGATAGTAAGAGTTTCTATAAATATTCAAAAGATTTAACAAAGTGAGCAGTGTTCTGATAAAGGGTAAAAATGGAGACTAAATAATGGAAAATATGGAATGGGCATATAAATTGTGCAGGTTTTGTCCCTGTTTTCAGTATGGAAGATATAAGGTACATGCTAGAATCTGTGATAAATCAGGAAATGGAAGGGTTGGAGGAACTCAGGAAAGTCACAATCACCACAAAAGTGGCACTAAGTAAACTGCTAGAACCGCAGCCTGACAAACATTCATGTCCTGATGGTCATTAGCTCAGGATCTCAAAAGAAGTGGCAAGTGAAAGAGTTAATGCCATGATTTTAATTTTCAAAAATCTCACTTGATTCAGGACTGTTCAATTAGGTTGGAAAATAGTGAACATAATTCATTTTTTTCAAAAAATAAGGAAGTCAGAAGGCAGGAAACTAGGAAACTACAGGCAAGTAACCTTAATATCTGTCATAGGGAAAATGATGGAAGCTATTCTTGAAGAAATTAAAGCAGGGCACTTGAATAAGTTTAACGTAATGAGGCAGAGTCAACACGATTTTGTGAAATGGGATCAGGTTTGATCAGAAGTGTGATGGAATACTAACCACGTGCCTGGATGAGTCCAGCTCCAACAAAACTCAAGAAGCTTGATACCATCCAGGATAAAGCAGCCTTCTTGGTTGGCACCACATCCACAACTTTCATTCCCTCCACCACTGACGCACAGTAGTAGGAGTGTGTATCATCTACAAGATGCACTGCAGAAATTTGACAAGGCTCCTTAGATTCCACTATCTAGGAGGACAAGAGCAGCAGATACTTGGGAACATCACCATCTGTAAGTTCCCCTGTAAGCTATACATCATCCTAACTTTGAAAATTAACACTGTTCCTTAAGTGTAACTAGATCAAAATTCTGGAATTCCCTCACTCAGAGTATTGCGGGTACACCTAAACCAATTGGACTGCTGCAGTTCAACGAGGCAGCTCACCCCTTCTCAAGGGCAATTAAGGATGGACAATAAATGCTGGCCAGCCAGCAATGCCTACATCACATGAATAAATAAAAAATACTTTAATCATATACTGCTTCTTTCCTGCACACATTTGCAATAGCGTGGGGACACGGGAAGGAATGGATAATGGAAACGGCCTGGTGAGCTTAAATGGCAGATTCAGAGTACAAAGCACTGGGCAATGTCTCTAGGAAATGTAGAATTAGATATCAATAAGCAGATACATTAAATATATCACAGAGATTCCCGCAATAGTATTGGTAATGGATAACAGTCATTTAATTCCAGAACTTCTTTGCTAACAAGATAGACAAATAAACGTTGATAGGTTGAGGCCTTTGACTGATTGATGCACATGGTTAGAATGATCACTTGTCAGTTCTTGTGAGTAGTTATCTTCTTGGTATTGTATAAATTCAGTACAGTCTAATATACTTGAAAGAGGAAGGGTGTACTTGGAATCTCAGACATTCTCATTCTTGCTAAATGCTCACTGTGATGTTCTGAGAAGAGGACATTGTTACAACAATGTTTATACTCAACTGTGCGTATGTACGAAGCAATAATTTAACTTTTATAGACTTAAAGTGGAGCTGATGAATAGCTATTATTTAGGCCTACGATTTTACAGAGTGCATCTTTGAGCAACATGGAAAATGCTAAGGAAACTCTCGAGAGGAAAAGTTTTGCATAGCGATTAGAGAACAGTAAAAGCAAAACAAAACTTATTTAAAGGTATAAAAACTTAAAAGACCAAAACACTGAGCTAATAACAAAGAAAATTTGCCAACAACTCTGCATCACAAAACAAAAGATTTCATGTCCATGGCAGACAACAGAACCTGGATCTCCAAAGCACTGAAAATGAACCCTGCAGGTTGGGATGGCAGGGGAAAGTCAGATAGTGGGGAATATTTGGGTGGTCAGAAGTGTGGGAGGAATGTCTGGTTGAATGACGTTGGCATTCAGGGCAGGCGGGAGGGTTAGGAATGGGTAGTTAGGTCCAAAGTAGTTATTAAGAAGGTACAGGAGGGGTTGTCAAGAATCATAGAATTCCTACAGTGTGGAAACAGGCCCTTCAGCCCAACAAGTCGACACCGACCCACAGAACATCCCCCCATAACCCACCTAATCTACACATCCCTGAACACTACGGGCAATTTAGCATGGCCAATCCACCTAGCCTGCACATCTTTGGATTGTGGGAGGAAACTGCAGCACCTGAACGAAACCCACGCAGACACGGGGAGAATGTGCAAACTCCACACAGACAGTTGCCCAAGGGCGGAATCGGACCTGGGTCCCTGGTGCTGTGAGGCGCTGTCAAGTCAAAGAAGATTGTCTGGTGGTCAGGAGATAGTCTGGTAGTTTAGCTTTGGAATCTAGTCGAGTTGGGTGGTGGTGGTAGGAGGGTGGGAGGAGGAGGAGGGCATAGGAGTTGGGGAAGAGAATTGCTGGTCATGAGGCATCAGTTGTGTAGTAACCCAGATATTACACTAGGTTTTAATGTCTACCATTGGCTGGGTAATTATCAAATTTAATACTTCAAATGAAGCAGTCTTTAGTTAAGATGCACTAAAATGGTTCTGTCACCAACAGGAGAAAAGCTTGAAAACAACAGATCTCTGTCTATCTGTTCTTGTTCTCCACTTTATGGGATTAAATAGTATTGTCTCAATCTAACTGCCGGTTTTCAATATATCAAGTCCTGTCCACAGCTACAGGAGATCATTTTACTTTATGGTGACATTTGTTGCCAGAATGTTATTCAGGAATATTTGACTGTTAATTTCAGGCACATAATTTGACTGTTTTTATTTAAATAAAAGGAATTTTAAGAAATGAAATACCTGGCGCAAATTGAACTAAATCAGCTGCAAAATGCTTGAGTGAACAGAAGTCTAATTTTCATGCAGGCAGAGTATTACTTCTGTTGTTAGTAAATCTGAAATAATTCTCAAGGAGGTACTCTTTGATAAATGTAACATGCCAAAGTGCCTCATCCTTTGATAGAAGCAATGGATTTTTGTTGTTCTTGTGTATTTTATGAACAGATACTGATAAAGAAGGGTATTGGTGTCTCTGGACTCCTCTGACAGAATTGAAACATTTGACTATTGAGAAATAAATTTTTGGGCCAAAATCACCTGCATGAACAAATATATATACAGAGAAAGAAGCACATGTTTATATGTTTGTGCTTCAAACAGCAGCAATGCAATAAAAATTAAATTACTTTAAAGATTTCAAACATACAAATAGATTCAATTCTTCATTTTGATTTGTACAGTAAGGATGACTATATCTAATTCAATATGAAAATAATAAATCTGAGAGTGTGTCTTATAAGATTGAAGAACAATGAAAAATTTGGAACAAGCCTGAACCAATGATACAAAAAAATGAGTGTTCAAATTAGAAATCTGAAGTCATTTTTTTAAAAGCTGGAAAACGAAGGGCTGGCATCGGTAAAATTCAAAAATAGTCAAGCAGCTTTAAGACTATTGCAAAACAAAATGATCCACTAATGTTCTTCAGGGAAGGAAATTTGCCATCCTTTGCTAGTTTGGTAACAGTGCAACTCTAAGCCCATGCCAATGTGGGTGACCGCCATTCAAAGTGGCTTTGCAAACCATTCATTAGTATTTCTATAACATTGGTAACCACTAACAGCTTCTCAGGGCAACCAAGGATAGACAATAAATGCAAAATCAATATCATCTTAACAATGAATAATCAAACAGAAATCCCTAGAATCTAGTTTTGGGGAAGTCATTAAAAGCCTCAAAATTCAAAACAAATTTTTTTATTCCATACTAATTTAATATTAGACATTGTCAAACCTAGCTCTCTTGATGGCTCACCTTAAAAAGGTTACATGCAACTGAGTCACATAGACCAGGAATTCCTTTATTTAGAGACTCAATCTATGCTGAATTAGTTGCATTTAGATGAGAGGGGAGCTAATCCTACAGTTAGCTTAATATTTCTAGTGAAGCAAAAAATTAGGCTCAACTCTGATGTATCTTGTCTTCCTTGTCAAACAGCTTTCTGACATTCATAATTTCGACAATATACAATACAATGTCATGGTCACACAGTCAGAAACTATGGAGAGCCGTGCAAGCAGAAATAAATGCCTTCAGGGAAGGAAAATGAAAGGGGAAGAAATACAAGTAAGAGTGAAAAGATTGATTTTCTTTTCCTGATTCTACTTTGCTCCCCCGTTTTTTCTTATTGCCTCCATCTGCAATTCCCACTGGAATATGGATAAAGAGAAGAGAATTTTCCATACATGTAATGGCTCCTCAAGCGATAAACAAAATAGAATGTAATACATCTTCCAGTAATCTAAGTTATTAACCAATCTGTGATGTGACTCAAAACATTCAAAATTGCTTCGCTATTTAGGTATTGTATTCTGGATGTTTGTCTAAAATGAGATCCATTTTATCAAATAAGAGACAGAGAGAGTACTTTTATTATGAATCCCATTTCCTGGTCATCATAGATTCCTTTTCAGAAACAGTAGGATATTTAAATTGTGCACCCATTCTACTCAACAATATGACTAGCAAGAACAAATACTTACAGCCCATGAAATAAAAGGGACAGTAGCAACATGGTAAGGAATTGGCTCAGTAAAAGGAAACAGAGAGTAAGCCAATGGATATTTTTCAAGATCTTGATGTGCAGAGGACAATTTCAATATTTGTAGATGATATGAAACTTGAAACAGGAGGACAGTACAGAACTCCAAAGGGTCATAAACAAATGGGTGAAGTGGGCAGATAGTTAGCAGTAGAAGTTCCATGTGCAGAACTGTGAGATGATGCATTTTGGTAAGAAGAACATGGACAGACAACCTAATAGGGGTCTACAAAATGTAAGGGGGTCAGAAGTTGTGGGACCTAGTGTATATTTGTATAGATCATCGAAAGTGACAGGACAGGTGGAGAAAGCACTAATAAAGCACGCAGTTTCATGTGCATTATTTCTAGGGCCATAGGGCACAGGAAGTAGAAGGTTATGCTGAACTTATACGAGGCTGTTTTGTTTTGGATCACAGCTGGAGCATTGTGTACAGTTAAGGGCACTGCACTATAGCAAGGATGTGAACGCAATGGACAGAACACAGAAGAGATTTGGAAAAATGGTTCCAGGAATGAGAAACTTTTCCAGGGGAAACTGGAAACACTGAAACTGTTCTCCTTGGAAAAAAGGCAGCTAAGACGAGATTGGATAGAAGTTTTCAGAATCATGAGAGGTCTGAATATGGTAGGTAGGGAGAAACCTTTCCTGCTCGTAAACAAGAGGGCAGAGATTTTTAGCGAACTGCAAACGTGATGTGAGAAAACACTTTTTCAGACAGCTAGAGGCTGGGGTCGATAATGCACTACTTGAAAGTATGGTTGGAAGCAAAGTCAATTCAGTATTTAAATGGACATTATTTAAATAGAAACAATGGGCATCAGTACAGAGAAAGTGCAGATGAATGATATTAAGTCGCAAAGATTATTGGAGAGCTAGTGCAGACATGATGCACCAAATGGCCTTCAGCACCATAATAATTCTATGATATCATGCTTTTCTGTATTAAATGCCACAAGGCACTTCACAGGACCATTTTAGAAAACAACACCAAGCCACATAAGATGATATTAGGTCAGATGGCCGAATTTCAAGGAGTGTATTAAAATGAGGAAAATGAGGTGGAGAGGTGTAGAAAGAATATTTCTGAGGTTAGGACTAGAGATTACCAAAAGCATTTAAATCGGGATATTCAAGAGACTAGAATTAGATGAAAAGAGATATTTTAGACAGTTGTGCAGTTGGAGGAAGTTATAGAGTTTGGGATGAGTGAGGTCACAAAGAGATTCAAAAACAAAGATGAGATTGCTAGAACACAGCTTCCTTGAGGCTTTTGGAAGATCTTGTTTTAAAAAGCTGTATGTTCACTCTGCAATCTTTATGCTCAAATTAACCTATTCCCTCAATTATCATGTTTAAATGCTCTCTCATTTGGTGATAGAAAGGAAATGAAACTGAAAAGGACAACAGAAAACATAGATATTTCAAATTTTGCACAGTAGTTTAATGAACATCAGCACAATAATAGAAGGCAGACATTTAGGCAATTCTACAATCCAAACTGCTATCATTGATTTTTGAAAATAATAACATTCTGGGCACTTCTTAAAATGTAACATTTTCAGATTAAGGAACCACGTGAGGATGGATCTTCTAGTCATAGTCACAGAGTTATGTAGCATGGAAACAGACCCATTAGTTCAACTTGTCAAAGCCGACCAGACGTCCACCCAGTCCCATTTGCCAGCATTTGGTCCATATCCTTTTAAAGCCATGTACCAGATGCCTTTAAATGTTATAATTGTACCTGCCTCCATTACCTCTTCTGGCAGCTCGTTCCATACACAAACCACTCTCTGCATGAAAACGTTACCCCTCAGGTCTGTTTTAAATGTTTACCCCTCACCTTAAACCTGTGCCCTCTAGTTCTGGGCTCCCAGAAAAAAACCTTGATCACTCACCCTTTCCAGCCTTGTTAGATCATTAGAAACTGTTCAAGAAATGTTTCCTATGCATTTGTGTTAAATACAGCAAAAGAATATTTGCACCTAATTGGATTTTTCTTCAAGAAGTTAAACTTTTGCAATGATAATAAGAACATAAGAACATAAGAACTAGGAGCAGGAGTAGGCCATCCGGCCCCTCGAGCCTGCCCCACCATTTAATAAGATCATGGCTGATCTGTTTGAGACTCAGCTCCACTTACCCACCGACACACCATATCACTTAATTCCTTTACTGTTCAAGAATTTATCTAGCCTTGCCTTAAAAACATTCAGCGAGGTAGCTTCAACCACTTCACTGGGCAGGGAATTCCACAGATTCACAACCCTTTGGGTGAAGAAGTTCCTCCTGACCTCAGTCCTACATCTGCTTCCCTTTATTTTGAGGCTATGCCCTCTAGTCCTTGTTTCACCTGCTAGTGGAAACAACCTCCCTGCCTCCACCTTATCTATTCCCTTCATGATCTTATATGTTTCTATAAGATCTCCCCTCATTCTTCTGAATTCCAATGAGTATAATCCCAGTCTACTCAGTCTGTCCTCATAATCCAACCCTCTCAACTCTGGAATCAACCGAGTGAATCTCCTCTGCACCCCCCCCAGTGCTAGTATATCTCTTCTCAAGTAAGGAGACCAAAACTGCACACAGTACTCCAGGTGTGGCCTCATCAGGACCCTAATGTCTCTGGTTCCCTCTGTAATACACAAACCAACATGCATCCATAGAAATACAGAAAACAGGAACAGGAGTACGCTATTCAGCCCTTCAAGATTGCTCCATCTGGCTGTGTTCATATCATCCTTACAACATGGCATGTTCTACTCTCAAAATGTGTTAGTGAGTGTCTATTATTCACCAATATAGACTACTAACAGAGGTCATATAGATGGTTATGTTTTACTCTATCTTGCAGCAATTGTTGCAAATAAAAAGCTTGTGGTTTTAAAAAAGAATTTTATGTGAAGGAATTAGTAATGTGTAAGAATTAGTAATGATAGAGAGCTCAGCAGTTTTAAAAAAAACAAAACACAGCAATGTGGGGCGAGAGATCAATAAATGTTTCTCAATGGTCAATAGTTAAATATTCTAGCTAGGAGTGCAGTGAACATGTAGCAATGTACCAGAAATAACAGTTCCAATGCTAAACATCATAGTATCTTTACTCTGATGCCATCCATGGAACGGTCAGAAAAATGGTCTATAAATTGAAGAGAAAGCATTTGTTTCCAATAACAGATGTAAAGACTGAATGTGGAACAATAAAACAAGCTATATTTTTCTGTCTGATCTCGAATACTTTGTATATATGAGGCTCAAAATAGTCTAAAAGAGCTGTCTCAGAGTGATATGAGATAAATGATGATTAGCTTTCAACCAACTGCTGCCCTAAGCATTCAAAGCTCCTTAAAACTAACTGGGATTATTCTCAAGAGCTTCAAAAGACATCTTTTTATATATAATCAGAATGTCTGTGAAATGTTAACAGTGATTAGTATCAGCTTCAGCAACTGGCATGCTACACTTTCTTTTATTAATCCATGGAATATAGGTATCGCTGGCTAGGCCAGCATTTATTTCCCATTCACAACTGTCGTTGATAAGATGGTGGTGAGCTGACTTCTGGAACTGAAGTATATTTGGCATAGGTACAAGCACAATGTCATTAGGGAGGGTATTCCAAGATTTTGGCCCAGGGACTTGAAGAAATGGTGATCCATTTCCAAGTCAGGACGGTGAGTGACTTGGAGGGGAACTTGTAGGTGGTGGCGTTCCCATGGATCTACCACACTTGTTCTTCTAGATGGTAATGACTGTAGGTTTGGAAGGTACTGTCCAAGGATCTCTGGTGAATTTCTGCAGTGCATTTTGTAGCTAGCATTCACTGCTGCTACTGAGCATCTGTAGTGGAGGGAGTGAACGTTTGTGGAGGTAGTGCTTATCAAGCAGATTACATTGTCCTGAATGGTGTCAAGCTTAACTGTTTTTGGAGCAGCACTCATCCAGGTAAATGGGGCTTATTCCATCACATTCTTGACTTGTGCCTTGTAGATGGTGGACAGGCTTTGGTGAGTTACTCACTACAGTCTTCCTTGCCTCTGACTTGCTCTTGTAGCCTCATTACATATATGACCAGACCAGTTGAGTTTCTGATCAACGGTAACCCCAAGGATGTTGATAGTGAGCATTCAGCCAATGTGATACCATTGAATGTCAAAACGTGACAGTTAATTGCCAGGCAATGGCCAACAGGAGAGGATTTATGTAGCAGAAATGTTACTTGTTAATTGTCAGTCCAAGTCTGAATATGTCTATGTCTTGCTGTATTTGGGCATGGAAGACTTTGATATCTAAGAAGTTATGAATGGTGTTGAACATCATGCAGTCATCAGCAAACATCTCCAGTTCTGTCCTTATGACGCAAGGAAGGACATTGATGAGCAGCTGAAGGTGATTGGGTCTAGGACACTAGCTTGAAGAACTTCTGCACAGATGTTCTGGAACTGAGGTGACTGGCCTCCACCCAACACAACAATCTTCCTTTGTGCTAGGTAAGACTCCAACCAGCAGTGAGTTTTCTCCAGATTCCCACTGATTCCAGTTTTGCTAGGGCTCCTTGATGCCACACTCCATCAAATATGGCCTTAATGTCAAGGGCTGTCAGTCTCACCTCACCCCTGGCATTCAGTGCTTTTGTCCATGTTTGGACTAAGGCTGTAATAAAGTCAGTTGCTGAGTGGCCCTGTTGGAACCCAAAATGAGTATCCAAGAGCAGATAACTGCTAAACAAGAGTTGCTTAATGGCACTGTTGATGACACCTTCCTTCACTTTACTGATGATTGAGAATAGACAGATGGGCAGTAAAATGGCCATGTTGGCTTTGTCCTGCTTTTGTGTAAGGGGCATACCTTGGCAATTTTCCACATTATCAGGTAGATGCTAATGTTGTGACTGTTCTGGGACAGCTTGTCTAGGGGTGCAACAAGTTCTGGAATACATCTTCAGTACGACTGCCACCATTTCTGCTGGATTTGTCCTGTTGATTTAACAGGACGTACCCAGTGATGGTGCTGTCTGGAACATTTCTGTGTAAGATACGATTCCATGATTATGACCAGGTAGGCTGCTGCTTGACTAATCTGAGAGACAGCTCTCCTAATTTTGGCAACTGCATTCAGTAGTGTTGCCTCTAATTTTCCTACCAGGTGCACGGATCTCTGAGACCATGCACAGCAGTACATTCTGGACACCAATTACCATGCTTGGAACATTGGAGTGGCTGTGCACATCCAGGTTCATTGCTTTTCTCTTTACGTGCAGTTGATACAACTGAATGGCTCACTAGGTATTTCACAGGACAGTTAAGAATCAACTACATCACTGAGAGTCTGGACTGATAAGTAGGCAAGACTAGGTAAGGACAGAAGTTTCCTTCCCAAAAGGACATCAGTGAACCATATGCCATGATGGGATTTGAACCCAGGCTCTCAGGACATTACCTGGGTCTCTGGATTGCTACCTGAGACTATACCATAGGCCATCACCTACCCTAAAATGCTGAAAAACAGTCAACACCTATAGGCAGAAGGTCAATTTTTTTCAGCATTTTCCTGTTAGTAAAACAGCCTGTTGGCTTTGTCCTTTATCTTAAATGATCTTCTGTGATGCTAACAAATACATTCAGATATGCTTTGTCACGATAAATAGAAAATACTTTTCTTTTATATAATTACTACTGCAAAAACCTGTCAATAAAAAATGTGCTACTTTAATAATGAGAGAAAAAGATTACATCCACCAAAATTTAATTAATACCATATACAATCTTTACCATTTTTGTGGGAACTGCACCACAACAACATAGCAAATTTAATAATAGTTGACTCAAAGAGGCTTCAGGAATATAAGAACAAGACAAAGCCATTCCACCCATAGGGTAGAATCTTACAGCAGTCTGAGCAATATGGGCTATAGGGAAATTTATGGCAGAATCAGACCGTAATGGTTTGGTGAGGTCCACCTGGACATTGGGAGAATCTCGTTCCACTTCTAACACGTTTTTAAAACGGTACGTTGAGTTTGTTAGACAGTGGCAAGTTGCCAATTACGGGAGATTATTCTTGTTGAATACCTCGTTAATGGCCCAACTCACCTTATTAATATCAGCTTCCTATCTTACCAAGCTAGACAAGGAAACTGGAAGGAGTGCCTGATGAATTCAGCTAATCACTTGCTTTGAAGGGCCTCCATATTGGACACTGGGCATGAACATCCCCGGGCACGTTCCATGGGCACTGGTCATGTACACACCCATGACCTCGAACAACTCACACTGCCCATCTCCCAACCCCTTAAAGGACATTTCTGCATTTAATGCTGCACCAACAACTATCAATGTGATGCTGCAGCAAGGACACGGACCCAGCTCATGTACTTGCCCAGGCTGCATCTCTGGACTCTTCGCAAGCTGTCATGGTGCTCAGTCACTTTGAGCCTACCTGAATGCTCACAGCATTTCTACCTTGCATTGTTTTTAGCACTTTCATCCTCAGCCAGAGATACCAGGCTCAGATTACTTCTAAATAAAAATGAAAAGAACTGCAGACACTGGAAATCAGAGACAAAAACAGAAATTGCTGAAAAAGCTCAGCAGGTCTGACAGCATCTGTGGAGAGAAATCAATCAACATTTCAGGTCCAGTGACCCTTCCACGGAACCATCAGTTCTCACGAAGTGTCACTGGACCCAAAACATTAATTCTAATTTCTCTCCACAGATGCTGCCAGATCTGCTGAGCTTTTCCGGCAAATTCTGTTTTTGTTTCAGATTACATCTATCTTGTCTTACCGCTTAGCACAGACACAAAGGTGGGAAGCTTGTCATGGTTGTCAGCATGCCCCAGTCAAGTCAAGGGGGATAGCCTTCACTCAGGTGGTTCAAGAACAGCCTCTTAACTGACTAATCCAGTGGCTAGAATGCAGTCAGATGAATAGTCAGGATCCTCCCAAAAAAAGGGGTGAGAAGTCAAATGCTGGGCAGCCCATTACCTATCTTGACTCTTTCTGCCTTATTGTGGGCTACTTTCCTCCTGGAATGAGACAGGGACAGGTATTAAGGAAGATGAAAGTAAGTGGTTGTTTCAGAGATAGTAGGAACTGCAGATGCCGGAGAATCTGAGATAACAAGGTGTAGAGCTGGATGAACACAGCAGGCCAAGCAGCATCAGAGGAGCAGGAAAGCTGACGTTTCGGGCCTAGACCCTTCTTCAGAAACCTCTCTGAAGGGTCTAGGCCCGAAATGTCAGCCTTCATGCTCCTCTGATGCTGTTTGGCCTGCTGTGTGGCCTGCTGTGTTCATCCAGCTCTACACCTTGTTATCTCATGAAAGTAGGTGGCACAGCTGTTATTTTTGTTTCAAGCAGGAGGTGTCCTGAGCAAGTCATTAGGTATCATAGAAAGCATGCAGGGTGTCAGGGTTGCAATGAAGGAAGATTAATGAGAGTGGTGAATATGAACATTAGTGGGAGATGGGTACAGTAACACAGATATAGTAGGCGTGAGGTATCAGAGAAAACATGGTGGCACATACGCTGGCAGAGTAGAAAAGGTCATTGTTCTCCAGACAGCACAGAGATCTTTAACACAATTGGCAACCTCAGACCAAGCTGGCATGGTCTAGTGCTATGGCCTCCTCTGCTGGTTCTGTGGAAACAGGCAGTCTGACATCTGCAGCATCCCATTCAGCAGGACATCCAGGTTCATGCCTACAAGATGGACTGACAATTTCCCCATCTGCCATATCCAGGGAAAATGTCAGGAACTGTTCAGCATAACTCTGGATTGACAGCGCTTGTCCATGTATACAATGGGCTTTTAAAGATGGTGTTATTGCAAGGAATGCTGGTTATTTATGGGATATCTGCTGAGTGGCAAGTTGTCTTTAGAATGGTACATGGCAAAATGGGGCAGAAACCAGGCAAGAGGTACCCCCAGGCAGATAGTTAATGAGGTGAGTTTGATAGGATACGTTAAGTAAACTTGTCAGGCCCCTTGGCGGAAATCCCTCCAGAAAACCTGATGCAACTCAGACTTACTTAAGAAAACAACATAAGATTCAGACCCCGCAATTCGTTCTGTATCTTCAATTAACTATATCTACTTGTATTAATGTTTTAACTTTTAATCGTTTTCATAATGTGTCACTAAAATCCATCATAAATTTTTGAGACTTTCTATTGACCTGGCTTAAACAGCATTTTGGAAGATGGAATTCCAGTTTATTACTAGCTTTTGTGTCAAGAAATTCTTGACATTTTTCATGGAACCATCTTTCAAATTTAAAACAAAAACAGAAATTGCTGGAAAAACTCAGCAGGTCTGGCTGCATCTATGGAGAGAAAGCAAAGTTAACATTTCAGGTCCAGTGACCCTTCTTCAAATTTAAATTTGTGTCCACTTATTTTGGAGTTCCTCAGCAGAGGAATTCTCTCTATCCTATCATTCTTCTGTCGAAAACATGATGTACTATAAAACCTTTGTTTTCAAGTACAATGTTAAGATTGAAATGTTAAATTCTATGGTAGGATTTAAGTGAATAATGGTGAAATTGAAAGAAGGGGATTATTTATATAGAAGGTTGAAACAAATATATAGCTCCCCATACCCACCCAGTCCCAACACTGTATGTCTCATCAGGTAACCAAAACAGGCTTGAAATAAACATAGTCAACTACAGCAAATTTTGTTTTAACTGACACCTTATGAACTAGCACTCTCAACAAACTGGCAAAAACTATATTCTTCAAATGGCGGAAGTTTACTGTGTTATCACGATCTCTGCGATGTCTAAGTAGTCAGTTGAGGGTGCGAGTGAGAAGGCTCACTGCCAGTAAGTTTTATTTAATGCAAAGTTGATCTATGCTGTAAATAAAGCATGACAGTGATGTGTACACCCCCTGCATTATGTTTCTAGTACTTAGTGTGCAATTTTATGTGGACCTTTTGATTAGCCAGAATATTTGATCAATCGCCATACTCCTGGTCCCACAGACGCTGGTTAATAAAAAGTGCTGCCGTCATTTTTCCATGATGTGGAAGTGTCAGTGTTGGACTGGGGTGGACAAAGTCAGAAGTCACATGACACCAGATTTTAGTCTAACAGGTTTATTTGAAATCACACAAGCTTTTGGAGCACAGCCCCTTAATAAGGTGCAGTGCATTTGTTATTTTTCCCAAATATAAAAACATATAGTGCTGGGGAACCTCAACAGGTCTGGCAGCAACCGGGAGATAGAAACAACGCTAATATTTCAATTTTAATACGACTCTTCTTTGGAACTTCAGTTCTCTAGACCTGTTGAATTTCTCCAGGCACCTTCTGTAATTATTTCAGATCTCCAGTATCCTTAGCAGTTTGCTTTTGCCTTCCTTGAAAATCAGCTATTTTTATTTTTTTGCATGTTTCCTCATATTTGCGACTTGCCATTTTTTTGCAATTTTATTGCTGGAGCAATAAAAAAAATCCACATGAGCTCTAATTCTCTTGTAATGTTAACTATACAAAAACAATTGAAACAGCATGACACATACAGCTTACCAGTGTTTTCAAAAGGCAATACCTTATTGGTAACTAATGGCATTAAGGTCTGTTGGAATACATCAATTGCAGGAAGATGTAACTGCCGAAATATATTTTGTTATGATTATGAGCACACACTTAAGTCTCAGCTTAATGCACAGATAATTGCATACTGACTTTATTTATTATTGATGCTTTACTTCTAGCAGAAGCTTAAATACTTCTGAAGTTTAAATTATGGATTTTCCAAGAGTGCTGTAAAGAACTCAAGATCCTCATCAGATGTTACACTATCATTTCAAACGGCTAATTCAAATAGGCTTGTACACTTCAACGAATTAAAAGTCAGGCTTCAGTAAAACTAAATGAGCCTTAACCGGCTCAAACAGTGTACCAGGATGTAAACATGAAGTGGAACAATCATGCTTGAAAAGTTTCCTTACCTAATACACCACTAGGCTCAATGGGATACTCCAGGATGGAAGTAGCTGGTGCCAGTGTGTAAGGATAGTCGTAAGGAGTATAGATTAGACTGGCTTCAGGTGCAGGAGGCACTATCGTAGTTGGGTGAGGCGATCCATTAGGCATTACTGTTGCTGTTTGTATTTGCCTAATTAGAGGCATAATAGTTGGACCAGCTGGTGTCGGGGCTCTCAAGGCAGCTGGTGGTAGAACCGACGTGGGCCCTGTAATGATCCGTGGTGCTTGGGCTGTTGCTGCAAGAGAAAAGGCAAGGGCAGCTACAGTAAGCAAAGGAAATTCATAGTGAAGGTGCGGACAGAACAGTGTGTATCAGGAAAAGGAAAAGTTGGAAATGGAGAAAAGCCAAAAAAGCAGGTGGAATGAAAGAAAAATGAAGAAGAAATAATTAGTACAAGCTGTGATAATTTGCAATGCTAAAGCACATTTTTAACCAAAGTGTAAACCAACTTTCAATTAAACTCAACTAAAAATGGGAACTGAAAAACTCAAAATCCAGTTGGTCATAAAGGTAAGCAGAGGATAAACACATTAGAGTTACATCTTATAATAGAATCATGGAGTCATACAGTATGGAAATGAACCCTTCGGTCCAACTAGTCCAAGCCAACCATCTTCCCAAACTAAACTAGTCCCACCTGCCTGTGCTTGGCCCATATCCCTGCAACCCTTTCCTATTCATGTACTTATCCAAAAGTTTTTTTTAAAACATTGTAACTGTAGCTGCATTCACCACTTCCTCTGGTAGTTCATTCCACACACGAACCGCTCACTGTGCAAAAAAAGTTGTCCCTCATGTCCTTTTTAAATTTTTCTCTTCTTACCTTAAAAATATGCCCCCTAGTTTTGAACTCCCCCACCTCAGGGAAAAGACCTTTGCCATTTACCTTATCTATGGTCCTCATGATTTTATAAACTATATGGTCATCCGTCAACCTCCTACGCTCCAGTAATAAAAGTTCCAGCCTGTCCAGCCTCTCCTTACAACTCAAATCCTCCATTCCTGGCAACATCTTGGCAAATCTTTTCTGAACTCTCTCCAGTTTAATAATACCCTTCCTATATGGGGCAACCAGAACTGCACTCAGTACTCCAGAAGAGGCCTCACCAAATCCTGTACAACCTCAACGTGATGTTCCAACTCCTATACTCAAAGGTCTGAGCAATGAAGGCAAAAGTGCTAAATGCCTTCTTAACCACTCTGTCTACCTGAGATGCAAATTTCAACGAACCCCTAGGTCTCTCTGTTCTACAAAACTACCCAGGGCCTTACCGTTAATTTTATAAGTCCTGCCCTTGTTTGTTTTACCAAAATGCAATACCTCGCATGTATCCAAATTAAACTCCATCTGCCACTCGTCAGCCTATTGACACAATTGATCAAGATCTCTTTGTAATATTTGATAACCTTCTTCACTGTGCATTATATCACCAATTTTGGTGTCATCCACAAACTTAATAACCATGACTCCTATACTCTTATCTAAATCATTTATAAGAAAGACAAACAAAAGTGGACCTAGTACCCATCCCTGTGGAATACCGCTGGTCACAGGCTTCCAGTCCAAAACAACTCTCCATCACCACCGTCTGTGTCCTACCGTAAAGCCAATTTTATATCCAATCAGCAAGCTCACCCCGAATCCCATGTAGTCTAACGTTACTAATTAGTCTACCATGCGGAACCTTATCAAAGGCTTTACTAAAGGCGAAGTAAACAACATCTACTGCTCTGCCCTCATCAATGTTTTTGGTTACTTCATCAAAAACTCAATCAAGTTTGTGAGACACGATTTCCATCACACAAAACTATGCTGACTAACCCTAATCATTTCCTGTCTCCCCAAATGCATGTAAATCCTATATTTCAGAATCACCTCCAACAACTTACCCACCACCGATGTTAGACTCACAGGTCTATAGCTCCCAGGCTTCTGTTTATAGCCTTAAACAATGTATAATGAAGTTCAGCTTCTAATGCAATACTCTAAAAGTTCTTGTGGCACAGTGGTAATGTCCCTAGCTCTGGGCTAGAGGACCTAGGTTCCAGGCCCATCTGCTTTACAGTTGTGATATAACATGTTTGAACAAGTTGGTTGAAAATATGTATATGGCAATTTTTATTTTCTCCAGGTAAACTACTGAGGCTTTTCATAATTCAGAAGTCAAAAGCCAATATTTCATTAACAGCATTTTTACATATGTACATTGTCTGTCCCACCATTCTTTCCATCCTCACGCTACTATATGAGCTCTATGTGGCGCTCCAGCTGATATTTACCTCTTAACCATAATGTAAAATGGTTGCCACATTTCCTCCATTACCAACAGTGATGACATTTTGAAAGTATTTAATTGGTTGCAAAGTGATTTAGGAAGCTCTGACATTGTGATAGACCTTAAATGCAATTCTTTTTAAATTGAGTAGTACGTAAGGATGTTATTGTCCAATGCATTTTCCATTAATATCCGTATTTCTGGTGTTATAGCAAAATATTTAAAATATCATTGGAGTGACTGCCTAGTGAATCAGACATGGTATAGAATTTGATTCCCTCCAGTAAAGAGCTAGTGCGCACACACAATGGCCTGAATAGCCCTCTTTTTGTTTTGCCAGCATCCATGGGTCTGTAAACTCTTATAGTAAAGATGCTTAATAATGTGAGCAGCCCTATTAAAATTGAAACGGAGTGCACTCTCCCTGAGGTAGGCCAGTTACTAATCAGAAATCATTGTAAAGGTGTTTGATTGCATTTTCCATTAAACATCAAATTCCTAAACACTTTGGATTTTATTCAATCAGTACATTTTTATATCAATAGTGAGCAGATAAAAGTGAATCAAACTGTCAATGACTTGAAGCTAATTATATTGCATCATCCTTTTAAAGCCAGTGAACAAATGATGCTCTATGGAGCACTGCACTCTGGCCAAACCTAACATTTAGACCATATGAATTCTACGTGCTATTCACTAACGCTTTAAAGCGCTGAAATCCAAGAGACAAATTTGGTGTGGGTATGTGTGGGACTGTGGGTGTGTGGGGGGGGGAAGGTGTGTGTGTAGGGTAAGGTGTGTGTGTAGGGGAGAGTGTGCGCGTGTGGAGGGGGTGGAGTAGGGCATGTGTGGTGGGGTGGGGCATGTGTGGTGGGGTGGGGCGTGTGTGTGGTGGGGAGTGTGTGTATGTGTGTGTGTGGGGGTGGTCTGTGTGTGTGTTGGGGGGTGTGGTTCTGTATGTGTGTGTGTGCGTGAGGGGTGGTTCTGTGTGTGTGGGGGCGTGGTTTTGTGTGGGGGGGGGGGGGTGTGGGGTGGGGTGAAGAGATGGCAAGCAAAGAAGTTGCTAATTTCCAACTGGGACATTTTATTTATATGGTAAATAAGGCACGTTACGATAGTATATTTTGGAAAAGATTTCCAGACACTGGGGAACTTTTACAAAAAATATTCCAGCCATAGAAATGAAGAACAAGGAAAATTGCCCATGCAATTGCAGGTCAGTCATGAAGTCGAGAGGTTCAGATAGTTTGTATGTATACGTGGGTCAACCCCAAAATACAGATCTGCTAAAAAGGACAGAAGCT
Source organism: Rhincodon typus (assembly GCF_021869965.1). Classification (NCBI taxonomy): domain Eukaryota; kingdom Metazoa; phylum Chordata; class Chondrichthyes; order Orectolobiformes; family Rhincodontidae; genus Rhincodon; species Rhincodon typus. The sequence goes on along the minus strand of NC_063340.1, from coordinate 22,285,126 downwards.
GGCATCTGCCTCTGTGTGTAAAGACTGCCTTTCTGGAGCAGGAATACATAAATTAACCCAAATTAATATGAATATCTAGGAGCAATTATAAAGTGACAATCCTATCAATAATATTATGTGAAATTAAAATGCAACAAAAAACCCTAAAAATATTAATTTGAATCCCAGATGTTCACTTTACTGAGCCTCCAAACACTTATTTATAATGTATTATTTCAATTTTATGTCAATATATCCTCCTGCTTTTGGTCTGTCTTTGAGCTAATGGCAATTTTAAAATGGAAGACACCCAGATTCCCTCTGATTTGATATTTAATGCCACTTGAAGGGAATTAATAATGCTGGACTAGTGCACATTATAACCCATCGATGAGCATTATTTGCCCATTAAAAAGCAATTCAGTGTTGAGCCTTTTTCCTTCAACAATCAGGCCAAAAATCAACAAGTGAATTCCTGCAGAAAACAATAAAAATTCACATTAGTAGGAGAGTTATGCAATGTCATGTCATGAACACTCTGTCCTAAGGCAGGTCCTTGGCTCAGTGTGCACTGGTGCTTCAACTTGAGCCCATTACTTTGCAGTTTTTCTCGTGCTTTGAAATTGCTTTCAACTCTCAAGAGGCAGAGTAAGCAGGCCTAGACAATCTCAGCTGGAACAGGAATCAAACTTGTGCTGTTGCCGTTCTTCTGAACTAAACTCTAGCCATTCAGTCAACTGAGCTAACCTCAGTTTAGAATGAGCATGTGTATTTTTCTGTGACAGCCCAAGCAAAAGGATCAAATCTGTGCATGTAGTACCAGCAGATGCTCAGTGTTACTTGATACTATCCATTTGATAAATGCAACAAACTTTGCTTGTTCATTTCATAAGTTGATCAAATTGTCAGAAAATAACTTTGAAATTCTGTGGTCGGGAACCACTTTTATTTGCCAGTTGGTTACTTATTTCAGGGAGCAAATAACAGTTTTGTAGGCTAGTCTTTTCCAGATTCATTTTTGTTTTGAGATTCAGCACCTTTCTGTGCATTCCCTGTAATGGGAGTGGTAAGGAAGGCTGGACCTTTTATATTTGAAGCTGGGGAAATCTGCATTTGGCTGATTCTGCTGAGTTAAAGCTTATGGAAGAATGAATCTGTTGTAACATAGTTAACATTTTTTACAGGTTTTCTTCTCCTCTAGGTATTCAATACGAAAATCACCAGCCTCAAGGTTTTGCTGGGTTTGTCTAAAAGTTAAATATTCTACAAATTATGCAATATTCATACTAGGGCCTAGAAACCCAACATATCCTTACGTGATTTGATGTTGGCATCTCTATAAGTACCGTTCAGTATCGCTAATTCCATCAGCTGCATCTTCTTAAGGTTATCTTCTCCTTCTGCCTGGAAGACACAATTTTTAAAAATACCTTTATTTTCAATGTTGAACCATATTGAAGACTTTGGATCAAGACAGTCCAGATGTATAAATTGCTTACAAATATACAAATGACAGAAACTTGCTCCAAAGTATCATTGTATTTTCTTTTTATTATTAAAATTAATAAGTTATAACTGTCAAGTATCTGTTTCCGAGTGAAATGATAGATAGATGATCCATCCAGACAATCAAGTGATACAATATATAACATAGGCAGAATCTTGTGGAGGTGAGGGAGGCCTTAGGCATCAGCTGGAGAACTCACAAGACCCATGGCAAGATGTCCTGCTGAATCTTTAACCACTTGGCACTTGACAGGCCAGTGACTGTCTCCTCACAGGATCAAGGGCCAATCAGAGGCTGGCAGACCTATACTCAAGAGCACTACTACGGAGGTGTTCACTGTTGCTGGTACATTCTCCGCCTAAACCTCAGATCAAGGGGTGACCCATGTAGATGTTGCTGAGCTGGCTGTTATGGGCGGATATCTCTCCAAGGCCGAGACCTGTGGTTGTCAATTGTCCACTTAAGGGCCTTAATTGGTACTAGATAGGAAGGTTAGCCAAATGCCTTGCCACCCAGAACGTGATTGCTGAGCTCTCCAAGACTAACCCATGTGATTATTTGTCTTTCCCACCATCTGCCCTGCCATTTCTAGGAAGGGGAAAACTCTGCATTGTTTGCAGATTCTCAAAGGATTTGGTGAAAAATTAGACCAGTAATGATGAATCACAAACTGATTATGCTGTAGGTGGCTATGCAGACCATTGTGTCTGCATTAGCTCTTTGAGTATTTTAACAAAATGCCTTTTCCCCTCAACTCTGCATATTGTTTCTCTTTAAATAATTATGCATTACCCTATTGAATGACTCAATTGAACCCGCTGGCCACGAAACGTCCCTTCTAGTAGTGCATCCTGTGTGCCAACTACTAACTGTATTTTCACCTTGCATTTGTTTCTTTTGCAAAACACTTCAAAATTATGAGTGGGAACAGGTTTTCCTAATCCAATCTGTCTAGATGCATCATAATTTTGAAAACTTTTTATCAAATCTCCTCAAACTTCTTATCTCCAAGGAAAACAGTCTCAACTTCTTTAATCTTTCCTTGTAAGTGAAACGCTTCATTCCTGGAACCATTCCTGTAAACTTTTCTGTAAACTTTTCTGCACTCTCATCAACGCATTCACATCCTTCTGAAAGTGTGGCACCCAGAACTATAGACAATATTCTGGCTGAAGTCTAATCAATGTCTTATAGAACTTCATCATAACTTCCCTGGTCTTGTACTGCATGGTTCTATTTGAGTCCTAGAATGCCATATGCTTTACGAACAACTCTCTCTACCAATTATGCCACCTTTAATGACTCTCTGCTCCTGTACAACCTTTAGAATAGTACCCTTTTCTTTATACTGTCTTTCCAATTTTGTTTTATCAATGTGCATCACCTCACATTTCTCTGTACTGAATTTCATCTGTCACCTACCTGCCCACTCAATCAACATGTCAATATCCTTTTGATGTTCCACACGGTCTTCCTCATCTTACAATTGCCTCTTTTTCTTTTTTGGTTGGCAAATGTTGACATTGTCATCTCTGCATCAAGATCTAAATCATTTATATATATCAGGAAAAACAGGGTCCCAATCCTGATTCCTGGGAATTTCCACGACAAGCCTTCTTACAACCCAAGTACCTATTAATCATTGCTCTGTTTCCTAAATTCAGCTAGTTTTGTATCCATATAGCTACAGTTGCTTTTATGTCATGACTTATAACTTTCCTCACAAGTCCCTTATGTTGCACTGTATCGAATGCATTTTGGAAGTCCATGTACATCATATCAACAGCCTTCCTTTCATCAGCCCTCTTTGTTATAAACCAACTTTCCAGTAAAAACACTTGAAATCCCTGGCCCTACACTCATCCCTGGAAAAAGGACACCTATGACAGACTCCTATTTACTGACTCTAGCTCCACCTTCAACATCATAATTCAAAGCAAACCCATCTCCAAACTCAGATACCTAGGACACTGCTTCTCCCTCTGCAACTGGATCCTCGGCTTCCTGACCCACAGGCCACAATCAGAAAAGATAGACGACAACACCATCTCCACAATACTCCTCAATACTGGGGCTCCGCAAGGCTCCGTACTCAGCCCCCTACTGTACTCCATATACACTCATGACAGTGTGGCCAAATTCAGCTCTAATTCCATTTACAAATTTGCTGATGACACCACCATAGAGGGACCAATATCAGACAACAACAAGACAGAATATAGGAAAGAGATAGCAAGAATAGTGGCATAGGATTAAAAAAAATCTCTCCCTCAACGTCAGCAAGGCAAAGGACCTGGTCGTTGACCTCAGAAAGTGGACTGAAGAACACACCACTGTCTGTATCAGTGGTGCTGAGGTGGAGGTGGTCAAGACCTTCAAGTTCCGAGGAGTACATATCACCAATCTGTCCTGGTTCATTCACGTCGTCACTACAGTCAAGAAAGCACACCAACGTCTCTACTTCCTCAGAAAGCTAAAGAAATTCAGCATGTCCACAATGACTATCACCAATCTTTATGGATGCACCATCGAAATCATCCTATCCAGATGCATCACAGCTTGTTTTGGCAACTGCTGTGCCCAAGACCACAAGAAATTACAGAGTTATGAACGCAGCTCAGTCTATCACGAAAACCAGCCTTCCTTCCATTTACTCCACCTACACCTCCCGCTGCCTCAGGAAAGTTGCCAACATAATCAAAGGCCCCTCCCATTCCAGTTATACACTCTTCTACCCTCATACATCAGGCAGAAGATACAGAAGTTTGAAAACATATATCAACAGATTTGAGAACAGTTTCTTCCCCGCTGTTATCAGACTAATGAATGGACCTCTCAAATATTAGAGTTGATTTTTCTGTGCACCTACATTCTGCATTCTGTTCTATTACACTGATGTACTTATGTAAGGTATGATTTGTCTGGATAGCATGCAAAACAATACTTTTCATTGTATCTTGGTACAAGTGACCATGAAAATCAAATCAAAAATCAAATTTAACCAAACAGAACTTTAATATTAATGATAAGCAATATGACAATATATTGAGCAAGATTTCAGGTATGTTTAGCAATTCAATGGATAGATTTTTTACCCCTGTATTATTATAGATTGAAGATCTTCAAGCTAATTTAGAAAAAGCAATTAACTTAAAACAGTTATAATGGTCATTGGCTATTTATTTTCAGGTGCCTTGTTTGCCATCACATGTCAAATCATTGGCATAGCCATCCTCCCAGGGGACTGACTTTACTTTTAAGTTGACTGCATGACATGCATAAAAGGATTGTGGTGACCAAACTCTTTTGATTATTCTTGTACAAGAATTGGGTGCTGCATTTCCTATATTACAACAGAGACGACCCTTTCAAAGTAATTCGTTTGAGCTTTGGCACATTTTGAAGCTATGGAAGACAAGCTTTTTTTTCACAGTAGAGATTGAAGTGGGAGAATCAGATTGTTCTTCCAGTCATTACAGTGCATTGTCCTTCTCTAAATGAGCATTGAGATCTGTGAACTAAGTTTAGAGTTTATCTTGCAGTTACTCGATCATTTGTAGCCAACATGTACAAAAACTCTCTTCATCTGATTCAGTAAAAACTTTTCACTTGATGAGACAATTAGTCATAAATGGCAAGCTTGCAGTTCTATCCTGGGTCTTTGTTTCATTGTTCGCTGATGTCTGTACCAATACTACCAATACTATGAGAGACAACAAGGTGCAGGGCTGGATGAACACAGCAGGCCAAGCAGCATCATAGGAGCAGAGAGGCTGACGTTTCGGGCCTAGACCCTTCATCAGAAAAGGGGGAGGGGAAGGGGGTTTTGAAATAAATAGGGAGAGAGTGGGAGGCGGATAGAAGAGGGATAGAGGAGAGGATAGGTGGAGAGGAAACAAACAGGTCGAAGAGGCGGGTATGGAGCCAGTAAAGGTGAGTGTAGGTAGGGAGTTAGGAAGGGGATAGGTCAGTCCAGGGAGGACGGACAGGTCAAGGGGGCGGGATGAGGTTGGTCGGTAGGAGATGGAGGTGCGGCTTGAGGTGGGAGGAGGGGATAGGTGGGAGAAAGAACAGGTTAGGGAGGCAGGGACGAGCTGGACTGGTTTTGGGATGCGGTAGTGGGAGGGGAGATTTTGAAACTTGTGAAATCCACATTGATACCATTGGGCTGCAGGGTTCCCAAGCGGAATATGAGTTGCTGTTCCTGCAACCTTCGGGTGGCATCGTTGTGGCACTGCAGGAGGCCCAGGATGGACATGTCGTCTGAGGAATGGGAGGGGGAGTTGAAATGGTTCGCTACCAATACTATCATTGACATTGGCCCCAGGCAAGGAAGGTTAAGGGAGAAGTGAGCACACCCAGTCTCAGCTGAGACAGTTTCATTGTCAATTGGCACAATGTTGGTCATCAATAAAGAATCATCATTTGAAGTAGGGTCCAGAGGACTATCTGAGGAATGGAACTGTTATAGGGAACAAACCATCAAGAAGTATAACAAAACACAAAGCATAGAATGGAACAGTAAAGTGTTTTCAAATATATACACACCTCTAAAAGAAAGAACGATTTGAATTACTTTGATGCCTATTGATGTTCAAGTTAAAATGGCTTGAGACTGATTTTATTGTGGATAAAGACAATATATTTAAAAAAAAACGACAGTTTCTGTTCGTTTAATCAGAGGAAAAAAAAAAGTAACTGTAATGTATTGTTGCCATATCTCACGTGTGGAGAAAAGATCAACATGTTCAAGAATCAAATACTTAGCTGCGCTGGTGGGTAGGAAAGAAAAAGGAAGGATAGCTATGTACACACAAGCAGTTTGCAATAACATTCTAGAAACCCTTGATACACACACGCAAGAATGGTCATGACTGCTAATATTCAGTTACACCCTCAGCATACAACTGTCGTAGCCCAGGTGCAATGTTCTGCAAGGGCAATAACACATTATAGTCATTTTTTTTCTGATATTTCATTACATTATAGAACCTTAGGGTCAGCCTACCATATAGCCTAAAGTAAGTTTCTATTGCAATAATGGATCTCGAGCTGCTTCAGTAGAATTGAGATTTTCACCAATTCATTTTGTAATTTAAACAAAAGTGTCCAAAAATATGCAGTGCCAGCCTAGCTGTTAAAGCAATTACTTCAAAAAATTGAAGGGATTATATAATTTGTCATCGTTGAATAAGAACATGTTAAGTTGTCTTGCAAGACATTACTAAATATTAGAAATACCCATCCATTGGGAAAGGGAGAAAAAAAACAAATTGAAAGTTGATTAAAGAGCTGTCAGTTACACACTAAAGGAGAAGTAAGAAACCATTTTCATGGAGAATTGTATTCAAAGCACCAAGTAAATTTTGCTATTAATTACGTTAAAAATGAATTTTGACAACAGCAGAAATACTTCACTCCTCCTTGCCCTCTGCTGCTTTAAAATAATTCTTCACGAGAATGCCTCCAGGGAAGATAAACTTCATTTATGAGGAAAGATTGGAGAAGTTGGGACTGTTTTCCTTGGAGAGGACAAGACTAAGTAAAAATTTGACAGATAATTTCAAAATCAAGAGGCATCTGGACAGAGTAGATAGGGAGAAACTGTTCCGATTTGCAATCAGATCAGCTACCAGCGGACCCAGTTTCAAAGTGCTTCGCAAAAGAAATTAATACAAGGTGAGAAATCTTTCTCACACAGTGAGTGGACTGGGTTTGGATGGCACTGCCTGAAAGAGAGGTGGAGGCAGGTTCAACTGAGGCATTCAACAGGGCACAGGATGATCATGTAAATAGAAAGACTGTGCCAGGTTACGAGGATAAGGGAGAAGATATGCACAAAGTTAAAATGCTCAGACAGCCTGTGCAGACACAATTGGTCAAATGGTTGCCTCTTTCTGCACTGTATCGGTTCTGTGAATTTCCATTTATACAGTAGGGTGACAAAAATCAACACTGGCAGCAATCTTCTTTGCAAATTGCTTGACTGAGTAAGAGGTAAAATCAAAGCAACTTAGAAAACTGCTGGACCTCAAAATTAAACAGAATATTGTGGCATCCAGCTAAACCATGATCCAGCATTCCAGTTAGTCAGCTTTCTAGTAGTCTGATACATTGCTGAACTGATCAGTCTAACATCAAACCATTTCAGACAGTGCTTCCAGGACCATAGCAGTAATTCTAAAATATATTAGGAAAGGTGACTGTTTTCACAAAGCTGTCATGGAGTACTTTCCTATCAGCCTATGCACACTTGAAATATTTCATTTAAATTTTGCTATGTTATTCACATATTAAAACCATTGTACAATCTTTTTATACACTTTTTTAACCAAATAATGGAGAAAAATATCTAAAAGAATCAAGTTTTCTAGATCATTAGGGTCCTTTAGTTTGTAAGGAAGAGTAGGAATTAATCAGGAAACATTGGTCATAGAACCACATTCTGGTCCTATATGCTGTTGTGAATACATGAAAAGTATTCAATGTGAAGGAAAGGAACTGAACGTATCAAGGAAGTAATCAATGATATGTTCACTTTTCTTATTCTTTTCTCAAAATAGTGCATAATGAAACATGTTAAAAGGAGCGCTGGTAGGCCTCAAGGAACAGATGTAAGCATCATTAAATTCCATAAATAACCAAGCTGAAGCCCCAGGAAAACTTCAGAAAATGTGTACTCAACTATAGTGACATCAGTGAAATTATTCCAGCATTATTTTAAACATTTTTATCGCAATGATCTTGACATTTGAATGAACTGAAATAGACAAAACTTGAGAAGAAGATATGGAACTTGATTCCCAAAATGCTAATACAATCCCAGAAGCTAATGATACAAATCTGATATGGATTTTTTCAGTTGGTGTAAGTCAGTGACTGTGGTAATGAATAAAAAATTTCAGTGTAACAGGCTTTTATTACAACGCAGAGTAAAAGTTACATTTTGGCCGAAAACACTTTTTTGTACAGCTTAAAGATTTTGGCCAAATAAATGCATTTTATTTTGGAGTCAGAATTGTCAACGTGTACCAAACAAGATGCATTCTGGTGTTCCTTCAGTCAGGAATATTGATGCAATCTTGGCGCACAGCAGTAGTTTATTTGGTCTATCATGCCAGTGCTGACTCTTTGGAAACACTCATCAATGAAGTCCTGCACTCCAGCTTTTATTTCATTAAACCAGCAACTAGCTCACTTCAAATACATATTCAATTGTGTTTTTTAAAGTTCTGTGGAATAGGTTTCCCCAGATAATGAATTCAGATATATTTTCAGATAGTACATTCCAAAGCATAACAGGCCTCTGTGAGAAATAATTTCCTCTTCAGTTTCCATCTAGCTCTTCTGCCAAAAATTTTAAATGAATCTAGTTACAGACCCACCAGCCAAAGTAAACAATTTCTCCCTGTAAAGTCATCATAGCTCTACTGGTCTTTTCGGCTGCTCCCTCGTTAGTGAGAGGCAACTGGTGGTGGTTTAACATGGGTGTCATCATCCTTCATATAAGCGGAAGAGATTGAGAAGGACAGTCCTTCAATAGTAACCACAGCTGGAGCAGGAATTGAGCATCTGCTGTGGCACCTTTCTACATTGCAAACCAGTTGCCCAGCTAATTGACCCACACTTTGCAGCTTTGAGCACACTGATAAGGTCTCGCCCTAATTCTTTCTGCTGTAGAAAGAACAATTCCAGTTTCTTCAGCCCCCCACATTATTGGATTCCGTCATCCTTGGAATCATCACTGGTGCTAACAAACAATTTTCTGAAAACAGGCTGGTCACTTGAATACAGGATCAATGAGGTTTTGTTTCATTTTATCTTTTATGTCATTCAATCAAGCTGTCCGTGAATTGAGAATTCAATTATAGCTCATATTGAGAACTTTGAGTAAAAGTCAAAAGGAATGATTTTCAGTTGGAACCTTTCTCAGCGAGTCAGACTTGGAGATTTCAACCCAGCATTTATACCACTCAAAATATTTTCCAAAAACAGTACTTGTCACAATTATTGATACTTCTATGTAAATAGTGCACCTAGATCACTTATCATGTACAATTGCTGTCAGTGAAAATTGTAATTCTTACTTGAAGTGTATTTAAACAACATTTTTTTTTTAGAATTTAGAAAATAGAGGAAGTAAAACACTGCATTTATTGTTTGAAGGTTCTCATGGCGAGCGCAGTAGCACTGAGGGAGAAAAAGTTACGGTTACGCCATGTAAAATTTTGCTTTGTGAAGAGATACTACCTTAAAAGAATTCCTTGTAAGAACTGATAGGTCTCAATCAAGATTAGTATAATCTGCCTGTTGTCTAGAAGAATAATGAGTAGGTGAGAGGTAGTTAAATATAATGGAGGATGTGAACGCTAGCAGGATCTATGATGGAAGGTATGAAATATATGCAAGTATGAATTTAGATTTCAAAATGGAAGGAATGGACATGGGTCAGTTCTGAGACATTTTTTTAAAAAGTCAAAGTCATTTGGACAATGATTTAAGTACGTCAGTCCTAAGAAAGCATGTGACTATAGTTGAGTGCCTGGGAGAACCTCTATAATGTTAATGGATAAAATGGTCATTCAATTGGATTTATGATAGACAGAGTAAACACATTAAGGCAATTAGTTTAGTTTTAACTTCACAACAGAAGTTCAAAGTTTTAGTTTAGAGGAACAACAGTTTAGTCCAGAACAGAACAGTTTTTCTCCGAGCAGATGTAAAGGAAACATTAAAAAAAAGAGATAGTTGTGATATTTCTTTGGGATTGAGTCTCTGTAGTAGATGATGATGTTGAAAAACAGGTCAAACCTTTGTTCTGATGTTTGTATTAAGATCTAAGTTTTTTGCATATAGCTTTGTTTGTTTATTTCTTCTTTTTTCACTTTGTTAAAGAACATCGGCAGTCTTATCAATATGTTTGATTAACTAATATTAACTAAGTGCAAAAATCAAAGAAATGATCCATCAGCTGGGTTTCATTCTGGGATCTGACCTGATTGGTTAGGGATGTTATGGAGATCAACATACCCTCCTCTAAGACAGCAACTTTTCAACACTGATGTCTGGTTATTCTTCCTCAAAAAATGCACTATTACTCATGCTACACAGTTAACCAATCAACAGCATGTTAACATGAACTGACCTATTACAAACACAATAGCCTGACCAAATTGTTCAAAGATCCTACCCATATTCCTATTGCTTTCACATGTTCCAGTTGTTACATCAGATTAAATTGCTCATAACACTGAAGCCCATCAATTCTTCCAAGTAACTCTTCGGGGGTCAACTACGTGCTTTAGAGTAAACTTTGTCTTCATGACGTTATTGCTGATTATGAAAATCTTCAAATAACTCTTAAATACTATAGCGAAGATTTTCCGCTGGTCAGACAATCGTGTTGCGAACATGGATTGGAGTTGCGCATGGGGACCCTGCAGAATCCCTACTGTAGCACACGCTGAAGGAAATGCCTGGGAAATTAAAAATTCCACTGCACAACTCTTCTATGCCTAGAACCCTCTGACAGTCTCCATTTAAATCGAGATGTCAGATAGTTCTGATGGAGTTAAGGAAAACAGTTACTCAAGAAAAGTAAGACTATTAAATACATATCCCACACCTGAGTAACTGTTAAACTGTCCTCATACTTAACTTACTTGCAAACCTCACAGCTTTACACTCCTACACTCTGCTTGATCTGCACCTAAATCACCCATACCTCCCACCACCTGACCACACCCTGCCTCTCTGTTACCATCAGAGCAGACACTCAGCCAATATTTCAGAATAGGACAGAAGAGTGCTGTGGACCAAGTTTCCCAAACTAAATTGGTCGCATGTGCCTGAGTTTGGCTCATATTCCTCTAAACATTTCCTATTCATGTGCCTGTTCAAATGCCTTTTAAATGTTGTAACTGTCCCTGCATCTACCATGAATGTAGTTCATTCCACATACGAACCACCCTCTGTATGAAAAATGTTTGCCCCTCAAATCCCTTTTCAATTTTTCTTTTCTCACCTTAAAATTATCCCCTCTATTTTGAACTCCCCCTACCCTAGGGAAAAGCCTTTGCTGTTCACCTTATCCATGCCTCGTACAATTTTATAAATCTCTTTAAGGTCACCCCTTAACCTCCTATGATCCAGTGAAAAAAGTCCCAGTGTCTCCTTACAACTCAAACCCCCACGTCCCAGTAACAACTTTGTAAATCTTTTCTGCACCATCTCCAATTTAATAATATCCTTCCTATAACAGGGCAAACATAAATGTGCACAGTACTCCAAAGGTGGCCTCACCAATGTCCTGTACAACCACAACATGACATCCCAACTCTTATACACAATTGGCTGAACAATGAAGCCAGTTGTGCCAAACACCTTCTTTAGCACCTGTGATGCAACTTTCAAAGACCTATGTACTTGAACCCCTAGGTCTCTCTGTTCGACCACACTCCCCAGGGCCCTACAATTAACTGTATAAGTCCTACCTTTGTTCGTCTTACCAAAATGCAACATCTTGCATTTATCTAAATTATATGATTAATAACAGGATAGAGTTTAATTACCAGGGGGAATCACCAAAACACACAGAATCCCTACAGTAAATAAAGAGGCCATTTGGTCCATTGAAACTGCATCAACCCTCCAAACAGCATCCCACCCAGACCCAGTCATCCTACCATATCCCTGTAACCCTGCATTTACCATGGCTACTCCAAGTAACCTGCACATCCCTGGACACTACGGGACAAATTTTGGATGGTCAATCTGCCTAACTTGCACATCTTCAGACTGTGGGAGGAAACTGGATAACTCGGAGGAAACCCACGCAGACACGGGGAGAATACATAAATTCCACAGTAACTTAAGGAATTGAAGCCGGGACCCTGGTGGTGTGCTACCCAAAGAATGAAAGTCTTTCTGAATTTCGGGAAAAGCTCTCAAGCGTTTCTCCCTGAATCCTAAAGGCAATGCAGCAAATTTACAGGGCCTATAATTACCCATTAAAGATCACTAGGCAAATTAACCAATTCTGCTGAGTTTTTGGGAATGTAACTTTGCAGAAGAATTTAGAATATTGCTAATGATATTCTCCAGGTTGCAGTAGTGATAATCTTTTTAGCCAGTAGGAGGAATATCATATGTTTTCGAATGTAAGTGCTCTGTTCAACATCTAGTTAAAAGATTATGGAGTTAACAGGTGTGATCAGGAGATGTGTGTTAGGTTTTATTGGTAGAGGGATTGAGTTTCGGAGCCATGAGGTCATGTTGCAGCTGTACAAAACTCTGGTGCGGCCGCACTTGGAGTATTGTGTACAGTTCTGGTCGCCGCATTATAGGAAGGATGTGGAAGCATTGGAAAGGGTGCAGAGGAGATTTACCAGGATGTTGCCTGGTATGGAGGGAAGGTCTTATGAGGAAAGGCTGAGGGACTTGAGGCTGTTTTTGTTAGAGAGAAGAAGGTTAAGAGGTGACTTAATAGAGACATACAAGATGATCAGAGGATTAGATAGGGTGGACAGCGAGGGCCTTTTTCCTCGGATGGTGATGGCTAGCACAAGGGGACATAGCTTTAAACTGAGGGGTGATAGATATAGAACAGATGTCAGAGGTAGGTTCTTTACTCAGAGAGTAGTAAGGGCATGGAATGCCCTGCCTGCAAAAGTAGTAGACTCGCCAACTTTAAGGGCATTTAAATGGTCATTGGATAAACATATGAATGATAATAGAATAGTGTAGGTTAGATGGGCTTCAGATTGGTTTCACAGGTCGGTGCAACATCGAAGGCCGAGAGGCCTGTACTGCCTGTAATGTTCTATGTTCTATGACTGGCCTCCCTTGTGATTTAAACTGGAAATCCATCTCCACAGCATGTAAAGACATAAATGTTTGATGGATGTCTGCATAGAAGGTCTGAAGCTACACTGTTTCACCACAAATTACTGTACCAATTGCATTGATTAAAATAAACGAAACTGATCACAATTGCTGCTTAATGACATCCAACAATGAACATATTATGCTTTCCCTTTTCACTGTCACTTCCTTTATATCTCCCTCTCTCACATTGGTTATTATACACAATCTACTGGAATTGACTGCAGCACCAATTCATTGGCTTTTTTAACATACTTTGATAGAATTTCAGTGTTATTGGCAAGATCACCATGTTCTCCAGGGCAATTAAAATGGGCAAACACATATTGGTATCCTTCAATATATTGTTAAAGAATATCACTAACAAAAGGAAGAAAATGTTTACAACATTTGATACACATCCCTAATTGCCCTTGAGAAAGTAGCAGTGATCTGCCATCTTGAACGACTGCAGTCAATGAGCTGTAATAACACCCATGGTCCTCTCAGTTTTGAATGTACAACACAGTTACATGTTAACATAAGAACTTAATTAAAGTGTAGTGAAGATGTCTACCTATAGTGTGTACAGCTCATGAAGTCACATGACTAAGGGAAATGAGGACAGACATCTACATGACTTGTCTTTCCGTAGAAGCAAACCCTTTCGATACAAAAAGAAAAAATTGCAATGGATCATCTATATTTTTAGTTATCCATTCTCAAATATTTGTATGCATTACTATCTTACATTAGCAACTACTTGTTATTCCAGCTAGTCCCACTTTGTCCATATATTTACATGTGTGACATACACAATCTTTAAAGTGTTCGTTTCTTGTGATGGAACACAAAGAGCTGTTTGCTTTTTCTCCAACATCTGCTGGTTGGAATGATGCGCTTCCTGGTTTGCTTTCAAAATCTTCTCAATTAACTCTGCTTTTTGTCATTTATACAAATGATTTGGATGTAGAATCACAACAGTGTGAAAAAAGTCCATTTGGCCCATCGAGTCGACCACCAACCCTCCGAACATTGTCCCACCCAGACCCACCCTCCCTATCCCATCCTTGTAACCCTGCATTCCCCATGGCAAATCCACCTAACCTGCACATCTTTAGGAGGAGGAAACTGGAGCACCTGGAAGAAACTCATGCAGACACAGAGAGAATGTGCAAACTCCACACAGTCATCTGAGGCTGGAATCGAACTCAAGTCTCTGGTGCTATGAAGCAGCTGTGTTAAATACTATGTGAATATAGGAGGTATGGTTAGGAAGTTTGCAGATGACACCAAAATAGGTGGTGTCGTGGATAGTGAGTATGATTATCTCAGAGTACAATGAGACCTTGTTCAAATGGGCTAACGGCACGAGGAGTGGCAGTTGGACATTAATTTAGATAAATGCAAGGTATTGCATTTTGGAAAGGCAAACCAGGGCAGGACTTATACAGTTAATGCTAAGGTTCTGGGGAATGTTGCTGAATAGAGACCCAGGGATGCAGATGTATAGTTCCTTGAAAATGGAGTTGCACGTTGACAGGGTGAAGGTTTGGCACACTTGCCTTTGTTGGTCAGTGCATTGAGTACAGGAGTTGGGACGTCATGTTACAGCTGTACAAGACATGGTGAGGCCACTTTTAGAATACTGTATACAATTCTGGTCGCCCTTCACAGAAAGGTTGTTACTAAACTTGAGATGGTGCAAAAAAGATTTACAAGGACGTTGCTGGGACTGGAGGGTTTGCGTTATAGGACAGGCTGAACAGGCTAGGGATTTTCTGCCTGGAGCATCAGAGGCTGAGAGGTGACTTACAGAGGTTTTAAAATCGTGAGGGGCATGGATAGGTTTACAGCTAAGGTCTTTTTCCTAGGGTGGGGGAGTCCAAAACTAGAGGGCATAGGTTTAAGATGAGAAGGGAAAGATTTACAAAGGACTTGAAGGGTACCTTTTTCTTGCAGAAGGTGGTGCTTATATGGAATGAACTGCCAGAGGAAGTGGTGGAGACGAGTACAATTACAACATTTAAAAGACAGCTGGATGGGTATATGAATGGGAATGATTTAGAGGGATATGGGCCAAATGCTGACAAATGGGACTAGGTCTGATTAGGATATCTGGTCAGCGCAGACGACTTGAACCGAAGCGTCTGTTTTGGTGCTGTATGATTCTATGACTCTACTGACTTACTGCATTGCCTTTAACACATCTTTGCTTTTGTTGCATCAGCTGAGCCTAACAAGGACAATCTTTTCATTTTATGACTTCAGCATCAAGAATTTTCAGTCAGACACACTCTATCTTACCCTGTTGGTGTATATGCCTATCAGTTGAAGTGGCCTGTGAGTCATTTAATCTTTTCTGGAGCATCTAGATCATTAGCTTGAGCTTTCAACTTGCTTCTGTTGAGATGAATAGGCTTGTGTCTAAGATATAGAATATCAGATCTTCAGATTTGTCTTAGCATTGAGCTTCCAGGCTAATTTATCATCTTGGGATGAGCCCTGTTCCAACAAAGAACCTCAACTTTACTTTCAGGGGTGTCACTTTTAGATTGCCATCTGGTGTAACTTTCCACAGGACTGCAAAAGTCAACGTTGCAATAAGTACCAGCATCTAATTGGTATTACACATTCACCCAGTATTCTCTCAATGTCCTGCTGTCTTCATTGCAAAAGTTACAAACCATTTTTCTTCCCCTTAGATTTGAGTTTCCAAATGTGCTAGATTGAATCATCCGAATCTTTATCCGATACATTCTAGTGCCCAGAATTGCTTCATCCAAATCTTTGTCTGGCATTGCTATAGCAATTGCCTTTGTCGGCTTGTTTGTTTGCTTCCTAGCTGAACATTTTTGTAGAAAATGGTTTAGCTTCTTGCAGTTAAAACACTTTTTCCCATGCTGGAAATGCTGTTTTTTGTTTTGTGTGATGACCCCCACAATATGTGATACTTATCTTTTGAGCTCGACTTTTCTGTTGGCTTTTGTGTTATTCATCTCCATATTGTTCTTGAGCATTGTTGGAGACCATATAGAGATGAATGTTCTTCACTTGCATGATTTAGACAGGTTTCATTAAAGCAATATTTTCAAAAGGAAATTCTCCCTCTTGCACCCCAACCAAAGTATTATAGAAAAATGGTCAAAAAGGTCCTAAAATAATACAGCACCCATTAAGCCAGCCCAAGTGACAACCTTCCTCCCCTATTCAGGCTCACTAAAACATGAAATATAACTTTAAGAAATGATTTGGTCCATCAATGGGATTGATGCGTAGTTCAGGGCTAACTACCGTTACAAAAAAAACATTAAGCATAGATCTGGCATCAATCAATCAATAACTATTTCCACAACATGCTACAATTTAATGTGCAATGCAGTTTAGATCATTAAACTCTTCAACTTCAATTAGTTGAAGAACTCATTTGAGTGAGAGAATACACAAGATGAGGACAGAAATTCACCAGTTGGCCCAGGAGATGGCACTGTTTAATGTACAAAGCACTAACAATCCCCATGGCAGGTGGTTACTGCATCTCCACCAATATCACAATGTGGTATCATTCGTCGGCTCAAATCGGCTGAGTGTCCTGTCAGAAATGCCTGCATTTCTTTAAGCTGTCAGCTTCAGAGATACATTTAGTATTCTCTGCATACCACACACAGGCTGTTCTATTGACTTCTACATTCACTGATATCACAGATCCCAATTTCTCATCCTCTATCAACTTGCAGCTCTAGAAACCATAGCCATTAAAGAAGCCATTGTATTTTTATTTTTATGAGTTTTTCTTGCCTCCACTACAGCTGACAGCTGATCAAACCAAGCAGGCTGATGCAATCACTCGTTCCTCTAGGCAAGGGGACAGTAAGGACTGCAGATGCTGGAAGTCCTCTAGGCAATCGTGCAAGCACTCTGTTACAACAGAGAAAGGTTATGAGCTGTTACCTAGAGAGGGTGCATCACTTGTACACTACATGAAACAACGCTTAGCTATTTTTACTTTAAAAAGTGTTTTTAAGTTAATATTAATTAATTAGGTTACCTAAACTTACATTCAGTCTCATTTCAACTGTATTTATCCTACAGACCATTTGCTCTTTCTTTGTGTAACATGCTCATTATCTGAGGGTTGTTAATTGTCCTTCAATGATGCCATATTATCACAATGGGGAAGGCCCAGCTAGCTCAGTTGGTACAGCATGAGACTCTTAATCTTTTTGATTAGAGCCCCACACTGGGTGCCTTCCTTTCAGAACTACACCTTCTGAAGTAAGGCCCAGCTTTTCATTCCTTCAAAAGTGTCACTGCACAAAACAGGGTATCACAGTGGGGAAAGTGGAAGAGGCTGGTCCCCAAGATTGAATTGAGGCAGTACAAGGATTGAACTGACATCACAAGTGGTACAAGCATGGAGCTCTGACCGACTGACCTTTCACTGATCATGCAGCAAAAACTGCTCCCTAGTATTTTAGTCCTCAAGATTCTGTTTAGTGCCTTTGATTAATAAAAGCTAAAATAACAGATAAATCAAGAACAACTAATGTTTTGTTTTAGTCAAATCTTCATTTCTTTCTGTTCTTGTTCTTCAATTGTGCAATTCTATTTCCCAACTTATAGGATTTGCGCCTCCTGTCAAAATGAGTCACATGTACATATAACTGCAACTTGGAGAGAGATGACAAACTTGGACATTCTTTGAGAGTTTCACCAAGCACCAGGCCCCCACCTCCTCCTGCTATGAAATCCAGACACTCGGAACTCACTGCAGATAATATTATTTCAGTGCTTGTTAAGTAATTTGATGATCAATAGTGTACCATAGAATTATTAATTTCAGAAGTCTGTGCCTTAAAATGCTATAGCAAAAGACTTGATAATGATGCCTCAATTTTCCAATGTGCATTCCTCAAAAAATACACTTGTTGAAGCTTTTCATCTTGCACTTGTCTAGACAATTTGCAAAAATATCAAATTAAGGCTAAAATCATCAGTTATACTGTATAACTAAAGAATGCTAATTGGCCAGCAAATGAACTAATTGGTATTCACATTCAACAGTTAACTGCCAGGGTTTGTTTAAATTTTAAATCAGTAAGTTGATTCTGATTGGTCAAGTCATTGCCCTGAGAAACTAACCAGTAAGTGGTTATCATGTATCTTATTGACTTAATGGGTGCAGCACAGTGGTTAGCACTGCTGCCTCACAGCGCCAGGGACCTGGGTTCAATTCCACCCTCGAGTGACTGTCTGTGTGGAGTTAACACATTCTCCCCGTGTCTGTGTGGCTTTCCTCCGGGTGCTCCGGTTTCCTCCCACAGTCCAAAAATGTACAGGCTAGGTGGATTGGTCGAGCTAAATTGCCCATAGTGTTCAGGGATGTGTAGTTTCAGTGGGTTATAGGGGGATGGGTCTGGGTGGGGATGCTCTGAGGGTCGGTGTGGACTTGTTGGGACAAAGGGCCTGTTTCCACACGGTGGGAATTCTATGATCTCTTCTATGCTCATTGAAAAGAATCAAGGAAGGCCCTGTGTATTAAAATGTGCAGTTTCCAGTACATACAAGTTGTAGCAAGTATATTGCAAACCTGGCTCTCAATGCTCAGTTGGTTGTCAGCATAAATCTTTGCACACTTAAAATTGTCCAGCAAGATGTTGTGCAATTAGAAAATCACATCTAATGTCAAGATACTGTGGTGCAAACTTTGTGTGTGGACTGATTAGGTACAGTCAATGCCTTGCTTTTTTGCGAAAAGCCAAAGAGATATGCTATTTGTTACATTCTGCTTGCCTTTTGGTCATGTGGTCTACATACTTAGCTCACAGCAGCACTGAAATTCATATACCATATTACTCATTTTTTTGCATAATAAACAAACCAAACCTTTGGCTGATTGGCAGCATCCTGTTGCAAGCATCACTCCTGTTGCTACTGCATAGTAGTAGAGTGAAACTGTCTCTTTGACTCAACAGGCAAGAAATTGGTGAGCAAAGATATGAGAGATAAGGGGAGGAAAACCAATAGACATGTTCAGAAACAAAAATCTCACAGGATTTTTCTGTTAATCTGGCAACCCATTGGCTGCTGGTAAGATTTCTGATGGAACTACGAACTCGGAAGTAAAGGCAAGACAGTGGCTATCAGAAGTCGACCCTCCCTAAATCAGGAATAAAATCAGAAGTAACTGGAAAAGCTCAGCAGGTCTGGCAGCATCTGTGAAGAAAAAAATCAGAGTTAACATTTTGGGTCCAGTGACCCTTCCTCAGAAATGATGGTAGCTGGGAAAACGTCACTTTATGTGCAGGAGAGGTAATGGCCTAGTGGTAGTAGGGGTGGCAATGGCCTAGTGATATTATTGCTGGACTGTTAATCCAGAGACCCAGATAATGTTCTGGAGACCCGGCTTCGAATCTCACCATGGCAGATGGTGGAATTTGAATTCAATAAATATCTGGAATTAAGAATCTAATGATGACCGTGAATCCATTGTCGATTGTCGGAAAAACCCATCTGGTTCACTAATGTCCATTAGGGAAGGAATCTGCCATCCTTACTGGGTCTGGCCTACATGTGACTCCAGACCCACAGCAATGTGGTTGACTCTTAACTGCCCTCTGGGCAATTAGGAATGGGCAGTAAATGCTGCCTATATAATTTTTCATTATATAATTTTAAGTGTAATTCCATTACACTCTTATTTCTCTCAATGTTGTCACATTTATGATGTTCCTTACATTTTTGATCATTTCAGCAGGTCTGGCAGCATCTGTGAAGAAAAAAATCAGAGTTAACGTTTTGGGTCCGGCGACCTTTCTCAGAACTTCCTCAGTTCTGAGGAAGGGTCACCGGACCCGAAACATTAACTCTGATTTTTTCTTCACAG
>NC_063340.1:22223968-22264792 GCF_021869965.1 Rhincodon typus | reverse complement strand
CTGTGAAGAAAAAATCAGAGTTAATGTTTCGGGTCCGGTGACCCTTCCTCAGAACTGAGGAAGTTCTGAGAAAGGTCGCCGGACCCAAAACGTTAACTCTGATTTTTTTCTTCACAGATGCTGCCAGACCTGCTGAGCTTTTCCAGCAATTTCTGTTTTTGTTCCCGATTTACAGCATTGACAGTTCTTTCTGTTTTTATTTTTGATAATTTGTTTTCCACCCTAATGACTTCTGTTCCTCCGTCACAGCTTTCCTTGTTTTGGTTCCCCACGCTCCCCGCCCCCCTCAACCCCCCAGAGTTAGTCAGCCTGGTAGAGCCAGTTCAGAGATGCCACAGAATGATCAGAAGGAAAAGCCCCAGTTCAAAAATGGAAGAGATTAGGATAGTCATTGGGGAAAAGTTCAAAATTGCATGGTAAGATGCGTTTGTTTTTGTTTAAATCATTACTTATAGGAAACTGCATTGGATGCCTACGCTTACATATGCAAATTTAATAATGTGCAATCACTTTCAAGAGTTTGACTTCAAGGTCATGATCATATGTGACCGAGACTCGTTCCAAATTTTACTATTTGATGTTCATTGATGCCAAACTGCAGTACTAAGTGTTTTACAGCATGATCAAATAATCTTTTGTGGTAGAGAAAGCTTTTATAATAGATTTTTATGACAAAACTGACACCAGCATTTTTGTAGTTCAAGAGATTTTTTTCAAGACGGCTGATTCTTTGTGAGCTCCTTTGCAGACCTTCTTCTTACATACCTCACAATTGTTCTGCTCTTTTGAAATCTCAATTTTAAGTCTGTTAAAATTACTAACAATGTTCTCTTAAATCTACTTACAGATCTGAAGATTCTATGATCAACCAGGCCCAATTACCGACATTGGACTGCAAGCCTAGAGAAAATCTACCGGCTTACTGCAGTTCCGACCCTACTGACCTTGAGGAAACCCAGAACCAAGGTCCAACCAGCTGAGGCACAATAACTGACCCTACAGTGACCCGACTCTGAAGAAGCCCTTCCCGCCCAGGAATGACGACCGACCTTAAGGAACCGACTCCAAGGATCCCCGGAGTGCCTGTGCTGTGACTAGTGCCGAGGACCCCATCGGCAGCATACACTTACCTTCCAGAGCATGAGGCTTCCATCAGAGGTGCCCGGGATCAACCAGACGCAGACACCTTACTACAGGGAATGTGGGAGACCGATGAGACCGAAACAATGTGGTTTCAAGTCCCCCCTTCCCCAGCATAGTCCTGGCAAATGTCCAAGCCGTTGAGAACAAAATGCATAAACTTAAAGCTAGATTTACCTTCTAGAGGGAACTAAGAAACTGCTGTGTGCTCTGTTTTACAGAGACATGGATCACGTCTGCTATACCCGACTGTGCCTTACAACCTGAAGATTTCTCTGCACATCACATCGACCACACAATGTCTTCGGGCAAGGCAAGGAGTGGTGGGGTCTGCCTCCTAACCAACATCCTCTAGTGCTCAGACATGGCGACACTGGCGAGTTACTGTGCTCCTGACCCAGAATATTTAACAGTGAATGCCGTACCTACTATCTACTGCATTAGTTCACCTCCACGATCCTGACAGCAGCGTACATTCCACCCCATGTGGAAATGAAGAGTGCTCCTGATGAAATATACACCACTACAGGTGGACTTGAGATGGAATACCTCAAGGCCTTGTTCAGGCCAATCTCAAGAACATGCTACCAAATACCATCAACATGTCTCCTGTCCCACCAAACAGCTGAACATCCTTGACCACTGCGACACAACTAAAGATGCTTATTGCTTCATAGCACGTCTGCACTTTGGAAAATCAGATCACAACACTGTGTTCTCCCTGCTGCCTTACAAGCAGAAATTGAAATGTGAGGACTCAGTACAGAAAGTAGTGCAGTGTCAGTCTGAGGCAGTGAAAGAACTTCTCTGGGAATGCTTGGAAACTGTGGACTAGTCCATATTCAAGAACTCAGTGGCCAACCTAAACGTACATGCCATTACTGTTACAGTCTTCATTAGCAAGTCTGTAGGAGACTGAATGCCTAAGAAGTCAATCCGAGTGTTCCCCAACAGGAAAAAATGGATGAACCAGGAGTTCCACTGCCTACTGAAGTCCAGGTGCATGGCACTCAAGTCAGACAATCCTAACTTTTACAGGAAATCCGGGTAAGACCTATGTAAGACCATTAGAGATGCCAAGACTCAATACTGGACTACGCTGGAGACGCAAACTAACCACATGCACACTTGCCCATTTGTGGCAAGGCCTACACGACACAACAGGCTACAAAGCAAAGCAGAACAGAATAGTGGACAAAATTACATCCCTCCTGAATGCACTCAATACATTCTATGCTTGTTTCGAACAGAAAGTCAGTGAAACAGTGTCATCTGCCCCGACAGCCTCAGATACGCCTGTTCCCTCAGTCAATGCTGCAGATGTCAGATTGGCCTTTTTGAAAGTGAAACCACAGAAAGTGACTGGCCCAGATAGAGTCCCCAGCCATGCACTCAGATGCTGCGTGTACCAGCTGGCAGGAGTATGCGCTGACATCTTTAACTTTTCCTTATTGTAATCTGAAGTTCCCACCTGCTTCACGAAGACCACTATCATGTCGGTACCAAATAAAATTCATGCAGTGTGCCTCAATGACTACTGCCCAACGGCCATAGTCAGGCTCATATCATCTCTAGCCTCCCAGCCTGCCTTGATCACTTATAATTCGCCTACCGTCGCAACAGATCCACAGCAAATGCCATCTCCCTGGCCCAAAACTCATCCCTGGAACATCTGGATAACAAGAATATCTATGTCAGGCTCTGACTTATTGACTCTCGCTCTACCTTCAACATTATAATTCCAACCAAACTAATGTCTAAACAGCAAGACCTAGGTCTCTGTTCCACCCTCTGCAACTGGATCGTCAACTTCCTTACCCATAGACCACAATCAGTAAGAACAGACAACACTCTTGCATGACAATCCTCAACACTGATGCTTTGCAAGGCTGCATACTCAGCCCCTGATTATACTCCCTGTACACTCATGACTGTGTGGCTAACTTTCATCCGAACTCCATCTACAAGTTCGCTGATGATAACACCATTGTAGGCCTGATCTCAAACAATGACGAGAGAGAATACAGGAAAGAGATAGAGTTCTTGCTGTAAAGATAAAAATCTCTCCCCTAACATCAGCACGACAAAAGAGCTGGTCATTGACTTCAGGAAGCAAGGTGGAGGGCACACCCCTGTTTACATCAATGGTGCTGAGGTGCAGATCATTGACAGCACCAAGTTCCTAGGAGATGATCAGCAACAATTTGTCCTGGTCCACCCCATGTAGATGTGATGGTCAAGAAAGCACAACACCACCTCTGCGTCCTCAGGAGACTAAAGAAACTCAGCATATCTGTACAGACTCTTACCAACTTCTTTAGATGCACCACAGAAAGCATTCTATCCAGATGCATTACAGATTGGTATGGCAACTGCTCATCCCAGGATTATAAGAAACTACAGAGAGTTGTGAACACAGCCAAGATCATCACACAAGCCAACCTTCCATCCACTGACCCCACCTATACTTTCCACTGCCTCAGGAAGAAAAAAATTCCAATGTTTCAAGAAAGTAAGATGGGACTGTACAAATGATTTATTTGACAACAGATCCAAAACTTTACATATACATCTGAGAAATACACTTCATGGTTTTCAATACATTGCACTTGCTTCTGTGAATTAGTTTAGCCAGTCATCTCCCATTCCTTCAAGACAATCTGACACGCACACATTCAATGTATACATCCTTTGCCCGGCAGAGATAAATTGGCATCATTATTTCTTCTGGGCAAGAAATATCCTCATCAAAGCAAACCTTCAGTTCAAATGATATGCAAAGATGACTCTGCTGCTTCACTTGATAAATTCACAGGTCACAATGTTAAACAGGCACAAGAGGAAAGAGATTTTCAACAGAACACTTTAGGATCTCGATTTCCCTCTAACAGTCACTTTCTTAATCAATACTCTTGTGCCTTTCTGGACTGTGTGCAGATTAATTCTCAATGTATGAAAGAGAAATTTTAAATTTGACTGCAAATCAACAGCCAATACACTTACTGCTTGGAACAATATTTTGTAGAATTATTCAGCATTTACTCTGCTACAGACATCATTTTGACATCTTCAGCAGTTTTTTTTTAAAAAAGGTTTCAATACAATACATTCCTATGAAACCTTTACTAAATAATTTCACAGCAATCCAATTAAGCACAAAAAAAACTACAATGGGTTGCTATAGACTAATGATTTATTTTAAACCTGTTGCAAGAAAACAAACATATCTTTTATAACCACCAAACATACGAAAGTGCTTTATAGCTGGTGACACACTCTAAGTTTGAAGTGTAGTCACTGTTGTAATGTAAGAAATATGATAGTCAAATTGACAGCAAGGACCTACAACGACATATCATTTAAAAAAAGGCACCTCTTACAATGCAGCACTGCCTTAATATTGCATTGGAGGACCTGAAAATGGGATATTTAACATGTATTCATGCATCCTTGTCATACCGTAGTGAAGTTATTTTGCTAAATGTACTAAGAATAAGGGTGTGTGATCACAATAATCCCCAGGAGGAGAGACGGCATCTCAGAACTATGCAATTTAAGACTTGACTCTATATTACAGTCTTGGCATTGTCTTCTGGAGTTTGAGTTCTGAAGTGCAGAGGGAGGACAGAGCAGAAAAAGAAAGGAATGGAATGAAAATTGCTTTCTTTAATTGTTAATTTCTCCCATCCATCCACCGTGAGAATAAAACAAGATATTTTTAACTGCTCCAAATATTATCTGCCTTACGTGCATACCTGATGTATGCACAGTTATCATGATGCCTTAAGGGAACTTACATGCAAGAAGGAAGATCAGATTTTGGAGCAGAAATTAGATCTGCAGATTTGAGATGCACTGTCCTCAGTCTGCTTTCTGTAGTTCTTCTGCACAAATGGAGATCATTTGTAACTACTTCCTTAACCTAATCTTGCATTACAGGCAGATACAATAGCATAATGGTTATGATGTTATCTGACATAAAATCATATCCTATCAGGGCACCTGGAGAATTTAAACTTATTGGATCAATTTGCAAAAAAAGCTGGAATCCCTATTGGTATTCATGGACTCATGGATTTTGTTGTTAAACATTTATCTAGTTCTTTAGGGAAGGAAATATGCCATTATTACTTGATCTGGCCTATATATGACTTTAGATGCACAGCAGTACAGTTGCTACTTAACCGTCCTCTGAAATCACCTAAAAAGCCATTTGTTTCTGGCTCGGATGGCCATAATGAATAATAAAAACAATTGCAGGACAAATATTGCTTCCTGTAGTCCTACTACTTTAAATGAATTTAAAACCATATTTTGTACCTTTTCATAGGGTAGCTTATTGTCTTCTGTATTCTCCAGTCAATGCTGTTCCTCCTCATCAATTTACCTATTGCAGATGCATCCATCCACGACTGTCTTGGTAGGTGTGACTACCGCATCATCATTGTGGATACAAAGTCCCATCTTCACACGAATGATACTATCTGTTGTTTTGTGGAACCACCACCGTACTAAGTGAAACAGACTTCAATCAGACCTCACAACTCATAACCAGGTATCCAGGGGGCTGTGGGCCTCAGAACCAGAAGAACTGTATTCAACCACAATCTGTAACCTCATAGTCTTGCATATCCCACTGAATAATACCATCATGTCAGAGGATCAAACCTGGTTTAAATAAGCAGCAGTGGGGACATCTTAAATAATGTATCAGCACAGGATTAGTTTCAAGCCAAACAGAAGCACTGTGAAAAGATCAAGATTAAGTGATCCCAAAACCAACAGATCAGACCCAAGCTCTGCAGTCCTGCTAAATCCAGTCATGACTGGTGTTGGACAATTAAACAATAGGAGGTGGATGCTCCATAAATTCCCTTATCTTCAACAAAGGGGAAGTCCATCGCATCAGTGCGCAAGATAAATCTGACTCATTTTTAACCATTTTCAGCCAGAAGTTCCAAATGATATAATCTATCTCAACCTCCTCCAGAGGTCCTCCACATCATAGATGCCAGTCTTCAACCAATTCAATTCACTCCAAGTGATTTAAAGCAGCTGAAGACACTGGATGATCGAAAACTCTGCGGCTTACCAACAATCTATCAACAGTACTGAAAAATATGCTTCAGAACTAGCTGCACTCATAGCCAAGCTCTTCCAGTGAAGCTACAACACTGGCATCTACCCAACAATCTGGAAAATAGCCCAGTAATGTCCTGTGCACAACAAGTGTGATAAATCCAACTCAGCTAGTTACTGTCCTGTCAGTCTACTCTTGATCATCAGTAAGATTACAACAGTATTATAAAGCACAAGTGCAAAAGAATAACCTGCTCACTGATGTTCAGTTTGGGGTCTGTCAGGACCACTTGGCTCCTGACCAATGATGGCCTTAGTCCAAACATGGATAAAAGAGCTGAACTCAAGAGTACAGCTGAGACTAGACAAAACTAGACTTGTGCTGACAAGTGGCAAGTAACATTCATGCTACACAAGTGCCAAGCAATGAACATTTACAAAGAGAAAACCTAACCATCACCACTTGATATTTAATGGCACTACCTTCACTACACCCAACCGTCAACTTTCTAGGGGTTACCATTGCCCAGAAACTGAACTGAATTGGACCAGCCACGTAAGTATAATGGCTTCAATAGCAGGTCAGAGTCTAGGAATTCCGCAGCAGTTAACTCACCTCTGGTTTCCCCAGTGCCTCTCTCGACAAAATGCATGTCAGAAGTGTGATGGAATAGATTTTACTTTCCAGGATGGTTGTGGTTCAACACTCAAGAAGCTTAACACAATTCAGGATAGGACAGAGAAGTTTACTCTTTGGCATCCCACCCACCACATCCAACATTCACTCCCTCCACCACTGAAACACACTGTGGTAAATCACCAAGGCTCCTTCAACAGTACACAGAAGGACAAGGGCAGCAGTTGCATGCATCCAAATATTTGCCTACAAGTCACACACCATCCTGACTTCAGACACTATATCACATTTCCTATACTACCAGTGGGTCGAAATCCTGGAATGGCCTTCCTAGCAGCACTATGGGTGCCCCTACACTTGAAATCACTGCAAGAACTTAGCCTACCACCACCTTCTCCAGGGCAATTTGAATTGGGAAATAAGTGCAGGCCTAATCAGTGATGTCCATATCTCACGAACAAAAAAAATGTTTGAATAGCATGAATGGATTTAAAGGAAAGCTACACAGGCATTCCAGACAGATGGAAATAGAGGGTTATAATATGGATTTTAGATGACATTATGGTCCATGTGGATGTTAGTATTGGGCAAGTCTGATCCCAAAATGAAACCTGGCTTAATAGATCACTCTTTTTTGTTTAGTTGGTTAAAATGGTTGTTAGTCACCAAACATATTCACACAAAGCTGCAGATTAACAACAGAACATGGGTTTTACTGGCACAAGAAAAAAAACTAGTTGTTTAGATATCAAAAAACATTTATTATGTTCTTGAACACAAAATAAAACAATGCCTTAATTTGTTTCCTGGCAACATCCATTACAGAGACTGAAGTACAGAGAAATTATACTCCTATCTCAACTCCTTAGGGTACTACTAGACTGACTCCTTACAGTTTCTTTGCATAGATTGTGGAGACAATTCGATATGTGCTTTTCAAATCTGCTGACATGAAATTTTCCATAAATCTGGCAGCCAAATTGTCTCACTTCTATTAACCTGCAGATTTCTAATTAAGGTCTCCTGTTTTGGCCATTTCACAAAATGAAAAGCCTTCTGCTGAGCTAACTGGTCCCTGAACTGCATTCAACCCCTCCTGAGAGAGAAACTAAAGTTGCTTCTAAAATCAACACTGATGTCTTCTGAACTGAATTTTGAAAAGAACTTACTCATCCTAGATCCTTCTGAACTAAAAACAAAGCCATCGGACTTTTATATTTACTCCACATGTCGTAAGTACAACAGTATAAACATCTTTCCACAAACACCAAGGGATCTATAGTCATTTGCTCTCTGGCAAATGCTAGATTTAGTCAGCATTCCAGAAGAGATGCTAGACAAGCCTTCAAGCATTCTTTTTTGAAAACAGAAGTAAAGTAGTCCACACCCATATTCCTTTATTTTGAAATACAAATTACATAAATACTCTTAATATATATAAATTACACATCTCTTTGTCACAATGAGAAAAAGATGGGAGGAGGCTTGAGTGGAGCATGAATACCAGCATGGACTGGTTGAGCTGCTTGGCAAGTTCCTGTGCCATATATCCTATATAATACTGTATAATCTTCTCAAGTTAACAGAACAGTTAAGTGTACTAAAAGGTGAGAGCATGCATATGTAGTCATGCTGTGAACAATAGAATCATTAACACAAACTAGTCCAACAATTAAAACCATATTAATACAGGCACTTGAAAAGTCACTGGAGCCTTTTGCATTTTGGAAGGAGTCATCTTCTGAATTTGTGAGACAGAATAACAGTTTCCAATCCCTGGTCCAATCCCTACCCACATACATCCATGATTCATCTGACGCCGGTTTCAAAGCTTCCAATTTACCGGCTCCAGCCACCTCCTCTTTACCATGGATGTGCAATCCCTTTACACATCCATTCCCCACCAGGAGGGTCTTAGGGCTCTCCGCTTCTTCCTGGAGCAAAGACCTGAACCATCCCCACCCACCACCACCCTCCTCCGCTTGGCTGAGCTTGTCCTCATCCTCAACAACTTCTCTTTCAACTCCTCTCATTTTCTTCAGGTAAGAGGGGTTGCCATAGGTACCCGCATGGGCCCTAGTTATGCCTGTCTCTTCGTGGGGTACGTGGAACATTCCTTGTTCCAGTCCTATTCTGGCCCCCACCCACAACTCTTTCTCCGATACATCGATGATATCATTGGTGCTGCTCTCGTCTAGAATTGGAAAACTTCATCAATTTCGCCTCCAATTTCCACCCTGCCCTCACTTTCACCTAGTCTATCTCTGACTCCTCCCTTCCCTTCCTCGACATTTCTGTTTCCATTTCTGGGGACAGACTGGCCACTAATATCCATTACAAACCTACCGACTCCCACAGCTACCTGGACTATACATCCTCACACCACACTTCCTGTAAAGACTCCATCCCATTTTCTCAGTTCCTCCGTCTCCAGCGCATATGTTCAGATGAGGCCAACTTCGACAAGACAGCCGCCAAAATGTCCACCTTCTTCCTCAACCAAGGATTCCCCAGCTCCGTTGTCGACAGGGCCCTCAATCGGGTCCAATCCATCTCCCGCACTTCCGCCCTCACCCCTTCTCTTCCCTCCCACAACAGCGATAGGGTTCCCCTTATCCTCACCTACCATCCCTCCAGCATCCACATCCAGAAGATCATCAGACACGATTTCTGCCACCTCCAGCAAGATGCCACCACCAGACACATATTCCCCTCCCCTCCCTTGTCCATCTTCCGCAGGGACCATTCCCTCCGGGACACCCTGGTCCACACTTCCTTCACCCCCAACACCTCCCCACAGCCCTACGGCACCTTCCCCTGTAACCGGCGAAGGTGCAACACCTGCCCATTTACCTCCTCCCTCCCACTATCCAAGGGCCCAAACATACCTTCCAGATGAAGCAACACTTCACCTGCACGCCCAAGAATCTAGTCTACTGCACTCGCTGCTCACAATGTGGTCTCCTCTACACTGGGGAAACGAAGTGTACACTTGGTGACCGCTTCGCAGAACATCTACGTTCTGCTCGCAAAAAAGACCCTGAACTACCTGTTGCCTGCCACTTCAATGCACCACCCTGCTCTCTGGCCAACATCTCTGTCTCCGGCTTGCTACAGTGTTCCAGGGAAGCCTAACGCAAGCTGGAGGAACAACACCTCATTTTCCGCTTGGGGACCCTACAGCCCTCCGGACTCAATGTTGAGTTCAATAATTTTAGGGCCTAAACTCTCCCATGTCCCAGCCCCCCACTCCACACACCAGGCCCTGTTACCACATAGCCTGCCATTACACACCCCCTGTTAGTCACTAACAGTCTCCATTAACAACTATTCACCCTCCCAGCCTGATCATTAGCAACTCCTTTGTCTGTCCAACTGCCTTTCTCTCTCTTTGGGCTCTATCTTATCGTTTACTCCCCACCCCACCCACCTCCCTATTTTCTGCTTATAAACTGATGTTTTCCCAGCCACCATCAGTTCTGAGGAAGGGTCACCGGACCCAAAACGTAAACTCTGTTTTCTCCTCCACAGATGCTGCCAGACCTGCTGAGCTTTTCCAGCAACTTTGTTTTTGTTCCATATTCTACTTGTGCCTTGTAACTGATCTGATTATGCTCAGTGCTGACACTTGGGTCAAAGAGAAAATATTCCTTTCTCATCATGACTTCCCATCCTCTTTGTCACAATAAAAATTGAAAACTTTTTAAAGCAATAAACTGTGCTAACCATTTGTACTGTTTCATTGGTAATACAATAAACACAAGAAAAATACACAGGGATTTTAATGCTAGATTTTAGTCAAACAAAAAGAAAGTGAAATATGAAACTAAGTCCATTGTTTCATCCATACTTTAGGGATTGGGAAGGGCAGAATGGAAGGAATTTTTGGCTTCCCTATAGTTTAATTACAAAAACTACTGAATTTTAAAAAAAAATTCCAGATGTACAAACAACATGTGTTGCTGCAAAATTTGAAAATAGCCTAATTTAAATTTCAAGTCTTTTATTCCTTTAAGAAGCTTGTGGTTACAGTGTCATAGCTTTCTGACAAGGTTGCTGAGCTTTCTCACAAAGCATCTTTCTTGGAAATGTGTATCTGCATCAAATGGCACAAAACTTAGTCCAAATCATATTTTCTTAAATTTTATTCAAAGTGCCAAATATTTTTTTAAACTCAGCATAAAAAGGAGGGCCTCGAACAATAGGAATGACTGCACATGAATTTAAAGAAAAAAACTCAACAAATGCTGAATTGGCATCCAATTTCCAAACAATTTTGTTTTAAATTGATCATTAACACAACTGCACATTTTCAAAATGAGGCATGCAAAAACTATGCATTTAGCATTGAGATACATTAGTGAACTGTTTTTCCTGGATGCTACTAATACCTACAGGGTTAATATTCGAGATATTGCTATCAGCAGAGCCTTATCATTGAAAGCTCTGCTGCCTATGCACCAGGTGATACTCCAGTGGGTTGGCATTGATTTCTCGACTTAATGTGGCTTGTAGTGAGGGCTCGTAGGGTTTCTACCTCTGGGTCAGAAGATCAGGGTTCAAGTACCATTTGCCCCCTAACAGTGTCATATTGCAGCTGATTAAAATACCTATGTGTCTCGAAGTACTCAATATCACTTCCTTTCAATTGTTCTCAAATTGAGTTGTTTTAGAATTATTATTTTCCAGGAAAATTACTTGTTGCAATTTTATTTTATAACATAAGCAGCTCATATCTTTTGCCATTGGAAAATAAAAGAATTTCTTGAAAACAGGGCATTGCACAGAATTGTTAATGGTAGTGTTTACCCAAGACACCATAAGTTTTGTGCATATTCATCTTTGAAACCTGTAGCTTCTCAGTATTAAAAGTTCAATTTGAATATAGGAACTTGTTGAACTTGGACAATGAGAAAAGTCTAAGAGGGTAGCACAGCAATAATCAAAACTAATCATAGCGCAGAGTTTAAGTCAGATTATGAACGATCTGTGTCTGTAAAGTGAAATATGGCAGGAAACTGAGAGTGCCAAATATAAATCACAGAGAAAATAAACAAAAATGACAATACTAAAAAATATGGATAGTGGAAGAAATAGGGTTGATAGAAGGTTGAGGAAAGTTCATGTGAACAATGTAGAAATATGCCTTTAAAAATATGGCAAATTTGTTTCAAACGTTCATGGTAACATTTACTCCCAGACAACACCAAAGCCCAAGGTTATCTTGCGCTGGTGAATGTATAGGTGGTTTAATACTAAATGTATTTATTTTATTAGACACTTACAAAGTGCCTTGGAATCTTTCACCAAGATAAAGGTGTATACAAAGAATAAACTGTCTGTGTGGAGTTTGCACAAGCTCCCTATGTCTGCGTGTGTTTCCAACCACAGTCCAAAGATGTGCAGGTTAGATGGATTGGCCATGTTAAATTGCCCATAGTGTCCGGGGATGTGCAGGTTAGGTGCATTAGCATGGGAAATGCAGGGTTGCAGGGATAGAGTGGGTCTGGATGGAGTGCTTTTCAGAAGATCGATGTGGACTTGTTGGGCTGAATGGCCTGTTTCCAGACTGTAGGGGTACTTTGGTATGGTATCAAACTCATAAAGGCAAATGACTGTAGTTTAATGTTAAGTCTGATTCAGTGAAATCAGAGTCAACTATTTAACATTTCTGAAGGAGAATCCTGGCCGGAAACAGCTTTCCTGTTCCTTTGATGCTGCCTGGCCTGCTGTGTTCCTCCAGCTCCACACTTTGTTATCAACTATTTAATATTTGGCTAAATTAACATACAGTCGGTTTTGATATAATGCGATAGTTCTGTTCTTGTGCGATCTCACATTATAAGAAAATCATGCAAGAGCTGTGTCATTTAAACTAATGGGGCTGGAATTGAGTTATAGCCAATACAGATAAGGAAAATTCGCGTTCTACAAGTAGTGGTCTAAGTTCTTCAATCGCGTCAAAGCCAATTCACGTTGAAGAAACACGCATTACAGCGGAATTTACTGTACAGATCTGAGGGCTATGAACAGTTTCACATGCCCAGACTGTAATGTATGATTGCAAACAAAGCTGAAATGTATTAGCATGAGAAAACATGCACATTTTCAAGCATCACTATTTCATAATCAATTGTTGTTGATAAATTAGCTAAATCAAAGCATGTGGTCAGGGTTTATGATTTTTTTCCCCAAGTATTTAAATTCCATATTACTTTCCCACCACTTCAACATTCACATTCCTAGGAGGCAAGGTATTTCTGGGAAAGAGAAATGTGCAAACTCTTAAAACGAAATCTCTTCTCTATGCTAATATATATCTTTGGCCTCTGTATCTCAGGCAGGCATCATGGCTGACAGTTTTCAGAATCAGAGTGTTTACAGAGTTCCACTGGCATTTAGGTGCCCAGGATAATGAACATGCAGACCTCCTTTAGGTTTGTTTTAATTACTGGTTCAATCTCTTCGTAAGCAGAGGATGTGCTTTTCTGAAACAACAATGATAAGACCATGGTAATCAAATAAATGTATTGAAGAATGATTGAACAGGGGACTGAACAACAATGATATATGTTTACAACAATCAATGTTGTTATTTTAAACAATGGAAATAACAAGTCATTCATATTCTCCATATCAAATATTGTTCATAACTAACTTTACTACATGCATTCCTGCTTGTACTTTTACTGACAGGACTAGCTTGCTTGGACAGCTTCTCCAGGAGCTTTAGTTAAATTTGAGTCAATAAATTGAACAATACAGATTAATCGGCACACCAGAAAACAGATCATGGAACTGAAAATCTGCCTGTCAAATTCAGAAAGAATTGCTTGTTAGCTATTTATGCTAGTTTGCACTTGAACCGTGTGGGTTTGCTCCTCCGTCCAGCCAAATACCTAGAAATAAGCAAACAGGAGTGTTCACTGCATATGTACTGAGCTAAGCAGGAAATGAGATAGCAGCTTATTATTACTCACAATCGAATTAGGAGATCTTTATATCCAAAGCAAAAGAAAACAACGTTTCACTTTTACCCCAAACACCGTTGAGCAAAACGATGTTCAAAACTACCTCGATTTTCCTCATATAACAGTCAAGTCTTCTGATATTGGAAAGGCTTTGAACTCAACTGCCACTGATTAACACTGGGATCCAAAGGAAGTAAACACATCTGTGGTTCTTATACAGACATTTAAAGTTCCAAAAAACAGTTTCATCTTGCTTCAATAGCTCCATGATTGCAATGGCAGCAGAATCTGATGGCCATTTCCACAGATTGAGACAGTGTTGTGAAATTTACCCTGGATTTAGGCAGTTCAGTTTTGTCAAGCAGGCATAAAACTACAGAAGCTGTCGTAAATCAGCTGTCATGTCAAAGCACTTCAGCACCCACAGAAATGTTGAGATAAGTGTCTAGCATCTCCCTGTTCTGAGGTGGATGATGTGCAAGCTTTTCCCAGACAATGGTGAGCCCCCTCTGAACTCAATACACCTGCCTCTCCAGTTGCACAGTTTACCCACTCACCTGCTTGATGGTATTCAACCATTCCGAGCCTCTTCTCACCCCAGAACAGGGTTTACCCCCTCCTTGCCACCAAGTAGAGCTCAACCCCTCCCCACTGCTAAACAGAGCTCCACCTCTCCCTAAGGCCAACCAGAGCTTAAGACATCCCCTCCGTCAAACAGTCATCCACACCGCCCCATCATCAGAGATAGTAGGAACTGCAGATGCTGGAGAATCCGAGACAACAAGGTGCAGGGCTGGATGAACACAGCAGGCCAAGCAGCATCATAGGAGCATCAGAGCTCATTCACCCCCGCCTTCAGAATTCACTCTCTCCCCACTGCTAAACAAAGCTCACCCCTTCCCTGCCACCAAACATAACTCCCCCCTCCTCACCAGACAGTGCTCACTCCCTCTCTCACTCCTTCCCAACAGCCAGAAAATACTTGTCATCTCCATTTCTGCTGACTGACAGTGTTTTTTTACACCTTCACCACCATTAGACAGTGGTCCCTTTACCCCTCCCACCAGTCCCCAAACCAGTGTTCACTCCCTCCCCCACAGTTGGATAGCTAAACAGTGCTCACCCTCTTCCTGCCATTAAGCATCACCCACCCATTGCTGCATCCAGAAAGAACCCATATCCTCTCAGCTGCCAGAGAATGATCTCTCTCTCTCTCACCCCAGACACTGCTCAACCAGTCGCAGCAACCAGACTGGGCTCACCCTCCCTCACAGCTCACCTCCCAACACATTTTCTTGAAAACCTGGATGTAGACCTGTCAGTCACAAGGGTCAGCAGTTTCAGGGGTATGAGGGTTGAGATAGGGGCTTTTTGAGAAAGTGGGGTAAGGAGGAGAACACAACAAAGAGGAAGGGATGGAGAGAAGAACATGCCGAGGAGATAAGGAAAGGACATAGCCAAGGGTATGAAGAAGAGAGGTGAGCATTGCTAAGAGTATGAGAGAAGGAGGAGAGCATTGTTCAGGTTGAGAGGGATTAGCACTGTCAGTGGGGTGAGGCTACATGGTTTTAGAGGTTGACAGCTGCCACTTAATCAAAGTAAGTGAATGAACTGAAGACAGACCTTTAGGAGAGTGTCTTCAGTTCATGTGAAAATAGGAGCATGACTGTATTAGAATTAACTCCCACAAATGGCTTCCTGATGAAGCTGGCATTGGAAGGTACAAATGTTCCAGCACAAAATACGAGGTGGACAAGACAAATTACAGTCAGCGTTGGAGACACCTTTCAATATTGGTGAAAAGATCTAGATTAATCTTTACACTCATGAAACAAAGCTCTAATGACTAGCAGTAGCATTCTTCCTGGCTGCCCATGTCAATAATATTGCTCTGCAAACATGAGGAGGTGACTTGATTAACGAGGCACATTCCAAGGTCCAGGGCTACATGCTGAGGGACACACTCGGGGCAGCTGCCACCAAGGCATTGGGGAAAGACCACCACCTAAGGTCTTTCTGCCAAAGTTAAATGGTAGTTGCTCAGTTATCAGACCCTCTCGGTGCCTCAAATGCATGTAAATATAGCCTTGTATAATTAGGAAATACCTTGGGTATTTTTTTTTTGATAAAGTCAAACTCCAATGTTTCTCTGTTTCTCCATGTACTACTGTACACAACAGAACTGCTTTAGTGACTTTGCATATAAAGATATTTTTATGAATAGATAATATTTGTAAATAGAAAAAAAAAGGGTCTAGGCCCGAAATGTCAGCTTTCCTGCTCCTCTGATGCTGCTTGGCCTGCTGTGTTCATCCAGCTCTACACCTTGTTATCTCAGATTCTCCAGCATCTGCAGTTCCTACTATCTTTGAAATACCTAACTTATTAGTCCCTCAAATTCCCTCAAAACAGAGAAAATGACAGTTTTTTCAAGATTACATTGTTTACTTAACTGAGAGAACCAGTATTAAAAGACTCAACAATTTACTTTTAAAGATGATACCTATGTTTTCAGATTTTGACTGTTCTGTGTCCAAGTCTATTCCTTATTTGTACAGATAGTTTCAAAAGCTCAAAGCAATAATAAATGTTAATCATATGAAACAATACAAAAGTAAAATTGTAAATAGTTTTGTACTGGGATAAACATATTCTTTACGTGACTCGTTTTCAGCTCCTGCAGTGGCGTGGCGGCAGTAAGTGCCAGGAAGCTAATTTTTTTTGCTTTACCTTTTAGGGCCACCATTGGCCTATTATTTTTCAAAGGCTGGGATAAACACAGGCTTAGAATTGCCAACGAGAGACCGATAACAAAGACTCTTTGATGAGAGCTCAGCTAGAAACAGTCGGATGACTACACACTCTCCTCATGTGACCGGTCTAACAGCATTCTGTTATTGTTAAACATGGCTCTGGGCTGCTACACAGTTAGCAACAAATAAGCTTTTTGCCTATGTGGCATTCTGAGTGTCTTTTTACATTTTAAAAAACCTTTCCTATTCAATTCACAAGAATGAATTCAAGCACACAACACCTGAGCACCCAGCTGTGTATATTCTTAAAATCTGGTTTTCTAACCATCATAAATTTATAATGTTCCATACTAGATTGAAACTTTGAGAAACTGCACATTTCATATTGCATCAAGGAGAAAAACAGAAAGAATTAAGTCCTCCAGCTGTTGCCACACGTTTTATCACTAAGTTGTTAATTTAACTACGCTCAGAGTCTCAAAAAAGTTCAAGTTTTCTAGAGTGTTCTCTTTATGTAAAAAATGAAAACCTTTAATATTTCAGCCTGCATAAGTGAATGTTACATTGAAAATTATTAAATTGCTTTTGTTACTGTTTGTAATTCCAAACACATTTAAAGCAACACTTTGTAGTGTAAACCAGATTTCAAACAGTTGGCAAAATAAACATACTGTCCAAACCATAAACACGTTTCGAAATAAATGTGACAAAGGAACAAGTTGGATATGAAAAAAAACTTTTCTTTTTTTAACTCAGAAAATTTGCCAAAGTCTTTTTAACAAGTGCCCAGGAAGTATTTTAAATACTTAACAAGATGCAGGCATTTTCATTACATAACTATATTCAAAATCTTTGTTATAGTTCGTATTCCTAAAATTAATTGCAACATTTGATATTAAACCATTTTTGTTAATTCAGATCCAGAATTCCTTTTTGAGTTATTATATCAAATTTATAAATGTAAGTTTTTTTGTATTTTTCCATCAGTAAAATGACATTGCATGAAATATCTATGCTTCAGTAACTTATTAGTTAATGACAGAAATATTCCAGATTTGGTCAGACATAGCACAATTACCTTTGTGAAGCATAACACGCTTACGGCACAGATAGAAAAGCGATGTTAAATTATAGTCATAAAGAGCTTCCATGGCTGAGCTGGGCATTTAGACAATGTACTGTCAAAGTTTTCCGACATGAGAGTAAGGCAAGCAGAGCTTTAAAAGATATTTAAAGACTTTAAGATAAGGAAATCTTAATATAATTTAGATTAGTTTGAACTCAATAACTCATGTTAGATCATATTTGCTTTGCTAGCATCATGCAAGCTATTTTCAAAATTGGCTCAAGTTGTTACTACAAATTCTGGTCAATATGACATCTGAGCATCACACTGGATTTCTTGTGGAGCAAGCAGTGATCATGGCAACATAAAACCAGCCTTTGAGCTACACTTCAGTCTGGCATAAAATTACATCAATATTCCTGGAGATAATGATGGAAACTTGCACTGGGTTGTTTTGCATCAGTAGTAGTTTTCTAGTGTAAGCGATGGCACATTAAGTTACACAGGAAGCAGATTTTGCCCCCATATCCTCGTGGCAAATAGTCACTGATCTGTCTGAGAAATGCATGCTGGCATTAAGATATCAGAAAATTTGCACTGACCATAGCACAGGTTAGGTCACACGATATGTAAAAAGCTAGAATGCTACCACTCAGCTTTTACATTATCAGCCCAACTGTTAATGATGTGCAACAAGAATTGTTTTGATGGCATACTAAGATGGGGCTATGCATTCTCACTGAGCATTTAGAAGGATTGTTGGGACCTCAATGCTCCCAGCTAGTCTTCAATTTACTAGATAACCAAGACTGCAATGCCCAAAATAATCCATTCATTGGTAGAGATGGGCAGAAAAATGCAGAATGCCCCCATGACATTCCATTTATTCCCTTGTTAGCTGCATAGGGTCCTGTATCCATTCTGTGTATCTTTTACAAAATTCTTATTTTGTGATACTGAACACAGCATTAATCTCTTCACATATCTGAATTTTATCCTACAATCTGTTTTTGCATCCAGAATAGGGTGAAGTACAAAAATTCCCATGGCAATTGTGCACCACTGCTTTAAGAATTTTTCTTTCAGTGATCCACACTAGCAGTGGCTCAGCCACAAGTTCCTATTGCTAACAGGTACAGTGTAACATTATCAATTATTAACTGATTTGGTTCTTAGTGGGCAAAATTGTTCCAGTTCAACTTGTGAGCAAGACTGAGATTTGAATACTACTCCTGGAGCTGCCTAGCTCACATACATTCTTGACATTATTCAAAACAGTAAACACATTGCAAAAGAGCAGATTAATTACAAGTTATTTTCCTTCACCATGGAAATTATGATTTTGCTCATATGGGACTGAACTTATGGACTGATACTTCTGCAATTCCATCCGCCATCAAAATAATTTTTGTTGCTTTTTAACATTGGTACACATCCTTAACAATTGGGCTGTAAAAAATTGAGTGATAGCATTCAAACATTTTACACAAGTTCTACACATTGTGTGATCTAATTTCTTGGACAGTTAACAGAACACAATTCTCCATTAACAAATTCTCTGGACACAAATAATTTAGTGTAAACCTCTGGCTTTCATGTTTCGTGCAAAAAAAGGCAACAGAGGAAATGGTCTGGGCCACGTGCATTTACGTTATAGCTGTGAACAGAATAAATATATTTCGAGTAATTTCAAAGCCTTTCCAAGGCTGCAAATTATTTACTCTTTAGTTGGAAATACACAATACACAAAAATAAATGCAAATCCATTGGTTAATGTTTGCAATCAAAACATTTTTAAAATACTTATGTTTGTGCTGTCTGTCAAAAAATGGAAAGTAGGAACAAGAACTGCAAATAGGGCAAGTGGAGCCTCTGATTCGATAATGTGAAGATAAGTCTGGTAACAATACATATGCACAATATTTTTAAATAAATATATGACAACTACACAGTTAAGAATGTCACTCATCTCATATTATCTTACACAATATAGTAGAATTATACAATGTTTTCTCTACTGCTTTACTTCTCAGAGAACTGCGCGGTTTTTTATTGAGGGAAATTTATTTGTGATTTTCCCCTTCCAATGATATTATTGTTTGAAACATTATCATAACTATTGTGAATTGCAATAGATAAGGTACAGTCTCTGGAGTCTGAAAATGCTGAAAATAATAAAAATAGGGAATTATTTTACAAATAGTATAAGAATCTTACACTGGTTCCAGCAATTTTTACCCCAATATTACCCATCCTTTCCTTTCTCATTCCACAATATAAAAAAAGTTTTCAATTGTTAAATTTGAAAAGGACTCAATTTCACACATTTCATAGAATTATAGAATCCCTACAGTGTGGAAACAGGCCCTTCAGCCCAACAAGTCCACACCGACCCTCAGAGCATCCCACCCAGACCCATCCCCCTATAACCCACCTACTCTACACATCCCTGAACACTATGGGCAATTTAGCTCGACCAATCCACCTAGCCTGCACATCTTTGGACTGTGGGAGGAAACCGGAGCACCCAGAGGAAACCCACACAGACACAGGGAGAATGTGCAAACTTCACACAGACAGCCGCCCAAGGGTGATATGAACCTGGGTCCCTGGTGCTGTGAGACAACAGTGCTAACCACTGAGTGACTGTGCCGCCCCAGTAATAGAAATGCAATAGTAATAGTAATCTAATAGTAAATAAGAAGGTCTCCTGCCATGAACTCGACATCTGGGCCAGGAAGTCAGATGTTATAACACCAAAAATGTTATTTCCTGAAAACTAATACAGTATCAGTGTGGTAATAGCCTATAAGAAAGAGTCACTTTAATGAAATGACCAGCTCAACAAAAAAAATTGAAAACATAAGAATGAAAGCGAATAATTTCATATAACAGCAATTAAAATGTGAAAATAATAAACACTAATGTAGCAGTGCAGCTTCACCTTTTGCAAAGTCAGCATCAGATACATCCATTGGTGACTACACCAGCAGCCTTCTTAAAACTTTAATAAATTATTAACTTCAACACTTTTGAAATTCCAACTTAGTCAAGGAAGTTTTTATTTAAATCTTAGCGTTGATGGTAGCTCCAAAATTTCTCTTTTTGAAGTTGCAAGCTTGGCAATGTGATGCAAATTAACAAATATTTGAAGTTGCCTGGTTTAAGACAATTGCCTTCATTCAGGTCAGCTCCTTTATGTGGTGAGTAAAAATGATTTGTTTTACTAATTACACCACCCTCAATTTAAAGAAAGGGAACAGATATAATTATTGTGGGATCTGTGGTCACTACTGCTTTTCATAACCATATGTTTCAGAGATCAACAACTCCTAAAAAGATAGACAGAGAATTGAAAGGAAGGTCATACACACATACATCAAAACAGCCTAGGAGAAAATCTGACAGAATTTCCTATTTGTGTAGGTTGAAGACAGACTTAATTAGGGAAACAGAAAATAATTTAACAAAAAGAA
This sequence comes from Rhincodon typus, assembly GCF_021869965.1. Taxonomy (NCBI): domain Eukaryota; kingdom Metazoa; phylum Chordata; class Chondrichthyes; order Orectolobiformes; family Rhincodontidae; genus Rhincodon; species Rhincodon typus. Next base: position 22,243,670 of record NC_063340.1, on the reverse strand, counting down.
AACTTTATCTTCTCACAAAAGCCAACATTAGATGAGGATGGTTGCCTTTTAAAAACAATTTATAGTCATTATTAGATTTAGACTAACAATTCTCATTTGAGAGCATGGTTATATCTACATTCACTACAGGCATAAAAAGTGACAAACATATTTCAGTGTAAGTGGTCTTACAGGCAAGGCTGATGAACTCAGGCATGTTTAAGAAAAATGGGATTGGGACGTCATAGCTATTACAGAAACTTGGCTGACAGATGGGCAAGCTGCTCAGTGTGCTGGGTTTTAGGCGCTACATGAAGGATAGGAAAGGATGCAAGAAGCAGGGTGTATAGCGTTTTTGATTAAGAAATACATTACTGCTGCAACGAGAGAAGATATTTCTGAAAAATCATCCACGAAAATACATGCGTATAAATTAGAAATAGGAAAGGAAAGATCACCTTGACGGGATTGTACTATAGGTCCCCCAACAGTAAGAGGAAAATTGAGAAACAAATGTGTATGGAGATCTCAAATATATGTAAGTATAATAAGGTTGTAATAATGGGAGATTTTAATTTTCCAAACATTTAACACTGTGGTAGCACCAGTCAAAGGCTTGGATGGTGAAGAATGTGTCAAATGTGTTCAAGAATTATTTTTTTATCAAAATGTGGATGCTCCTAGTGAAGAAGGAGCAAAACTAGACCTTCTTTTGAGCAATAAGGCTGAGCAGGTAACTGAAGTCAAAGTGGGGGAACACTTTAGCTCTAGCGGTCATAATTCGATTAGTTTCAAAATGGTTATGGAAAAGGATAAGCCTTCCATAAAAGTTGAAGCTTTTATTTGGAGTAAGGCAAATTTTAATGGCATGAGACAAGGACTTTCAAAAGGTGATTAGTGTACACTGTTTGCAGGTAAAAGGATGTCTGACAAGTGGAAGGCTTTCAAGAGTGTGATGACGAAAGTTCAGAAGAATTATGTTCCTGTTAGAGTGAAGGGTAAAGCTGGTAAGATTAAGGAACAATGGACAATAAAGATACTGAGGTTCTAGTCAAGAAGAGGATCTTATTTTAGATATTGACAATTTGGTTCAATTGAATCTCTTAATGAATATAAAGAGTGTAGGGGCACTCTTAAGAAAGAAATCAGGAAGGCAAAGAGTTAGCACTGGCAAATGACGTTAAGGATAATCCAAAGAGATTCTACAAATACATTAAGAGCAAGAGGGTAACTAGAAGGAGGGTAGGGCCTCTTAAAGATCAAGGAGGTCATCTTTGTGTTGAAGTCCAGGAGATGCAAGAGATACTAAATTAATATTTTGTGTCCGTTTTTACAGTGGAGAAAGAAATTGTATCTGGAGAATGCAGAGTAATAAACTTTTATGTTTTAAAAACAGTTCACATTACAGAAGAGGAAGTTTAGGAAGTTTTAGAGAATATAAAGGTTGATAAATCTCCAGGACTTGATCTAATGTATCCCAGAACATTGTGGGAAGTAAGGGAGGAAATTGTGAGACCCCTTGCAGAAATATTTGCATCATCTATAACTACAGGGAAGTTGACTGATGAAACAAGGGTGGCTAATGTTGTACCTTTGTTTAAGAAAGGTTGTAAGGAGAAACCAGAGAACTGTAGACCTGTGAGTCTGACTTTGGTTGTGGGTAAATTGTTGAAGATGATTACAAAAAAATAGGATTTATGGACATTTAGAGAGGCAAAAACTGATTTGTGATAGTCAGCATGGTTTTGTGGGAAGAAAATCATGTCTTGCAAACTTGATTGAGTTTTTTGAGTAAGTTACCAAAAAGATTGATGATGGCAGAGCAGTAGTCATTTTTTATTTGGATTTTAGTAAAGCCTTTGACAAGGTTCCGCATGGTAAACTTATTAGTAAAGTTAGGTCACATGGGATTCAGGGTGAGCTTGCTGATTGGATACATATTTGCCATAATTATGCAGGAGACCAAGAGTGATGGTGGAGAGTTGCTTTTCGGACTGGAGGCCTGTCATCAGAGAGGTGTTCCACGGGGATTGGTTTGAGGTCCTCTTTTGTTTTGCCATTTATATAAATGATTTGGATGAGAATATAAAAGGCATGGTTAGTAAGTTTGCGGATGACACCAAAATTGGTGGCATAGTAGACAGTGAAGAAGGTTTTCTAAGATTACAAAGGGACCTTGATCAAATGTGTCAATGGGATGAAAAATGGAGTTCAACCTGGATAAATGCGAGGTTTTGCACTTTGGTACAACAAACAAGGGTAGGGCTTATACAATTAATGGTATAGCCTTGGGTAGTGTTGTAGAACACAGGGACCTAGGGGTGCAGGTACAAAATTCTTTGAGGTTTGCATCGCATATAGACAGCATGGTTAAAAAGGCGTTTGGTACACTTGCCTTCACTGCTCAGCCCTTTGAGTAAAGGAGTTGGGAAGTCATGTTGAGGTCGTACAGGACACCGATGAGACCTCTTCTGGAATGCCCTGTACAGTTCTGGGCGCCAGTCATAGGAATGATAATATTAAGCCGGACAGCAGTTCAGAAGAGATTTATCACAGGATTTTGCTGGGCATGGAAGGTTTAAGTTATAAAGAAAGGCTGGACAGATTGGGACATTTTTCAAAGGAGCATAGGAGATTGACAGGCTCTGATTCTTGTGGCATTTCAGTGCCCAAATCTGTGGCAAGATGGCAGCAGGTTAAGACGTTCCAGTTGGAGCCAGTTCCTTTCTCCTTATCCTTTCTTTTGTTTTCTTTCTCTCTACCTCTCCTCTTTGCAGTATTCCCCACCACCCTTCCAACCTCACAACCTTTAACTATTTTTGGCCTGGGCTGGAAAGCAAGGAGCAGAACTCTGCCGGTGGTGAAGCAGCAAAGTTGGAATGTTGGACTCTCTTTAAGTTATCTTTCTTTATTTCATTCTGTAAATGGTGCTTAAGTACGAGCAATGGTGCACATTTTTCACTGCATTTTGTTTTGAATGTACATGACAACAAAGGATATTCAATTCAAAGGCCTGAAGGAAGTTTATAAAATAATGACAAGTATAGATGGAATTAATGGTGGTTGTCTTTTCCCTAGGATGGGGGATTTCAAGACGAAGAGCACATTTTTAAGGTGAGAGGAGAGAGATTTAAAAAAGACATGAGAGGCAAATTTGTTACACAGAGGGTGGTTCATATGTGGAATGAACTTCCTGAGGAAGTGGTGAATGTGGGTACACCTATAATGTTTAAAAGACATTTGGATGGATACATGAATAGCAAAGGTTTGGAGGGATATGGGCCAGGAACAGGCAGGTGGGACTAGTTTAGTTTGGGATTATGTTCGGCATGGACTGGTTGGACTGAAGGGTCTGTTTCTGTGCTGCATGACTCTAATGAAAACAGGAATAGTACCTGTACCAAAATACAGTGCATTTCCGAGTAGTGAAAGTTTAACTGAAGTGGAAAACAAATGACCACAACAAAATTAAGGCTGCAACTGGAAGACAGTTTGCTCCAGGTAACCTCCTGTTCACTCAGGGTACAAATTACATGGATCTAGTATTTTTGATAATACAGAATTTGAACTGTACACCAGGCAATTTGAGAGGTACTTGTGGTATTCCTAGGGTTAAAGGCAAATTGAGCAGAGATGCATCAGTAGAAGCAGATGGATTTTCTTTGTGGTTTAAATTTGATTTACAAACTGTGGGGTCCTGGGAAATGAATCTTGGTACCAACAATAACAAGAATCTAAACCTAACCAACCAGCACTAAACCAACCCTAAGCTTTGCAAGCTGAACTTACTGAATTCATCTCCAGCATCCAATGGATATATGGATAGTACACCAATGACAATGAAGCAGACTGCAAATTATAATGTTAGGTCAATGAAACATAAAACTTTTGAGAAAACAGTAGGTCTGTTAGTGACCATTAACAGCAAACAGTTTAATTCTGTTTAAAGAGTTTGCTTAATTTTAGCTTCCAGAATTATGAATCAGTAGGTCCAGTGTGCAATTTTTTTGCTAACTCTAAGTTATAAATACTTCAATAAATTATTGCTGGTGTGTGAAAATGCATATATGTAAAAATACAGTGCACTATGAAATGACAACATTCACTTATTTCAACTTTCTTTTTGAAATCTTCATCCACTCTACTAGGCCCTCATCAATGCAGCTCAGTTGCTGTTTGAGATGTACAAGGTACAATACAGCAACGTGCCAAGGTTTCTTCCATAGTGGTCCCCACCAAAGGATAAGAACAGCAGGTTCAAAAACTCCAAGATTTCTCCAAATCGTCCAACATCCTGATTTGGAAATGCATCACTACCCCTTCATTATTGCAGAGTCAAATTCCTGGAACCCTCCAACAAATAACATTGAAGAAGCACTTTCATCACATGGACCAAAATAGTTCAAGAAGGATTCTCAGTTTTGCTTTCACAAATGTAATTATGAGTGGGCAACAATTATTTCTGACTTCCTTGTCAGCAATGTCCACATCCCAGGAATGAATGTTTATAAGTAAAAAAAAATTGGTGAAATTCAGTGAAGTAAATTGTGATAAAGCGCTTTAATGGTTTAGCATCAGTAGGGTTCCTCACAATCATCAGGGTCTCAGTAATGAATGATATTTTTAAACTACAAAAATGAACATATATAATCAGTTTAAACTAATAGAGCTTGAGAACTATGACTGAATACACTTATGCATTCTGACTGAGGTATTTGATGAATAGAGATATCGGCCTTCATGAAGGACTGATCTGGTAATGACCTAACACCTTCAGATAAATCTGCTCATCTCTTTCTTATTTGTCTCTGTTATCTCAATATGCCTCTCTTCTTTTGTTTTTCTCAAACTTCCCTCCATGTCCTCTCGCTCATTGCTTTCCCTACCATGCCATTGAAATGGAAGGGATAAACTGCTAGCTGTATGCTGAATTAATTGTGAGAGAAGGTCATTATGTGGAGATACAATGATCCTCAAACAATATGCTTTAACACCTTTCTCCCTTATTCATGACTCCACTTATTGCTTCTCATTTCTTTCTTTGCCCCTTTGAGCTTTCACTATCTCCCTTCCTTTCTAGCACTCCCTTACTCCCATCCCAACCCTTACAGACTTCCATCATAATCCAATCCGTATTTCCCAATCCTCCCCTTATATACTTTACTGAAGAAGGTTTGTTTGCTTCCAAATTCAATTTGCATGGTTTTTCAAATCTCATTTACTGTCACAATTTAATATGTATTTTCGTTTATAAAACAGAATAGATCCTTGTCATCATTCCTTCTCACAAACTGTATACATTTTTACTGAAAACAATCATTATAAAATTGACATGATTGAAGCTTTAGAATTATTTTCTGTAGGCTTTTCAAGTAACTTTACAAATACTGAGCATAAACTGCAAGATGCTAAAGAATAATGTTCTCTTAATGCAACTGAATAGTATCTGATGAACCCAATTTCTGAGAATTCAATGCATGTGTAATGATTATACAATATATGTCTACTAAGGCAGGAGGTCAAAGCTGGGAACTAAATATTCAGAGATTTTTTTTTCAAAATGATAGGCAGAAGCAATGGGTGATGGGAAACCACAGTTGGAACAGGATAGAATAAGTACGTTATACCAAGAAGATCTTGAATTGGAAGGTGTAGGATCCATATGAATGGAAGAAAGAGATAAAAAAGGAAAGACAATACTGGTAGGAGTAGTCTACAGGCTCCCTAATTGTAGTTTTACAGTGGAACACAATAATTCAGGAGATAATGTGAACGTGTAACAAATGAAGTACAGCAATCATGGGTGACTTGAATCTTCACATAGATTGGGATAGTCTGATTGGCAGAGGAAACCATGAGGAGGAATTCATTGAGTGTATTCAGCACAATTCCTAGTACAATATGTGTGGATTCAACCAGAGGTCAGGCTAGTCTGGATCTGATGATGCGCAAAATCAGGTTTAATAAATTATGTCACAGTTAAAGATCCCCTCTCAAAGTGACCATAACATGACAGAATACAGCTTTAATTTGAGGGGGAGAAACCAAGCTCAGAAATAATTGTACTAAATTTAAATAAGGAATGAGGGCTTAGCTGGCTGGAGTGGAGTGGGGAAGGCATTTAGCAGCAAGGACTGGTTGAGGAACAATAGTGGACAGTGAAGAAATTTATCTCAGAATACAATGGGCCCTTGATCAGATGGGCCAATGGGTGGCAGATGGAGTTTAATTAAGATAAATGTGAGGTGTTGCATTTTGGTAAGGCAAATCAAGGCAGGTTTTGTACACTTAATGGTAGGGTGCTGGGGGGTGTTGATGAACAAAGAGACCTTGGGGTACAGGTTCCTTGAAGGTGGAGTCACACGGTAGTGAAGAGGGCGTTTGGTACACTTGCTCTTATTGGTCAGTGCATTGTGTATAGGAATTGGGATGTTATGTTGCAGGTGTACAGGACATTGGTAAGGCCACTTTTGGAATACTGCATTCACTTCTGGTAACCCTGCTATATGAACGATGTTGTGAAACTTGAAAGGGTGCAAGAAAGATTTACAAGGATGTTGCCGGGTTGGAGGATTTGAGCGAGGGACAGAGAGGCTGAATAGGCTGGGGCTCTTTTCCCTGGAGTGTCAGAGGCCAAGGGGTAACCTTATAGAGGTTTATAAAATCATGAGGGGAATGGATAGGGTGAATAGCCAATGGTAGGGTAGGGTAGTCCAAAACTAGAGGAAATAGGTTTAAGGTGAGAGGGGAAAGATTTAAAAGAGACCTAAGGGGCAATGTTTTCACATAGAGGGTGGTGCATGTATAGAATAAGCTACCAGAGGGAGTAGTGGAGGCTGGGACAATTACAACATTTAGAAGGCATCTGGATGAGCACATGAATAGGAAGTGTTTAAGACGGATATGGGCCAAATGCTGGCAAATGGAACTAGAATAATTTAGGAGATCTAGTCAGTATGGACAAGTTGGACCGAAGGATACGTTTTCATGCTGTACAAGTGTTACTCTATAACAGACTTTTAAGAAAATAGTTTATGGTTCACAGCAAAGACATTTTCCAATTGAGGAGGAAGGATATAAGACAACCATGGTTGACCAGGGAAATTGAGGACAAGGTTGAAAGAAAAAAAATGCAACATGACAAAGATTCATGTTAAACCACAGAATTCGAGAAGTCTTTAAAACCAACAAAAGACAACAAAAAAAGGAAGAAAACAAACTTTGAAGGTAAATTTCTAAGACATATCAAGGTAGATAACAAGAGATAGTAGGAACTGCAGATGCCGGAGAATCTGAATTTTTCTGAAGAAGGGTCTAGGCCCGAAACGTCAGCTTTCCTGCTCCTCTGATGCTGCTTGGCCTGCTGTATTCATCTAGACAACAAGAGCTTCTTTAAACATATGTAAAGGAAGAGAGAAGCCGAAGTGAATACAGGCTCCCTTCCAGAATGAGGCTGGGAAAATAATAATAATGGGTAAAAAAGAAATAGCAGAGGAGATAAATGAATACTTTGAATTAGTCTTCACAGTAAAAGACATGAATAACATCCCAAAATTACTAAATATTCAAGGGGCAAAAAAGAGGAAAGGAAATAAATTCAAAACTATCACTGGAAAACAAAAATGAGGAAACTAATGGGGCTAAAGATAAATAAGTTCCCTGGAGCTGATGGGATGTGTAATAAGATATTAAAGAAAGTAGCTGAGTAGTGGATGCATTAGTAATAATCTTCCATGAATCTTTATTTTCTAGAAAAGTGCCAGATGATTGGAAAACTGCCAAATGTAACGCCTTTACTTAAAAAGGTAAGGAGACAAGAAAAAACTATAGGCCAGTTGGCTTAACATTGTTTATAATACATTTTTCCAATATCCAATGTCATAACAGAACACTTAAAAATGCATAATATGATGAAACATAGTCAGCATTGCTTCAGGAAGGGGAAATCATGCCTGACAAATTTACAATTCTTTGAATAGGTAATATGCAGGATAAATGAAGAGGAACCAGTGGATGCAATATTTGGAGTTTCAGAAAGATTTTGAAAAGGTGCTACACATTAGGCTACTTAATAAGTTAAGAACTCATGGTATTGGAGATTGTCTATTAGCAAGCATAGAGGATTGGCTAACTAGTAGAAGACAAAGAGTTGGGAAAAGGAAAGCACTTTCAGGATGGGAACCTGTAACTAATGGAGTGCCACAAGGATTAGTGCTGAGGCCACAATTATTTACAATGTATATATTAATGACTTGGATGAGGAAAATGAATGCGCTGGGAAGGTAAGTAGTGATGATAACAGTCTGCAGAGGGATATGGAAAGGTTTAATGAATGGGCAAAATCTAGTCAGAAGGAATATAATGTAGGAAAATGTGAAGTTATGTATTTTGGTAGGAAGAACAGAACTGCTGAATATTGTTTAGATGTGAAAGCTAGTGAATGGAGGCACCTGGGAGTTCTCATCCATAAATCACAAAAAAGCTACCATCTAGATTCAGTGGGTAATAGGAACGCAAATGAAAGGGAATGGAATATAAAAGCAGGGAGGTTTTGCGAAAATTGAAAAAGGCACAAGTCACACCTCAGCTGGCATACTGTGAACAGTTTTGGGCTTCTTACCGGGGGTATGATATACTTGCATTAGAGGCTGTCCAAAGATGATTCACTAAGTTGATACCAGGTAAGTGTTAGAAGGAGAGGTTTAGTAGATTTGGGCCAGTACTCATTGGAAAATAGAAGAATGAGAGGTGACTTTATTGAAACATGCAAGATTCTTGGAGAATTTGCCAGGGTAGGTTTGACAGAAAGATTGTTTCCCTTTTGGAAGAATCTAGGACCAGAGGGCATAATCTCAGAATTAAGGGGTCACATATTTAAGACTGGGATGACGAGGAATTTATTTTTTCAGACGGGAGTGAATCTGTAAAATTCCTTATCACAGAAGGCTGTTGAGGCTGCATCATTAAGCATATTCAAGGCTGAGATCGACAGATTTTTAATCAGCAAGGAAATCACGGGTTATGTAGTCAATGCAGTAAAGTGGATTTCAGAATTTTCAGATCAGCCTCGTTCAACATTATATATGTGCAGAGATCAGAGAATATTCTATTGTAGTTTCTATAGGTACAGACAAGATCGGCCAAATAGGCTTCCTCCATGGTTGCATGATTCCATAAATGTTTATGCAATATTTTCAATGCAATAGTTCATTATTCAGGAAAATTCAAAGATGTTTTATAAGAATATTAGGGGTAAGACTACAATGAGAGAAATAGCAGGGCCCAGTAAGCACCAAAGTGGCAATCATGTGGAGCTGGAAGACAGAAGTGAGATTTAAAATGAGTATTTTGTATCAGCTTTCACAATAGAGAAGGACAATGTACGCCTAGTAATCAGGGAAGGGGCCTGTGATATACTTGAACAAATTAGCATTGAGAAAGAGGAAGTATACATGGTTTTAAGCAGATTTGAAAGTGGTTCAATCCCCAGACGAGATGAGATTTATTTTGGCCCAAATCTTTAATCAGCAAAGGTCTTAGATGTATTCCCCCATTCCCCCACCTCAATGGATTTCGGGCACGGAATGATGTTGAACTTTCCTTCCATAGCCTCAGTCTATGTGTCTATTTCTTTGGACAAGAGTCCTCTCTCCATCCCACAGACACATTCACTTGCCTCCAACACTCCCTCCACCTAGACTCCTCCTTCTGGCCTTCTACCTGCATTTAACCTGTTCATTGAGAATTGTCAACATGACATCAGATGCTCAATTTCACTGCCTTACCCATTTGAACCTACCTCCCTCTGAACTGGCTGCACTCAGTTCTGTTTGCAAAAATGGCCCTGAGCTTCCTGCTGCCTGCCACATCAACACACCACTGTGTTCCCTGACCAACATATCTGTCTTGGGATTTATGCGGTGGAAGAACAGCATCTCATTTTGCACTTGGGGACCCTGCAGCCTTCCAGGCTCAATATCAAGTTCAATGATTTAGAGCCTGAGCACCTTCTCCCATGTTCTTACCCCAACCCCCTCACACCAGACCTTGTCATCACATTGGCTGCTACCATAACCACCCAGTGTCACTGTAATGGTCCCTATTAGTAGTTATTGATTCTCCCAGGCTGACCTGGATCCATTCATTTGTCTGCCCAACTGTTATTCTCTTTTTCTTTGGGCTCCATCGTTTACTCCTACCCCTACCCTCCACCCCATCTTCAGCATATATACCTACCTTTTCCTGGCTAAAATCAGTTCTGAAGAAAGGTCACTGGATTTGAAACTTTAACTTTGCTTTCTCTTCGCAGTCACTGTTGGACCATTTTTGCAGCAATTTCTGTTTTATTCAATTTATTTTCTTTTTTTTATTCCTACACTGATGTGGGCATTGCTGGCTAGACCAGTGTTTAATGCCTATCCTTAAATGTCCAGAGGGCAGTTAAGGGTCAACCATATTGCTGTGGGTCTGGAATCACGTGTAGCTCAGAACAGGTAAGGATGGTAGATCTGTTCCTTTAAGAACATTAGTGAACAGCATGGGATTTTCTGAAATTGCTATTTTTATTCAATTCTAATTCCACGATCAGCCATGGCAAAATTTGAACCCTGGTCCCCAGAATAGTACCTGGGTCTTTGAGTCAATAGTCTAGCAATAATACCATTAGGCCATCATCTCCCCTTAAATGTATCCAAGGCTGCTGTGGGATGCAAGAGGAGTGATTGCAAGAGTCTGACATTAATGTGAAATCCTCTATGGCCACAGGAGACGTGCCAGAGGACTGGAGGACAGCTTATGCCGTATCATTATTTAAGAAAGGTGGCAAGGATCAACCAGGAAACTACAGGCCAGTGAATTTAATATCAGCTTTAGGAAAACTATTGGGAAAAATTCTGAGGAAGAGAGTTAATTTCCACTCGGAGAGGCAGGGTTAACCAAGGATAGTCAGCAATATTTTGTAAGGTGGATATCATGTCCAACAAATTTGAATTTTTGAGGTGACAACTAAGTGCAAAATTGAGGGTAGTGCGGTTGATATCATCTACATGTTCTACAGTAAAGCTTTGGACAATATATCGCATGGTACACTGGTTAAGAAGCTCAGAGCCCATCTGATCCAAGGCAATTTATCAAATTGGATCCTCAGCTGGTTTCATGGCAGGAAGCAGAGGGTGATGAAAGGAGGGTGTTCTTGACTGGAAGGCTGTGTCCAGTGGAGTACCACACGATTTGGTATTGGGTCATAGAGTCGTACAGAACGGAAACAGACCACTCAGTCTAACCAGTCCATGCTGAACATAATCTCAAACTAAAATAGTCCCACCTGCCTGTTCCTGGCCCATATCTGTCCAAACCTTTCCTATTCATGTACTTATCCAAATGTCTTTTAAATGTTGTAACTGTACCTGCATCCACCATTTCCTCAGGAAGTTCCCTCCACATGCGAACTATGGTCTCTGTAAAAAATTTACCCCTCATGTCTTTTATAAATCTCTCCCTTCTCACCTTAAAAATGTGCTCCCTAATCTTGAAGTCCTCCATCCTAGGGAAAAGACAACTACCGTTAACTCTCTCTTTTACCCCTCAAGATTTTATAAACTTCTAAAACGTTACCTCTCAACCTCCCATGCTCCGGTGAAAAAAGTCCCAGCCTATCCTGCCCTTCTTTTCGACTCAAACCTTCCATACCAGACAACATCTTGGTAAATCTCTTCTGAGCCCTCTGGCTTAATAATACCCTTCCTATATCTGGACAACCAGAACTGGACACAGTATTCCAGAAGAGGCCTTACCAATGTCCTGTATAACCTCAACATGACTTCCCAACTCCTACACTCAAAGGACTGAGCAATGAAGGCAAGCATATTTAACCGCCCTGTCAATATGGGGTGCAAACTTCAAAGAATTATGTACCTTAACCCCTAGGTCCCTCTGTTCTATAACGCTACCCAAGACCCTACCATTAATTGTGTAAGTCTTGCCCTTGTTTATTGTGTACATTATTGATCTAGGCACGAATATCAGAGGTATGATCACCAAGTTCACAGATAATATGGAAATTGATGGTGTGGCAAATAGTGAGATGGAACAGCTTAAACTACATGACATTATGGACAGTCTGGTCAGATGGGCTGAACAGTGGCAAATGGAATTTAACCTTGAAAAGTGAGAAGTGATGCATTTTAGGAGGGCTAATAAGGCAGGGAAGTATATGGTGAATAGTAGAAACCCTAGAAAGTACAGAGCATCAGAGGTACCTTGGTGCACATGTCTATAAATCCTTGAAGGCATCAGGGAAGTTAAATAAAAGTGTCATGAAGGCATATGGCTTTATACATCAAGGAAATTCATCATTGCATACCAAGGAAGTTATGATGGAGCTGTATATAAATTAGTTAGGCCACAGCTGGAGTACTGTGTGCACTTCTGGTTGGCACACTATAGGAAGGATGTGATTGCAATTGAGACGGTGCAGAAGAGGTTAACCAGGATGCTGCTTAGACTACAGTGATTCAACTTTAAGACAAACTAGATAGCGTGAGGTTATTTTCTTTAGAACAGAGAAGTCAGGATCCTGGATCTGTTTCAGGTGTAAAAAGTTATGAGGGGCATAGACAGAGCAGAAAGTAAGAAACATTTTCCCCTAGTTGAGAGGTCAATAATCAGTTTTCCATCAAGGGCAAAGTAGTTTAGGGAGAGTTTGAGGATTTTTTTTTTAAACTTAGAGGGTTGTGTATATCTGAAACATGCTGCCTAAAAGGGTGGTGAGGCAGGAACCCTTAGATGAGCACTTTGAAACAGCGTAGTATACAAGGGTTAGGGGATTAGAATAGATGAATGCTTAATGATCAGCATGCACACAAAGGCTGAAGAGCTTCTTTCTATGCTTTAAAAACTCTAAGTTTAAATTCATTAAGCTGTGAAAGTGTAGCGGGAGAAATATTTATTTACACTAAAAAATAAAGCTAGAGGGTAAGTATTTTACACTATAACTGGGCAGTAAATAAGAAAAATCAAGTTTTCTGTCAGATATAAATAGAGCACACACACTCCCAAAAACTTCCATAGTCTGAAACCACTAACATAATTGTTCTAAATATTAACTCAATATTCTTGGTCATGAGCCCCTTTTGTCAGAAACAGAACATGGCATCTGAAAAATAGATTCATGTTTAGGAAAGCTGGATGTCAATGGGAACAGGCAGAAACTAGCCAATTACCTATTTTATTGTGAATTGCTTTTTCGAAGAAAGCTCACTGAGTGCCAACAAAAAACAAAATAGACAAAAATAGAAAATACAATATAACAACAGTCAAATCATTTTCATCTCAACAAATGAAATCAGCCGCACACAATATTAAACTGAAAAAAGGAAGCTAAAGTACAAATTGGATTTAGCATCACAGTGGTAAAAAAAATCTGTTTGTTCAAAATTTAAATAATTACAGACACTGCCAGGTACCATCAAGAAATCATATATTCACAAGCAGTCAGAATCCTATCAATTGAAATATTTGTATTCAATTATAAATTTAACACTTTTGTCGCAAAGAATTATCTGTAATAGATTTTCTACAAATTCAAGATACCCTTCCGAGTTAAGATCATACCCTTCAATTGAGTTTTACTGATACATTGAGTTCAGAATATAAAGTTTTTAACGCATATTTACACAGGCTAACTGAAAGATATAGTCATAAAACTACACATATATTAAAAATTTCATGCATCTGACAAAAACATGATTAGGAAAATGAGGCTATGCTTATATGGGACAAACACTACACAAAGAATATCTCACAAGTATACAGCAAAGGACAAAATTGGTAAAATAGATTTATAACAACTAAATTCAAATAATCAGATAATAAAAACTTTCTGTCTCACATGGAAAGGATGTTTTCACACAAATTAAAAGTAAGCCACTAAATTCCATCATATCTTTCCATTGAATTATAATTTATAATACATTTCTTCTACAAAATATCCACCTAAAAACACATCAAGGGAAAAATCTCTCAGTGCACTAGTATGTTCACTGCTTCTATTCAGTTTATTTGGTTCAGCATATTCTGGGTTTCCACTGTGTCACTTTGCTTTGATTTTGTATGGTGTTGGGAAGAAATTTAAATTTGAAAATTTATCGTTTGTTCAAATAGCAAACACAAACACATTACAGATATCTAAAAGAAGCCAATTACATTTAGCCTATGCTGTGAAGATCAGAAATTTAGACCAAACTGGCCTTAACTCGAGATAATAGCAGAAATAAAAATGTTAAATGTATCCTATGAATTCCAATTTGTGTCATGCATAAACAGAATTCAAAAACATCTAGATTTTCCAGTTCTCAGACTAACAGAAGAGTTTCCAGGAGGGAAACCTGTGATCTACAAAGGTAAGAAAGCTGACTGGATCTTCTGTCAATCATGCAGCTGACTGGCTGCCAGCTGGATTTCTACTGGAATTAGGTCACCAGAGCAGGAAGTCCCACTCATCTGAAATTGCTGGCAAATCAGAGGCTGACAATTTCAGATTGCAGCATTGCCGGGACATCACCCCGAACTCTCAGGAGGCAGCACACACACACACAAGGTACTTGCAGTCCACAGAGCAAAAGGCCCTTAAGTGGTCAGAAATTGACCACTTAAATGTCTCAAACTAGTCATGGGGCAGGTAAGCTCAGCTTGGGTATTCCCATCCAGAACTTATTTAGGGTGAAGTTGGGTCCATAGCCTAAACCATCCCGTTAAAAGCTCAATTGACCCCAAAATTACCCTACCCACACAATAATACTGTTGGAGTGAGCAGAGGGTGGGAGTGGACATTTTCTGCTTATAAGTTTTTGCAATGGTGGAGAAAGGAGTTTGCCATCTTTTGAGGATGTACTTTGCCCATTGGAAGCACTGTGCCCCCGAAATATCCTTCCTTCCTTAAAACTCATCCCTCTACCCTCTTGCCCTCTCCCTAAGGTGGTAAAACCTTCCCTGCTTAATGCTCCCACCTTACCTGGGTCTGGAGTTCCAATGGGCTTCCTTTGCAGGCCTGTCCACAGTCCTCACTGTTTAAAACCTAAATCTGGCACTGGGGGTCTTCTGGAGCTGTCGGCTAATCTAACTGACCAGCAGCTCGAGAAGGTGGGACTCCATGTAATTGAGAAGTAGATTTTTCATTATCCACAAACTCCATTCACAGTGCTTTATGGGTTTGTGGCAGGTTTGTTTTGTCTCTGTCATCTCACCGCCAACTTTTCTACCATGGGAGCAAATTTCTGCCAATATGTCTTTCATCTGACTCGTATTAACACAGAAAACTTGACACACATAAAAAGGTGACTTGCTAACGGAACCAATGTTAGCATTATTTTCCACCAAAGAGACAAATGTTCCATGTCTTATGGAGGTGTTAAGAGCAAGTATAATTTTCAGCCGAAATTGGTCAGTGGATAGGAGCAATTGGACTAAAATCCACAAGTATTTTAGCCCCCATTGTAAAGTTATGTATTCTGTCCTTATTTTTATATTTCTGATAGAAGTCTAGATGCCCCATTAGTAATAATGAAAACTGCCCATGCAAATTTGTCATTTGTAATTACACCTTTCAATCGTTCTTGGAGCTACAGGAAAAGGGGAGTACCTGTGTAGGTTACAGCATAGCAATTTACAAGGGCAATTTCCATGACAACTGTGGGCATAGATGTTTATAATGAAAGAAATTGATGAAGTGTACACAAAAGATTTTTCAAAAATTTAAATTTACATAAAAATAAATATTCCAGAACAAAAAAATTCAGTAATAAGTGTAAGTTTGTTTTCCAATAAACTCATTAGTACTTCAATCAATGAAGGATTTTCTTGATAAAATTCAAACAAAACTCCAACAGCACTAAATTAGTGTATTAGTGTCAATGGAAACTGTATCAGGGCTAGTCATTCAGAAGACCAGCATAGTGGTCTAGAAACGAGAGTTCAATTCCCACCACAGCAGCTGGTAGAATTTAAACGCAATAATTAATTTTGCAATATAAAGCTAGCCTCAACAATGGTAAGCATGAAACTACAGAATTAAATTTAAAAATTCCATCCGGTTCACTAATTAGAGCTCAGGAATAAAATTTTAGTGAGGAAATCTGTTGCTTTTACCTGATCTGACTGCATTGTGACTTCAGGGTCTCAGAAATCCGGTGATCAATACCTGTTAGAAAAGTGCTGATAAGACCTGGAATACTTAGGTAGTATGCTGTCATTAATCCTCCTTCCCATGTTAGCATAAGGGCTTTTTACTAGTTTGTAGTAAAGGATGAATCACAAATATGTCTCCGCAGAAGAAGCATTTATCTTAGGTCGTGAACCTTATTTTGTTACATCTTTCCAACCACATACAGGTTATAATCAGCATACTTTAAATCTGGAATAAAAGAAATGACTGTCTCCAACTATAACTGACCAAAACACTCTCAAGTTGCCTGTGACTCCACCAAGTGACTGCCGTGTATTGCAAAGTGGGCCGAAGCTTAGCTCAAATCAACCCTTTCATATCCATTAGCTGATACAATATGACCCTCTGAAATCATCTAGCAAGTGACTCAGTCATATAAAAGTTCTACTAAAAAAAATCAAAGAATAAACCTAGATGGACAACCTGGCATTGTCCTAGGCATTAGAAACAATGGAGCCTCTCTGGTCCACACTGACCCTGCACAGCTCCTCACAGCATCTAGATCTGTGCTAAACATGGAACAACTGTTCCACAGCTGAGTTAAGTAACAGGCTGACAGTTATACTTATTGAATCACACCTTACAGTCAATGATTCTCATTCATCACTCCTGTATTGTCAGTGAGACAGGTTATACTAACCTGAGGAGCCATCACAGGGGTGTGCACTAATAAGTAGGAGGTTTGGAATGCCTCACTATTGACGCTGTACCCTGTTAAGTCTCATGGCATCAGGACAGATAGGGGCAAGGAAACCTCCTGATGCCCTACTGGACATAACGAATGGTACTCCTCCAGAGCTAACATCACTTGGATAAAGGATAGCAAGGACATAGAATGTACTCTGAGTGGGAGATTTAAATGATCCTCACCAAGAACGGCTTAGTAGCACCATTATACAGCAGGTCCTACAGGCAATATGTACCAGAATGGGCCTACAGCAGGTGGTGAGACAGAACTGATAAGTGGAAAAGCTTGCTTGACCTTGTCTCTACCAATCTATCTAATGCAGACGCAACTAAACTTGTTGGAGTGACTGCTGCACAGTCCCTCAGTTGTGTTGTGTGGCACTGTCACTGTTCTAAATGGGATAAAATTAGAACAAATACAGCATCCCATAATTTGGCATCTTTGAAATTCTGTGGGTCATCAGTAGCAGAATAATAGTCAACCACAATCTATTAAGAACATGACCATAACAAGGTGTAGAGCTGGATGAACACAGCAGGCCAAGCAGCATCAGAGGAGCAGGAAAGCTGACGTTTCGGGCCTAGACCCTTCTTCATCCAGCTCTGCATCTTGTTATCTCAGATTGTCCAGCATCTGCAGTTCCTACTATCTCTATTAAGAACATGTTGATATATAACTCACTCTGCATTGCCACTGCTATTTGGCCAGGGGATCACTTCTGATTCAATCAGGAGTGCAGGAGAGCATGCCAGGAACAGCACCAGGCACCTAAAAATGAGGCACCAGCCTATTGAAGCTATTACACAGGGCTATATGCATGTTAAACAGTAGGCTTATCGATTGTCAAAGTGAAACAATCTCACACCCAATGGGTCAAATCAAAACTCAACAGACCTGCCACATCAGGTGGTGAATAATGGTAGGCAATTAAACAATTAACCAGAAGGAGGCTCTAGAAAACATTCTTATCTCCAACATCCTATACCTGTACGAGACATGGCGTAGTTCTTACAAACATGTAAATGTTTCAATGTGGTCTCCTCTCCTGGCCAAAAGCAACAGGGAAGCTAGTTTTTAGTCAATTCAATTGACTCCACATGATATCAAGACATAGTTGACTGCACTGACAGAACAAAGTTTAAGGGCCAATGATTATTGGGCCAAAACTAATCACACTGCTAGCAAACTGTTCTAGTAGGCATAAATTTGACAACTGTAATGAACTTTCACTGATTTTTCATTATTTTCCTTTTCTTTATCATTTTTGGTTTGGGGCTGAACTGCAAGCTGAGAACTAAAGGTGATATTGGGACTGTGATCAGCAGCTTGAAAAAAAGAACAAACTGATACTTGTTATCAGTCGAGACCTGGAAATTAATTGCAGGTTGATTTGTGTTCAAAGAATGCTCTAGACTTTTCGGTTCCGGAGGTGCATAATACTCAAACAGATGGCAGATGTTGAGCTCTATCTCCACCTATCGTTTACTCTCCCCCCTTCCCCCACCCCATCTTCTGTATAAAAAACACCCTTTTCCTAGCTACAGTCAGTTCTGCAGAAGGGTAGCTAGACCCAATATATTAACACTTATTTCTCTCCACAGATGCTGCCAGACCTGCTGAGATTTTCCAGCAATTTCTGCTTTTGTTTTAGATTTCCCAGCATCTGCAGTTCTTTCGATTTTTTTTGTCTAGTGTTTAACTCGCTTCCACATCTCTTCAAGCTATGCCCACCTTGAAGATGTTCTGCTCTTCTCTTCGCCAGGATTTCCATTCCAATCTTCTTTCTTTTTCTTGGTTATCAGTTTACCAGTTCTGAGGAAGGGTCACTGGATCCGAAACATTAACTCTGATTTTTTCTTCACAGATGCTGCCAGAACTGCTGAGCTTTTCCATCAACTTCTGTTTTTGTTCCTGATTTACAGCATCCACAGTTCTTTCAGTTTTTAAGGGGTAGCATACATTGGTTGGAATTATTTACAGGTTACCAAACTGCAGTGACAGTGTGATTCATAGTACTAATCAGGAGATGACAGAAACATATAGCATAGGCAACACAGTTATCCTGGGTGACCTTACTCTGCATACAGATCAGGCAAACCAATTGATTGCTAAAGCTGTGGAGGACGAATTTCTGGAGTGTGTTAGCGATGGTTTTCTGGAGCAGTTTGTTGAGGTGCCAAACACAGGACATGCTATTTCACATCTATTATTATGTAATGAAAACGGGCTTACTAACAGCACTCTGTGTGCACCTATACCAAATGTAGCAGTTCAAGAAATCAGTCAATCACCACCTTCTCAAGGGCAATCTGGGACAACAATAAATGCTGGCCAACCAATGATTTTCACATCCTGTAAGTGAATGAACGAATAGGAGTTTGGTTAAGAGCAGGGGTAGCACCTGGAGTATTGTCTGCTGTTTTGGTCTCATAATATCAGCAAAGATGTAAAAGCAAAATACCTCAGATGCTGGAAATCTGAAACAAACATACAGAATGCTGTAGAAACTAACAGTTCTGGCTGCATTCATGGAGACAGAAACAGAGTTAATGTTTACAGTCCTGTATGACTTTTCTTCATAAGATATATTGCCACTTGGGGAGCGCAACAAAGATTCACCAAATTTGGATGGCAAGATTGTCTGAGGAAGAGACATTGAGCAAACTGGGCCTGCATTCTGTAGACAACAAGGTGCAGAGCTGGATGAACACAGCAGGCCAAGCAGCATCATAGGAGCAGAAAGGCTGAAGTTTCGGGCCTAGACCCTTCATCAGAAATGGGGGAGGGGAAGGGGGTTCTGAAATAAATAGGGAGAG
>NC_063340.1:22093110-22218968 GCF_021869965.1 Rhincodon typus | reverse complement strand
TCCCCGCCTCCCTAACCTGTTCTTCCTCCCACCTATCCCCTCCTCCCACCTCAAGCCGCACCCCCATCTCCTATCTACTAACCTCATCCCGCCCCCTTGACCTGTCCGTCCTCCCTGGACTGAACTATCCCCTCCCTAACTCCCCACCTACACTCACCTTTACTGGCTCCATCCCCGCCTCTTCGACCTGTTTGTTTCCTCTCCACCTACCCTCTCCTCTATCCATCTTCTATCCGTCTCCCCCCCTCTCCCTATTTATTTCAGAACCCCCTTCCCCTCCCCCATTTCTGATGAAGGGTCTAGGCCCGAAACTTCAGCCTTTCTGCTCCTATGATGCTGCTTGGCCTGCTGCGTTCACCCAGCTCTGCACCTCGTTGTCTCGGATTCTCCAGCATCTGCAGTTCCTACTATCTCTGCATTCTGTAGACGCAGGTAAGACTGCATCCATGGAAAGAAAGCAAGCTAACATTTTCAGTCTCGATGACGCTTCATCAGAGCTGAAGTACGGAGGGGGCAGCATTTATGCAGTAGTGGGGGGTTGGTTCTGTTGGAGTGCTGGGGAAGAAAGGATGTTGTAGTTCAGATTAAGTGATCAGAATGTGAGAATGGCAGAACAATAGTGTGTTTAACTGCCAGACTTGAAAGAACAGACAGTCCCACTGGAATGTGGGGAGGGGCAAGACGGTGACAGAGATTATAACAAGCAAATCTGAAAGAAGAGGAAGGGACGGATTCACAATTTGAAGGTGTTGAACGCAATATTAAGCCCAGAAGGTTGTAAATTGCCTATTTGAAGATGAGATGTTGCTCCTCCAGTTTGCGCTGTGATTTGCTGGAGCACTACAGCATGCCGAAGACAAACAAGTGGGCATGCGAGCATAAAGCTGTACTAAAATGACCGTCTACAGGAAGGTCAGGGTCATACTTGTACGTGGACAGGTGATGTTCTGCAAAGCAGTTGCCCAGAGTGCGTTTAGTTTCTTCAATGTAGGGTAGGCCACATTGGGTGCAGCAAATACAATGCACAAGATTGGTCGAGGTACAGGTGAAATGATGTTTCACCTGGAAAGACTGTTTAGGCCTTTGGGTAGTGAGCAGGGAGGAGGTGAAGGGGCAGGTGTTGCACCTTCTGCGGTTACCTGGGAAGGTGCCATGGGAGGGGCAGGGAGTGGTGTTGGTGTTTGAGGAACCGACTAGTGTCCCCCGGAGGGAACGATCCCCGCAAAATGCAGACAGAGGAGTGAGGGGAAAGATGTGTTTTGTGGTGGTGTTCTGCTGGAGTTGTCTGAAATGGCGGAGAATGATTCTTTGAATGCAGAGGCTGGTGGGGTGAAAAGTGAGAACAAAGGGAACCCGATCACGCTGCTGAGTGTGATGGGAAGGGGCAAGGGTGGAAACACGGGTGATAAGTTGGATGCGGTTGAGGTTCCTGTTAACCACAGTGGGGGGATACCATGGTTATGGAAGAAGGAAGCCATGTCAGCAGCGCTGTTTTGGAATGTGGCATCATCCGAATAGAGACAACGTTGGCGAAGGAACTGGGAGAATATGATGGAATCCTTGCAGGACATGGGGTGTGATGATCTCTAGGGAAGGTAGCTATGGGAGTCAGTGACTTTGTAGTGGATGGCAGTGGACAGTTTATTCCCTGAAATGGTGATGGAGAGGCCAAGGAAAGAAAGGGAAGTGTCAGAAATGGACCATGGGAAAGTTATGGAGGGGTGAAACTGGAGGCAAGATGAACAAATTTTTCAAGGTCCCGGTGGAAGCATGAAGTAGCACCAAAACAGTTGTCGATGTACCAATAAAATAGTTATGGGAGGGGGCCAGTGTAGGACTGGAACAAGGATTGTTCCATATACCCCATAAAGAGGCATGGATAATGGGAGCCATGCGGGTGCCCATAGCCATTCCTTTGACTTGCCAGAAGTGAGATAAATTAAAGGAGAAATTGTTCAGTGAGAGAACAAGTTCAGCCAAGTGGAGGACAGTGCTGGCGGAAGGGGATTGTTCAAGCCTCTGGTCAAGAAAGAAGCCGAGAGCTCTCAGACCATCCTGGTGGGGAATAGAGGTTTAGAAAGATTGGACATCCATGGTGAACAGGAGGCAGTTAGGGCCAGCGAACTGGAAATTATCAATATGGCAGAGGGCATCAAAGGAATCGTGGATGTAGGCGGGCAGGGTCTGGACATGTTGTGAGAGGACGGAGTCAAGTTAGGAGAAACTAAGTTCAGTGGGGCTGGAACTGGCAAACATGATGGGCCTACTGGGGCAGTCTGGTTTATGGATTTTGGGAAGAGGTAGAAGTGGACTGTCTGAGGTTGGGAGACTATAAGGCAGGATGCATTGTGGGGAAAGATCTCTGGAGGTGATGAGGTCGGTGACAGTCCTGGCAACAATGGCTTGATGTTCAGATGTGGGGTCCTGGTCACCATGGATGCTGCCTCGCCCACTGTGATTTCCAGCATCTTTTGTTTTCAGTTCAGATTCCAGCATCTGCAGTAAGATGTTTTCCTTGTTCAAGAAGCTATGATCAAGGGATACAATTTAAAAATAAGAGGGATGCTGCTGAGGTCTGAGAGGAGGAGAAATTATTTTATTCAGAGGGTTGTAAATCTTTGAATTCTCTAACACATAAGCCCATGGAGGTTTGGTCTTTTGCGTATGTTTAATGTTTGATGTTTGATAGATTCTGATTACCAGTGGCACACAGAATTATAGTGATGAGAGGAGTAAAAGGCACTGATGTGTTCGATCAGCCATGATTGTAATGAATGGCAGGGCAGACTCCATGAGCTGAATGGCCTATTTCTGCATCTACGTTGATACGAAATTTCATGATGTGACATGTTGTCCTGAACATGACACTGGTGGTATGCGCATTTTATGAATGAATAAGAAAAATTAACAATATTTAAAGAGGGTTATTTTCGTTCTACAGCTGTTTAGGCAAATGGATCATTAATCTGACCTATTCCCTTAACTGGAAGAGGAAAGAAAAAGCTTCTAACACATTCACAAAATGAACCATCTAATGCATTTGTAATGATAACTTAATAAAATAATCAATTTTCTCATAGAGGACACTGGCACTGAACAAAGGCAGTTTTCACTTTACTGCAGATTTGAAAAGCTAGAAGAATTAACTCATTTTTCAAATACTCACTCCTTTAATTGTTTGGATTATGAACCTTAACAGAATAAGAAGTCAGCCACAAAGGTTCCTTTAGACACCCAAAGATGACTAATTGACCCAAGTCTGACATTTTAAATCCTTGTGTTAACAAGCACCTTTTTGAATGAAGAATATAAATCCAGCATCTTACTTGAAAAATACAGTGCTGAGGACTTATATCCATCGGGGTCTTAATGTTGACTGTTCTCTGATGATGCATCGTGCATCAGGAGAGAAATCTAGACTTGACTGGTTTCTTTTAAGAACATGAAAAGTTATTGCTAAATCAACAAGAGTTCACACTAAAACTGCAAAGAGCTTAAGACTGCACTTACACCCAATGTATCATTCCATATTTAAGCAAGATGCAACTTTTTGGCATCTTTAGTCTTTTACAAACACACTGTCCAGTATTTTGCAATAAATAAAAGCTAAACCTACTGACAGAGCATATTGAAGTTTTAAGATGCTGTATAATAGGTAGAATGTGGGTGTCACTGGCTGAGCGGACGTTCATTACCTATCTTCAATTGCTCTTGAAAAGGTGATGGTGCTCCCTTCTTCAATTGTTGCTGTCCTTGGGGTGTAAGTACACACAAACTGCCGTTAAGAAGAGAGTTCCAAGATTATGACCCAACAATTGTGAAGGAATGGCATTATAATTCCAAGCCACAATGGTGTGTGGCCTGGACAGCAACTTGCAGGTGATATTCCCATGTACGTGTTTTTAAAGTACTTCACAACAGTACAGGCTCGAGCTTTGGAAAATGCTGTTGAAGGAACCATGGACAGTTGTTGCAGCATTGATGGTACACGCTGCTGTCACTGGAAAGGGAGTGAATTTATAAGTTATGGATAGTGTGCTAAACAGGTGGACTGCTTTGTCCTGGATGGTGTTGAGCTCCTTGAGTGTTGTTGGAACTGCAAGCTTGATCTCAGCATTCCCAATCTTTGCCATATCATCAAGCAGAAAGAAAATGAAAACATGAGTTGACAACATATAGAACAGCAAATTGGAAGAAAAGATACTTTTGATATGTTCCTTGATTATTTATTTTGCCAAAACCTAAAACTGTTCATCTGCTCATTTTCACATTGCTACTTGTAGCATGTTGCTGTGTATACATTTTGCTATAGAACAGACCAGACCAGCCCCCTCAAAATATGTTAAGAAGGCTGCCTACACCCTTTTTCTTATTTTAAAGGCAAATGTAAAGTGCCATGTTCCACATGCAATGCAACTGGTCAAACTACTGAATATTAAGCAAAACACAATTTGTTTAAACATGCGACAATGCTTTCACTTTTAGGAAGGTTATCTTGTCCTGGGTTTTATTGAAGAGAGGTTGTAAAGGCAGAGACGTCGAAGTGGCTATGGGAGACAGCCTAAGTCAAAAATCAGAAGAGGCCTTTAGGGTGTTTTTTTAAAAACAGTTGTAACAACGCTAGTTCTCAGAAATCAAGCTGTCTAGTTTTTTTTTTAAGCTGCAGCAGTCAGAATCAGTTTGGGTCCCAGAAGAGTTGGAGCTTCAGTAAAATGATACCTAGCTGCTACATTCTCTGAAATCTCTCGATTTTGTTTCCTCCTAGTTTGGAGAATTGCCTGTAAAAATCTGTGTCTGAATTTACATTTTTGTCAAGGGGTGTGTTTATGGGGTGTTACTATATTGGAACAGTTAATTAGTGATAGGTACTATATCTATTATTTAGTTAAGTTTTCCAATAGTTATGTTATTCTAAGTTCCTCTTCCTTTTGTTTGCATTTTAACTGTAGTATTTAAATAAACTGTGTTTTGCTTAACATTGAGTGGTTTGACCAGTTGCATCACAGCTGGAATAGGTACTTCACATCTACCTTTAAAGTAAGAAAAAGTTAGGGTCTAGGCTACCCTTTAAAATATTTTGAAGGGGTCTGGTCTAGTCCATAACAAACGCGATAGTTAAAATATAATCAAAGAAAGAGGAATTTAGAATAGCTTAACCCTTTGGAAAACTTAACAGAATCATAGATTCGGTAACTATTACTAATTAACTGTTCCAATATGGTAAGATCCCATAATCACATCCCTTGACAATAAAGAAAATTCAGAAAAATAGATTTGTCCCGTAGGTAACCCAGTAGCAGAAAGAAACCCCAGCTTTTACCTGCAACCGAGAGACAGAAAAGCAAGCTTCTACGTCTTCAGGCCCACCACAGTAATTGCTTAAAGCTAAACCTAAATCCTAAAAAATAAACTAGAAATCCTCGTCTGTGAGAACTGGCCACACTCATTCAGGCTACTTCCATTGTTCCAACTTTAAAAAATACCCAACATCTCACAAGCTGTTTACTCTAGTGGTTTTGGCAGACTGCTCTGCGCCTCTGCTTTACAATCTCTCTTCAAAAAAACCAGGACAAAATAATCTCTTAAGAGTCATCACAATTTTCTGATCTGTTTTTTTTTAATTATATTGTCAGTTGGATTTTGAAATTCCTGAAGTTGTGGATGACGTTATAGAAATATAATTTTTCTTAAAAAAGCATTATATTCATGCTCTTTGCACATTTGCCTCATCTTATCAAGAATTAATTCCTATTAAGTTGTAAAATGTAGAAACATTTATCACTAGTGTTCTAACGCAATACATGATCATGTAAAAGTGCCTAAACTAAAACTGTAGCGGTCAGTGACAAAGTTAAATAATCTTCTGCGACATTCATCTATTTCAGCATTGGAATAAAATGGATATGTTTACTTGCACTTGAACAGTGGTGCAGAATAAATTTGAAGTCAAAGGTTTATTGTTCCAGAGTGGGGAAAAAAAGCCTGACCATTGTGTTATGTTTGTTTTCTAGAGTATCAGAATGGCTTAAAGGCCCAACACCACAATAACACCATTCCCCACAACCCTGCCATAAACCTCAAAAGGTTTATTTGACAAGTTTTTCAATAAATACATGAGTTAAAGAAAAGTTAAAAATCAATAGCAAGTTAATATTTAATGAAACATCACATACAAACATTTTTAATAGCATTGCTAGTAAAAAAAAATCCAACTTAGCAGAGGAAATTTAATTTTTGTTTGAATCAATCAGATTCAATGTTTAGCTCTAGGGATATGGTATGACCTGTTTCTCGTGAATTGTGCTTACTATACTGTATTTAGCAGAAGCTGTTTAGCCTTAATTAGCTGAACAATAGCGCTGGAGCACAGATCAGGTCATTCTCATTAAGAAGCTAAGCCCCTTGCAAATAGTTTTGCTTGCTATTAGGTTTCAGTGGAGAAATCAGAGATGTCTCCTTCAAACCGATAATTTATTAGTTTATACAATCCCACCAATTGGCTTAAATAAATGCTTATTACAAGTTTAAAATTCCCATAGAAACTCATTTAGTTGGTTGGCACAACCCAATTCAATCCTTTCATCCTCCAGCTAAACCATTACAATCATAACTCTGTTTCGACATTTAGAAGAGACTTCTAATTACTGCACTTTAGATTTCTGAGAGGTTCAGATTTAAACAGACTTGTTTACAAGGGAACTAAAATTCTCAGATACTTCTATTTACCTCAAAAGTTTCCAGCCCACCTGTCAGTTGGGATTAAAGCCTCCCAAAAAAATGACCCTTTATGAAAAAGGTAGTTAAGTACCTCCACTTATGGCTTGAAATGGTCTGAACCTTACATGTACAGAGATGCTAAAACTGCAACACCTTTACTGGTGGCTGCAAAAGTACAATTTCAAGAGAACCATGCTTACAATCTGTAATATTGAGGTGTATATTTGGACTAAAGAAAGCTTTACATACTTTGTTCTGTTTTTCAGATAAAGCATCTCACTTTGATCAAAATTCCAGGAATTCATCATGCTCATATCCAATGAAAGAAAGAACCAGAAGCTCTTTTCTTTTGAACAGACCATTGCAACATTGGCACAGGTTAAGCAGGCATTATTATTTTACTTTTCCCAAAAGTATGATCAATGGTCATTAGCTAGTGCCAATAGTACTTGCTATATAGATATAACCACTGGACAGAATTCACAATTACCTTAAAATCTACAAATTACAAACATATTAAATATTTAACATTCTATTTTATAAATGAAGGTAGTAAGGTGGCAAATCAGAATTAGTAGAAAATAAAACCCAACTGTCAAAACATGTACAACCTCTCCATTAGAGAAGGTGATAAAGATACAAACTCTTCGACTGCACCTCATATATATATATGGATTTCTGATAATTCCTAAGCCCTGAAGTAATAAATGAGTAGTAATCAACATCATAAATAGTATAAAGTTTCAATACGTACAAAGCAGAGAAATGCATTTTCAAAATTCTTTTGCCTCAAAAATTTTAACTTGTGTCGATTTTCTCTAGTTCCTTTCTTCTGTAGAGTCCATTTTTCATAACAGTCTTGTGGTGGTCTTAATACTTAATTTATTGCTTTTGACGTGAATCTTGACAATAAATACCATCAGGCCACAGCAAGTACAGCAAGCCCAGTTTTGCCCACACATACACATTTCCAGTAGGGGTAGCTAGATGGCAAATAGGAACAGTTGTGCAGTTGATTTTTCTCTCTCTTTCTTTATAGACTGGTCAATAATAGTGGTCTCAGCACTTGGCCAATTAAGATTCACTAACTCCACACAAACTGGTGATTATGACGGGAACTTGCCTTGTGTCGCTGCCCCAATTACTGCACAGATGAATTTGCTGATTTCACAAGTAGGATCCGAAGGTGCATTTCGGCACATTAAGTGAACTCTACAGATTTGACTTAGTGCATATATTGCAGACTTAGTCAAGTGAAAGCTTTGTGAAACCTCTCACTGATATTCAATAGATTGAAAGCAGGGGTCAAAATAACTGCTTTTGTGTCATGGATTCTTCTCAAGATTTTCTCAAGGGCTACCTTTTGATTTTCAGGGGTGACTTGTGTATTTGTCGAACCTCCTCTTTCATAAGGAAATCTCGTATCTGTAGTGACTGTGACGAGGTCAGCCAGCTGGACCTCAAAATATGTGTTCCCTGATTGGGGCTGTTAGTCTGGTCCAATCAGGGAACCCTGGCTGATAATATAAAAAGGGGAGTGTTAGAGATCCTGCCACTCTTGGACCTGACACTGAATGAGGCAGTACTGAAGTCAAGAATAGTTCAGGTGTAAATAAAGGTTGACTTGGTGATGATATCAGCCTCTGTGGAGTTATTTCAGTATCTTTCTATGCGTTAACCAAAATAAGTAGTGAAATGCCTCCTTATATAAAAACAATGCAACATTAAACAGATTTTTGAGAAATTATTTCCACAAATGTAAAAAACATAACTTTAGATAGTTTCCTGAAAATTCATGTAAAAATTGAATGCAAGATGCTAACTACCATTTAAGTAAATAATTTTCTGATTATTTGTTTCAACATAAAAAAATCTAAGACTGCAGCCACTATGGTTGCCTTCTCTTTACGGAAAGTTATCTTGCATGTCTTCTCCTCTCAGCATGCTGAGTAATAGGAGTGATTCTTCATAAGTTAATATGAGTGATATGACACTTAATATGAGCAATTCTTCACAAGTTAAAAAGGTAGTATGAGTATACCAGAGAATGAACTGTTACACACTGAGCCTTTTAGATTACGGTATGATCATTGTACATTCTTATGCAAAACTATAGCTGAATTATTCTCTAACTAGCCATGTTGTATCTGAAAGTTAGTAAATGCTACTTTTTGCTTCCATAAAGTTAAGTACTGTGTGCAAGTGCTTTAGGACGTTGGAACAACTTTGCAATAATGTCGTGAAGATGCTCCTCACTAGGCATAAATAGTAGTGTGGACAGTGTTAAGGGGACAAAAAGAAACCTGAAGAACTTAAGAGAAGACTGAAGCTTGCCACATGAATGTTAGAAACATACATTGAAGCATGTTGAGTAAACCAAATGGTAGAATTTATGGAATAATCTTTCAAAATGTAACAGTAGAGCCCGGTATATCTTGAAACACCATCTATTGTGGTCTTCAGACTTAATATGCACTGTATAGTGTTGTAAAGTCATCCAAGCCTGAAAACAGTACTTGGTAGACAAACAGGAGGCTGGAAGAACACAGCAAGCCAGGCAGCATCTGGAGGAAAGGAGAAGTCAATATTTTGGGTATTACCGTTCTTCAGGACTGGATGTGGGGTCAGGGGAACTGCAGATAAAGAGAGAATGGGGAGAAGAGGGGGGTAGCGGAATGGTGGTGATAAGTGGACATCAGTAGTAGGTACAACCTGGTTGGTCGATGGGAGAGATGAATCTGGTTAGTGGCTGGAAGGGAGGGTCTGTAGATGTTATGGAAGGAAGGAGGTAGGGCTGGAAAGGGAGCCAGGGGATAGATGGGAAGTTTAGTTGAAACTGGAGAACTCAGTGTTGAGTCCTCCAGGCTGTAGGGTGCCCAGGCGGAAGATAACGTGTTGTTCCTCAAATTTGAGTTCTGAATTGCTGCAACACTGGAGGAGGCAGAGGACGGACATGTCGGAGGAGGAGTTGGGGAGGGGAGTTGAATTGGGCAGTGACTGGGAGGTTAGGCTGGCTGTTATAGGCCAGGCGAAGATGCTCGGTGAAATGGTCACCTAGTCTATGTTTGGTGTCACTGATGTAGAGAAGACCACATCAGGAGCACTGGATATAGTAGACTAGTTTGGAGGAGATGCAGATGAAGCTCTGTCTCACCTGGAAGCACTGTTTAGGGCCTTGGATGGAGGTGAGGGAGATGGTGTGTGGGGAGGAGTTGCATCTTTTATGGTTACAGGGGAAGGTACCGAGGGGGTTGGTGTGGTTGGTGGGGAGTGTGGCGGGTGGGGAGTGTGGCGCAGGGAATGGTCCTTGTGGAAGGCAGAGAGGGGTGAGGAGTGGAAGACGATCTGGATGGTAAGGTCTGATTGGAATTGGTGGAAGTGTTTGAAAATGATATTGTTGGATGTGGAGGCTAGTGGGGTGCAAAGTAAGAACAAGGAGGACCCTATTTTTATTATGTTTGGAGGAGGCACTGTGGAGGACTATCTGGATGACGGCTCGGTGGGGTTAAAGAGCATTGTTTGAAAAAGGGGGACATCTGGGATGCTTGGAATGCAACGTCTCCTCGTCATAGCAGATGTGATGGAAACGGAGGAATTGGGAAAACGGGATGGAGTTTTTGCAGGATACAAGGTGGGAGGATGTGCAGTCTAGACAGCTACTACACCTCCTCCCATTTTGAATCCTGCAAAAACTCCATCCCGTTTTCCGAATTTTTTCCGTCTCTGTCGCATCTGGTCTGACAAGGAGACGTTCCACTCCCAAGTATCGCAGGTGTCTGCTTTTTTCAAACAACGCTCTTTTCCCCCCCTCCTCCGTTACGCAGATAGCCCTCCATCGTGCCTCCTCCATTCCCAACTCCTCCAAACATAACAAAAATAGGGTGCCCCCTGTCCTCATTTTCTACCCCACCAGCCTCCGCATCCAACATATCATTCCCAAACACCTCTGCCAACTCCAATCAGACCCCACCACCCAGAACATCTTCCACTTCCCACCCCTCTCAGCCTTCCGCAAGGATCATTCCCTTCGCTACTCCTTAGTTCGAGCCATACTCCCCACCAACCACTCCGACCCCCTCTGTACCTTACCCTGCAACCGTAAAAGATGCAACACCTCCCCACACACCATCTCCCTCACCTCCATCCAGACCCTTAAAAACAGTCCTTCCAGGTGAGACAGAACTTCACCTATCTACTAGCTCCAGGGCTCCCGATGTGGTCTTCTCTACATCGGTGACACTAAACGTAGACTAGGTGACTGTTTCGCTAAGCATCTTCACCTGGCCTGTAACGGCCAGCCTAACCTCCTAGTCACAGCCCATTTCAACTCCCCTCTCCCGTTCCTCCTCTGACATGTCCTTCCTTGACCTCCTCCAGTGTTCCAGCGATTCAGAATACAAATTTGAGGAACAACATCTTATCTTCCGCCTGGGCAGCCTACAGCCTGGAGGATTCAACATTGAGTTCTCCAATTTCAAGGAACCTTCCCACCCACCACCCCCCAGCTCCCTTTCCAGCCCCACCTCCTCCCGACCAATCAGGTCGTACCTACTAATAGTGTCCACCTATCGCCACCATTCTGCTATCACTCCCCCTTTATCTGCAGCTCCGCCTGCCCCCACATCCAGTCCTGAAGAAGGGTAATACCCGAAACATTGACTTCTCCTTTCTTCCAGACACTGCCTGGCTTGCTGTGTTCTTCCAGCCTCCTGTTCGTCTACCTTGGATTCCAGCACCTGCAGTTTTTCGTCTGAAAACAGTACTTGATCTGACTTTCTCCTTGACCAGTGTACCTTCGCCCCAAACTAATGGATGTGGGTATAAAACTGCATATCAAAAGATGTACAAAAAATTTGAATTACTTATACAAAGTATATGCTCCACTGTTCGTACTATCATCTGAATAATGGGCTGCATTCTACAAAGGTACTGCAACTGATAGCTCTGTAAATGAAATGAAACAATGAAAATTCTGTTCATTGCAAGTCAGCTTTTTTACACGTTCTTAAGGCTCATGAAGAACAACCGAGACAACTCCAAATCTTTATCAAAAAGATCTACGCGAGGTAGATGTACATTCACAGAATCTGCTAAATATAATCACAAACTGATTTACAATTATCTGATGATCTGGGGTTGAAACAACTGCTTGAGATATGGCAGAAATGGTTGATAGTTTGGTTGAAAAGCCGCGACTTAAGGTGTGACTTAAAAGAGAAAAGAAAGGTAGAGATAGTTACATAATTCCATAAGTTGGGGCCTGGCCATATTTGTTGGAGAGATTAAAGTATAACATGCTCAATAGACTAGAATTTACGGAGCATATTAGGTCACAGGGATAGTTCAGGGTGAGACTGTAAAGCAACTTGGAAACAAGGGTGAGTATTTTGAATAGAGGCATTGCTTGACCAGGAGCTAATGTAGGTCATTCAGCACAACGGAAAATGAGTAAACAGAATTTGGTGAAAGTTAGAACACAGGCAGGAAGAATTCCAAATGACCTCAAGTGTCTGGAGGGTCACGTGGCCAAGGATGTATAGAAATAATAAAATCAAGAGGTAACAAAGGCATGGATGAAGGCTTCAGCTGCAGATAAGTTGAGGGACAAAATTGGGCGATGGTTGGAGGTGGAAATGGGTGATCTTGGTGATGGTACAGTTACGGATAAAGAGATTGATTCAGTCAGTGCAATGGAAATGGAATTGGTGACTGGGAATGAAAACAATAGCTTTTGTCTTCGTAATAATTTTATTGGGGAATATTTCTACTTGTTCCTCAGGATAGTCCTTGGCACAACCATCTTCAATTGCTTCATCAATGACGTCTTCTCCACATCAAGGACCTCTTCTCCATCTTAATGTCAGAAGTGGGGATGTTCTTTGACAATTGTTCAACACCATTTACAGCTCCTCAGATACTGAACCTGCTCATGTCTAAATGCAGCAAGTCCTGAACAATGTTGAGACTTGGGCTGATAGGTAGCAATAAACATTCACAGCACACAAGTGCCGGGCAATGACAATGTCCAACAAGAGAAAGGCTAACTGTCATCCCTTGCCATTCAATAGCGTTACTATTACTGAATCACCCACTATCAACATCCTGGAGGTTATCATCAACTGAAATGGACCAGCCATATAAATACTGTGAATAAAGAGTAAGTCACAGCTAGAAACGCCGTCATGAGTAACCTGTCTCCTGTCTCCCCAAGGCTTTTCCATCGTCTACTACACAAAGTAGTGTGATAGAATACTCTGCACTTGTCTGGACGAGTGTAGTGCCCTTAACACTCAAGACGGTCAACATCATCCAGGACAAGGCAGTCTACTTAACTGGCACCCCATCCACCATCTTCAACATTCACTTCCTTCATCACCGACACAGTAACCGCAAAGTGTACCATGTGCAATATGTACTGCAGCAACTCATCAAAGCTCCTTTAACAACACCTTCAAAACCAACATCCTCTACCATCTGGCAGGACAAGGGCTACAAAGTATCACTAACTTCAACTGGTCCTCCAAGCGAGACACCATCATGACCTAGAACTATCTAACTATGACTTCACTGTTGCTGGGTCAAAATCCTGGAAATTCCCTTCTTAATGACACTATGGGTATAGTCAAGTCTCACAGATGACAAAATAGTGGTTTAAAGTAAAAAGGCTCACCTCCACCTTTTCATGGGCATTTAGGGGTAGGCGTAAATGCTGGCCTAACCAGTGATGTAAACATCCTATGAATAATCAAGAACAACTAGATGTCAAAATAGAGGGGCGGATGGGTGGGAGGGAAGATGGACAGGTCAAGGAGGTGGGATGAAACTAGTAGAGGTGAGTGTAGGTAGGAAGTGGGGGTGGGGGCTGGTCAGTGAGGTGGGAGGAGCGGATAGGTGAGAGAGAAGACGGACAGGTCAATGAGGCGGGGCTGAGAGGGGTGGCTGGTCTTGGGATGAGGTTGGGGGTGGGGTGATCTTGAAGCTCGTGAAATCCATATTGAGACCATTGGATTGTAGGGTTCCAAAGCGGAATATGAGGTGCTGTTCCTCCAGTTTTCGGGCGGTATTGTTGTGACACTGGAGGAGGCCCAGGATGGACACGTCGTCCAGGGAGTGGGAGGGGGAGGTGAAGTGGTTCGCGACTAGGAGGTGTTGTCATTTGTCACGAACCGAGCGTGGGTGCTCCACAAAGCAGTCTCTGAGCCTCCGCTTGGTCTCCCCGATGTAGAGGAGGCCACTTCGGGAACAGCGGATACAATAGACCACATTAGCGGATGTGCAGGTGAACATCTGTTTAATGTGGACGGTTTTCTTGGGGCCTGGGATGGAGGTGAGGGGGGAGGTGTAGGGGCAGGTGTAGCACCTCCTGTGGTTGCAGGGAAAGGTGCCAGTGGTGGTGGGGCTAGTGGGGAGTGTAGAGTGGATGAGGGAGTCGCGGAGAGAGCGGTCCCTCTGGAAGGCAGATAAGGATGGGGAGGAAAATATAGCCTTGGTAGTGGGGTCAGATTGCAGGTGGCGGAAGTGGCGGAGAATGATGCGTTGAATCTGGAGGTTAATGGGATGAAACGTGAGGACAAGGGGAATTCTGTCTTTGTTTTTATTGTGGGGAGGGGGTGTGAGGGCTGAGGTGCGGGAAACGCAAGAGATGCGGTCAAGGGCGTTTTCCACCACTGTGGTGGTGGTGGGGGGTGGGGATGGGGTTGGAATTGCGGTCCTTGAAAAATGAGGACATCTGGGATGTCCGGGAGTGGAATGCCTCATCTTGGGAGCAGATGCGGCGGAGGTGGAGGAATTGGGAATAGAGAATGGCATTCTTACAGGAAGGTGGGTGAGAGAGGTGAAGTCTCGGTAGCTGGGGAGTTGGTAGGCTTGAAATAGATATCAGTTTCAAGGTGGTTACCAGAGATGGAGACAGAGAGGTCCAGGAAGGAGAGAGAGGTATCAGAGATGATCCAGGTGAACTTTAGGTTGGGGTGAAAGGTGTCAGTAAAATTGATGAACTGTTCGAGCTTCTCGTGGCAGCTTCGTCCCCACCTCCTTTGACCTGTCCGTCTTCCCTCCCACCTGTCCACCCCTCCCTCCTCACTGACCAACACCCATCTCAACTTCCTACCTACACTCATTTTACTAGCTTCATCCCCGCCTCCTTGACCTGTCCGTCTTCCTTCCCACCTGTCCGCCCCTCCCTCCTCACTGACCAACCCCCATCCTAACTTCCTACCTACACTCACTTTACTAGCTTCATTCCCCGCCTTCTTGACCTGTCCGTCTTCTCTCCACCTATCTGCTCCACTATTCACCTTCTATCACTGCCCTCCCCCTCTCTATTTATTTCACAGCCCCCTTCCCCTTCCCCATTTCTGAAGAAGGGTCAAGACCTAAAACGTCAGCTTTCCTGCTCCTATGATGCTGCCTGGCTGCTGTGTTCCTCCAGCTCCACACCTTGTTATCTCAGACTCCAGCATCGGCAGTTCCTACTATCTCTAGATGTCATAAAAGTAGTTAGTCAGTTTAGAAATTGAGACAGGTTTAAAAGTGATGGGTTTTGAGGTAGAGTTGGGTGTCCTCAGGACCATAGGAAAACTGACGTCATAATTTTAAGATATTTCATCAAGGGATAGCACGTAGATGAAATCAAGTGGCCAACATCAGTTTGGTTGGGGAACACCAGAGTTAGTCACAGACAGTGAGAAGTTAAGTTATTTCAGGTGATTCTCTAACCAGAACTAGATTAAAAACAATTGAAACTACACAAATGCAGTTCTCCCGAAGCCAGATGACAATATAGAGAATATAATAATAAATTGTTAAATCTTTGTTAAAGCTATAAACTTGGTGTCTGGTATCAGTTACTGACAAAGTCTAGTATTGGTTATTCAAAAAGTC
This sequence comes from Rhincodon typus, assembly GCF_021869965.1. Taxonomy (NCBI): domain Eukaryota; kingdom Metazoa; phylum Chordata; class Chondrichthyes; order Orectolobiformes; family Rhincodontidae; genus Rhincodon; species Rhincodon typus. Next base: position 22,203,368 of record NC_063340.1, on the reverse strand, counting down.
TGGTTAGAAATGACTGGGTTCATTTTGAGAGTTAGTGGATATTTTAATTTTATTGTGTTGCAAATACAGGGATAGGGAGGTTGAGTTGATTTGGCTGTTTGGCTTCTTATAACACTGACTCGAAATTAAGTTTACTTCTCCCAGCTTCAGACACAAAAGAATGCTAGGAAGGTGGGAGGGTTCATGATTGAGGTGTAAAAACCAAAATGAACTCAAAAAAGTACAGGAAAATCATAAAATGGGGGAAATGTAGTTTATATTTTAGGACAATTAATCAAGTTTATTCCACATCAACAGATCATTAAATATATGCTACATTAAACACATGAGGATTCTATCAGTTCTCATTTTCACATTGTCTCTGATTCTGTACTTTCACTTAACATGGTAGTAGTTGAACTATTTATTTCACCTATCTGAATTCCCAAAATGTTGAGCAATGAGGAAGAAAAGTGATCCTGCCTCCTTCACATGGCAACATGGCTGAGATTAATCTCCTGCCAAACTTGAGGCAGCAACCCATCATTTAGCACTATAGACTGATGCTAAAAACACATTACACCTCATTGTCAGCCTTAAAAGTATCAACAAAAATTAAAATGAAATTGGCTCCAATTATGATTTCTTGCAATCCCCAATATTTAGTGCTCAACCATTGATTGCCATGTCTTCAACTGCCAAGTTCCTAAGCTCTAGAATTCCTTTCCTAAACCTCTGTGGCTTTCTCTCTTCCTGTAGATGCTGCTCAAAAGCCTGCCTTTGACCAAGCTTTTGGATTTGTCCCAATATTTCCCAATTTCACATCTCACTCTAGGCTTTAAGGACTAAAATCTCAGATGACGTGCTAATGCAGGACTGTCTTAAGTGCCATCTTTTGGATGAGACCTTAAACTCTGGCCCAAAGTGCCCGCTCTACTTGCATGATTCAACGTAAAAGATCCCTTGATTCTGTTTTGAAGGACTAACGTGTTATCCCTGGTGTCCTGGCACATAGTTATTGCTCAATTAATGCCACAAAATGGATTATGTGGTCATTATGACCAGATGTGGGACATTTTAGTGCTCAAATTAGTTTACATATTTCCCACATTGCAAGAACGACTACTGCAAAAACACCTCTCTGGTTGCTAAGTGATTTGGACATCCGCTCGTTGTGAAAGGTGCGGTATAACTGCAACTGTTTTTCTGTGTGTGTTAAACTTTAATGCTCCTATGAAGTGCTTTAAGGCATTTCCCTATGTTAGAATTGCTACATAACTTGCAAGTTGTTCACAATTTGCCAGTTCTTTTGTACTGTCCATGAAGACTAGATAGATATTTTATCATAACATTTTCAGAGATGGTATTACACACATCGGGAAGAGGTGATCTTGAAGCCACTTGGGGCTTGAGATCTCTTGGCTCAGAGTGGGGACATTACCAATGCGCCATGCAGCCTGATGAATGACCATGTACACTGCACTTAAAAGAGGTATCACTCAATAATACTGATAATTTGCAGATTGTGTATTGGTCTAGCTCTCTGCCCCAACTTGATTTTTATATACATATATACAAGTGTAAACTTCAGTCATTGTGTCTTTGAACACTGAAGATGGTTCTTGGAGTTGTCCCATATTACTATTGCTCCACCAATTAACACTGATAAAGAAGTAATTTACTCATTGTTTGTGTCATTCTACCGAACTTGCTGTTGTGTTTGCCCATTTATAAATTTATAATATTATGTTAGTATAACTTTGTGTGGGATTGGATTGAAGCAATGAAAGCAATTCTGTTTTACTAATACCATCAAAAACTTCAGGTGTCTGTTGCACTTGACATGATTAAAATCTTCAGCAATAATCAAATTTAAAATTAAATTTAAATAGTTTAGAAGGTATTTTTAGCATCTTTGAAATTTATCGAAGAAAGTAAGTGCCATTATACTAACTGCAGTGTTTGCTGTGACAATTATCAAGGACCTTACACTAAAGTATCTTGGAAAAGAACAAAAACAAAGTTGCTGGAAAAGCTCAGTAGGTCTGGCAGTACCTGTGAAGGAAAAACCAGAGTTAATGTTTTGGGTCCGGTGACCCTTCCTCAGAAATGATGGTGGCTGGGAAAACCTCAGTTTATATGCAGAAAAAAGGGGAGGGGGATGGGGTAGGGAGTAAACGATAGGATAGAGCCTAAAGAGAGAGAAGATCAGCTGGACAGACAAAGAGTTGATAACAATCAGGCTGGTAGGGTGAATGGTTGTTAATGGGGACTATTAGTGACTAACAACAGGCAGTGTATAATGGCAGGCTATGTGGTAACAAGGCCTGGTGTATGGGGTAGGGGGCTGGGACATGGGAGAGTTTAGGCTCTAAAATTATTGAACTCGATATTGAGTCCGGAGGGCTGCAGGGTCCCCAAGCGGAAAATGAGGTGTTGATCCTCCAGCTTGCATTGAGCTTCGCTAGAACACTGCAGCAAGCCAGAGACAGACATGTTGGTCAGGGAACAGGGTGGTGTGTTAAAGTGGCAGGCAACGGGTAGTTCAGGGTCTTATTTGCGAGCAGAACGTAGATGTTCTGCGAAGCGGTCACCTTGCCACCATCGCCACTGCTGAAGCTGTCAGGAGGAACAGACCAGACCCACTGACAGTGAAGTCTTCGATAAGGCTGTGGCCCCTATAGCCAAGAGGAATGGATATTCAGATCCACCATGCTGTCATCGTGACAGAAGACCCATGCACCTGCCTTCCTTTATCATTGCCACAGATAAAAAGAAAAGGTGAACTTTGATACAAAACAGAAATGAAGAAATGAAACAAAAAAACCCAATAAGAACAAGGCTGGTTAGGTAAGTGGGAGCAAGGCATAGATCCCGAACACTTCCTACCCTGCTGCTGCCGCGACCTTGGGGCAGCATATACATGAGAAATGGAAGGGAATGTGAACAGATTTTTGATAGGGTTCTGGAGGAATAATTTGGGAATGGAAAGAAAAATCATGGCTTTGTTCAAGAATTAGGGATGGGCAATAAATGCTGCCTGGCCAGCAACACCCCCATCCTGTGAATGAATAAAGAAAAAACAAGAATACTTGCCAATTACCTCCTTAGTCACTTCTTATACATTTAATTAAAACATGCATCCTAATGTTTAGATTTACATATTAATATTGTTAACTATCAACCTTTTCAAGACTATTTTCAATATTCTCATCCTCTTCAGTTGCTGTGTTGTATTACTGTCCAATCCTCCATGAAGTTTCACTGTGCAGCACTTTTTATTATCCTTGCCTGATTCCATTCTTATGGTCTCTCAGGGGAAAACAAAAGCAGTAGCCAGTTCAACGGCAGTACAGTTGGCACTGTTGTACAGCAAGAGGATTGAAGTGTAGGCAAACAATAGTGATAGGGAACTCTATTGCCAGAGGGAAGATAAACATTTTTGTGGCCAGGAGCAAGACTCCATATCGTGAGTTGCCTCCCTGGTGCCAAAATCAAGGATGTCTCTGAGTGGGCAATAGAACATTCTGATAGGGGAGGGTATGCAGCCAGAGGTCATGGCCTACACTGGTACTGAAGGCATAGGCAGGAAGCGATATTCGGTCCTGCAAAGGGAATTAGGTAGAAAGTTGAAAAGCAGGATCTCTAGGGTTGTAATCTCAGGATTACTCCCTGTACTACATGCTCAAGAGGTCAGAAATAGGAAGATTATACAGTTGAATGTGTGGCTGAAGAGCTGATGTAGGAGGGAGGGCATCAGATATCCCAAACTTTGGGATCTCTTCTAGGGCAGGAGACACCTGTATAAGAGGATGGGTCGCATCTAAACTGAAGGGGCACCAATATTCTTGCAAGGAGGTTTGACAGTGCCAATGCAGTTGAAGGGCGAGTTACAGTCAGTCCTGAACGATTAAAAGATGTGAAACTGCAGTGGGCATTATGGAAAAAGTAGTAGTCCCTCAGACAGATTTCTCATACGATACGTTACTAAGGACAGATTGCCTGCGAAGCTTGATTTTTGTTGATGCAGTTACATTGACTGTCGATGAGACAGATGATCAAAAGTAGCAAACAGTTACAAATGTGAGATGCCATTTCCAATGAAGTGTTACTTGTTGCACTAATGTTTCCTTCCAACGTTTTCTTTTTAGTTTCCCTCTCACTACGTGTACTGTGAAGGACTATTTGCAGCTTGCAGCAATTGACTTGGTGCACAGCGTTTAAACATGGCACCAAGTGGTGAAAATCCCTAAAGAATGCCACACTAGTATTTTGCCACTGGTAAGTGTAAGATTGCAAGAAAGTAGTGCCAGAGAATTCTTGTAGTGTGTGCATAATCGGTTGAGTTGTGGAGAACTGTAAGAGATAACTCATATGAGCTCATGGAGATAAACTCTACATGAAACTTCCCAATATTTTCAATTAGTTGATTTTTAGTAAAATTCAGCCCATGGAGTCAGAGTATTTCACCTGAAAATGTGTGGAATTTCAGAGCTGTACTATATAGAAAGAAATATTAAGAAAGTAAATAAAAATGTCTGAAGCCTTGAATTGCTGGACAATCAAAATGGCAGTGAATTGTCTACATTCTGCTTCTGTATTGATACTAAGGAAGACAGTCATAGAATTTTACAGCACAGAAACAGACCCTTTGGTTCAATTGGTTAGTGCCAACCAGACGTCCCAATCCGACCTAGTCCCATTTGCCACCAAACCTTTCATATACAAATACCCATACAGATGCATTTTAAATGTTGTAATTGTACCCGTCTCTGACATTTCCCCTGGCAGTTTGTTCTGTACATACACCACCATCTATGTGAAAAAGTAACCCTTCAGGTCCTTTTTAAATCTTACCCCCTCTCATCTTCAACCTATGCCATTTAGTTTTGGACTCCCCAACCCTAGGATAAAGGCCTTGGCTATTCCCCTTATCCATGAGATAGGACTGGAATATCTTTGCACTCTCAAACATAAAACTATGAGACAGCAATAAAATTAATTAAAATATCTAAGCCAAAAGAGGAGCAACTGCTATTAGTGCTGGGGAAAAATTGCTACCAGCTGCACTGCAGCCTAGATCTCAGTAAGAAGTTCAAAAGTCAGACAGGAGTAATTTTGCAGGATTTGAAGATACAATTTGAACCCCATAGCAATGTTACATTTCAAGGACGTTTGTTCAATATCAGAGCTCAAGTGTGAGGGAGACTATGGAATCAGTATGTGATGGTACTGATATGTCTCGCTGAATTCTGAGAGCTTGGACAATTGCAAGTTAATCTAATCAGACACAGCATTGTCTTATGCATAAGGGATCATGCCATCAGAACACATCTGCTGACACAGGAGAAACTTACTCTTGAGAAAGCTCTAAACATGTGCAGAAGCTATGAGGTCGTCAATTATCAGCTAGAGCGCATTAATGGGAAACAGATAAAGCTTTGCATATACTGAAAGATATTCCAAGCAAACAGATAGGGTAAAAGGAAGAAATACTTTCAGAAAAGCCAGCAGAAAGATCAAAGCGAGAGGATAGGGGGGATATTACACAAAAGAAAAGGAAGCACATCGAGTGTGGAGAACGCAGTGCTCGAACAGCTAGATGTTAAATCACTGTACATACAAGCATTTAGTTAGAACGAAACAAAACAAGCCGATAAAGATAGCTGCTGTGTAAATATCAGCTGATATTTTTGACAAATCACATTACACCATCCAGATGGATGGCATTGTCAAATCCAAGATGATAAATGGTTTGAAACTGCTAGAATGGAGACTGCAGGAGATGAGCATCAAGTCAGCAGGAAGTGTCCAATAACATAAATGCTTCATGGAACATCATTAGTTTCATCGAACTGCAAAGTACCTTAAAATGGTGACCCAAAAATGAATTGCAAGTACTGCAAGAGGACTTTAGTAGAGGAGTATTGAGATCTTGCTTCAATTGAATAACAGCTTGGTTAGACTGCACTTGGAGTACGTCTGCAGTTTTGGTCTCTATATCTCAGGAAAGAAATTATTGCCATAGAGGGAGTGCAAAAAAGGATCACTACACTTGTTCTTGGAATAGTGGGACTGTTCCATGAAGGGAAATTGGGAAAACTGACCTGTATTCTCCAGACTTTCAAAGAATGAGAGGTGATTTCATTGAAACCTACAAAATACTTAAAGAGGTAGATAGGGTAAATGTATGCAAGATGCTTTCCCTCACTGAGGGGTCTAAAACCGGGGAGGGTACAATTTTAAAAATAATGGGGCATCACTCAGGTCCGAGATGAGGAGAAATTATTTTAATCAGAAGGCTGTGAAACTTGGAATTTTTACTCTCGAAGTCTATGGAGGCTCAGTCTTGGAGTGCATTAAAAGTTGAATGAGGTAGAGGGGATGGAGTGAATAAAAGGCATTGAAATGTTCAATTAATCATGACTCTACTGAATGACAGAGCAGGCTCAACAGCCTTCCTAAACCAAGAGGATAAATTAAGCTGAGTCCAATGCAATGAGAAGAAACAATGGGAGTTTCAGACACTAGACATTCAGTAAAATCTGCTCATCACAATTAAAGCAAGTCTAAAATATGGACTAGTAACCCTAGATGTATCAATAGGGATTTGCAATGCAGCCGACTGAGCTATTGACTGCTGAACGGATACTAGAAAATTACAAAGATGTTTTTATAGCTGCTGGATGTCTGCCTGGGGAATATCATATCAAACAAGTGAGTGAGAAACTAACACAACATTTGCCGAGGACATTTAGAGCTGTCCTTGCTCCAGCTGAAGGGCGAAACAGAAGATCTAGAAAAGAAAGGAGTTATCAATGAAGTGGCATTTCCTACCAGGCATGATTAACAACATGACAGCAGTGAAAAAAAAAAGGAAAACTGAGTCTGCATAGATCTAAAAAGTTGCAGCAAAGCTTTGAAGAGATCACACCACCCATGGCAACCACTGATGACACTTTGCCACATCACATCAAGGCAAAGGTCTTTAGTACCCTTAATGTGAAGCTGGACGAAAGCAGAAGTTTTTGAACTGCATCTGGGCACCACTTAGGAGATAAAGATTGTTGCATTATGCTGTCTGTTATATCCAATACTCCAGAAGAATATCAACACAGGCAGGATAGGAAAGCTTGTGACCTTCCCAGAGTGGAAGATCTGCCAGTCTATTAATGTGGAGACTCTAAGGAATGAGCCATCACTGACCATGATCGGAATTCAGTGAGATTACGACAGAGAGATTGCTAGATGAACCTGAAGCTAGACAAAAAAAAATTGCAATGGCGGGGACTGAAGTCAAGACCATAGGTCATGTGCTGACAACAAAAGGACTTCACTTAAACCCTGACAAAGTGACAGCAATACAGAGATGTAGTAGCCAACATATGAAAGTAATGCAATAATTTGTTGAATTTGTGAACTATACTTGAACCTCATGTGATATGGATCTGCGCATTCACGAGGTCAACCCCAGAACTGATTTCTCTTTTTCCTAATTGACAGGTCCTGCCAGATCATGCAGTTGATAGTGGATTTCTATTCTAGCACTATCCGCGTTTTTGTGTTATCTGCAGAGGTCCATGTCACTATCTGCTGTGGGTAACAAGAATTCGGTCTATTTAGAAAACTTCTTGCTATTTTGACATCAGCGTGTGAATACCTACGCAAGGACAATGTTAAGGATGCGCAGTGGTGTTGGGTATAGCATAAATCAGCTTTCACAAGAGTCAAACAACTAGCAATGACAATACCAGTGTTGAGGTACTACGATGTCAACGATGAAGATACTTTGCCATGCGATGCCAGTGAAACAGGACTTGGAAGAACCCATATGAGTCAAGGACGAGCAGTTCAGCTGCATCTAGGGTTTTAATGCAAACTGAAAAATGCTACTCTCAGATAGAGAAAGAGCACTATTGTCTTTGCTTAAGAGTATTTTAATCAACAGTTGTTTCAAAGAGTCAATATGACAATTTGGTCCAACTACTAGCCACTTCAAGGTATCTTCCTCAAATTGCTTCTATCTCTTCTAACATGTCTGCAAAGAAAGCTTTTCATTTGCAGATGTATTATCTGGATGTAACATACAAGCAAGGGAAATGAATGTACATTGCTGATAAGCTGTTGAGAGCAACACTCCTGAAAAAGAGAGTTGAGGCTGGTGAAAGATTATGAAATCTTCCAGCTTGAACATGAAGCAACAGTTCTACATGGACTGGAGTTTTTTTCAACTCAGCCGAGACTCTGAATCTGAAAGAAAAACATCTTAATCAAATCAAGCAAACTATTCAACAAATGCAACTCTAAGTGCTGCAGGAAATTTTTTAATATTATTCATTCACAGGATGAGGGCATCGCTGGCTAGGCCAACATTTATTGCCCATCCCTAAAGGAGTGATGAAATTATGGCACGAACATATCGAAGGCACACTTGCTGCTATTACAGAGTATCCAGCATGCAGTGGTAAATTGATAGCTCAAGAAGTTATCTGTACAAAGGAAATAGAGTCATCATTCCCATACAGAGGGCAAATGAGATGAAGCGCGTCCATGCAAATCATTAAGGAATGGAGTCTAATCTGAGGAAAGCCAAGAGAAGAACTATAAGGGGCATATTAAATGTGATATCTAATGCAGATCATGAATGAAGCTTGAACTAGATCTCTTTACACTTGCAGGAATTGATTATCTTCTCAGTACTATTCTGACTACTGGGGAAGTAGTGGTGGACTGAGCGTAGCGTGGATATTGCAGCTGCTTCTGAGTTGCAGGCTTTCTTGTATAATTCTTATGGTTTTTTCTACATTTTAGAATCATAAGGTTTTCATTTTGAATCATTTTGGAACTCTTGTAGTCCTAATATTTACAAAGAAAATGTGAAGTAGTATTGATTTTATAAATGGAGTTAATGTGAGAGGGGGTGCCATGTGTTTGCCAAGTACTGATCTGGAGAGATTTTTTTTTCCTCTGTTTTAAACTTTTATATTTTGTAAAATATGTCTTAAAATAAACAAACGTGAAGGAGAGTTTGTTTTGCATTTGCTAAAGAGAGTTTTATTTCAACAGTTTCTTTTTCCAATGGAGTTTGTATTTGTTGAGTTTCAATCTGTAGAGCAATTTTGCTTTTATTTTTGACAAACAATTTACATAAAAAAAAGGTATGTGAAGGAGAGATTTTTTTTTAATGGAGCTTATGGAGAGGCCTACACATGGACAGCTGTGGACAGAGCTTTTTTGATATCCGGAAACTGAAAGCAGAATGTTGGATAATTTTAGGAGGAGGAGATTTTTTAATTTAATCAGCAAAGCATTTGATTTCTTTTTAATATTGAAATTATTTTTCTTATTTTTTTCCATGCTTAATATTAAATCTGTGGGTAGGGAAAGGTGGTTTATTTTTATATATAAGGTGCTACTGAGGGCTTATTTTTTAGGCTTAATGTCACTGAGGGCATACAAGAGACATCATGTGTTGACAAGCAGATTTAGGGAAGTAATTACACAATAGGATCAGATGGATGGCTGACTGTCAAGAAAGGTAAGAAGGCAGTTCAGAAGTCTCCTGGACCTGTTCCCCTCTCAAACATATATTCCTTTTTGGCTACTGTTGAAATAAATAGTCTCTCAGGAGGAAAAACGAAAGGTAATCAAGATCTTCAACACTATGAATCAATCTTGTGTTAAATGAGGATTGTCAAGATTTAAAAGAATAATTGTTACAGGGGACTGTCCTGTCAGGAGCACAGGCGGCAGGATGGCTCAGTGGTTAGCACTGCTGCCTCACAGCACCAGTTCAATTCCACCTTTGGGCGACTATCTGTGTGGAGTTTGCACATTCTCCCCGTATCTATGTGGGTTTCCTCTGGGTACTCCGGTTTTCTCCCACAGTCCAAAGATGTGCAAGTTAGGTGGATTGGCCATATTAAATTGCCCAAAGTGTTCAGGGATGTGTAGCTTAGGTGGGTTATAAAGGGATGGGTCTGGGTGGGATGCTCCAAGGGTCGGTGTGTACTTGTTGGGCTGAAGGGCCTGTTTCCACATCATAGGGATTCTATGATTCTACATGAGATTCCGCGGCAGTGAGCATGAATTTAGGACAGAATATTGCTTTCCTGGTGCCAGGGTTAAGGACATCTCAAAGCATTTGAAGTATATTGTCAAAGGTGTGGTGAAGGCTTTCTAAGTAACAGTGAAAATAGAAAGAAAGATGAGGATAGTTCTGAACTAGAAAAAAGCAAGTTAATTAGAAAAGACAGACAAGAGCAAGTCAGAGAATGAAGTAACTCTGAAGAATTAAACTGCATTTATTTCAGTGCAAGAGGTCTTATAGGTAAGGTAGATGAACTCAGGGCATGTATGGGAACATGGGACTGGGATGTCATAGTTATGACGGAAATTTGACTGAGGGAAGGACAGGATTGACAGGTCAATGTTCCAGGTGTTAGATGTTTTAGCAAGAATAGGAGAGGTGAGAGAGGAGGGGAAACATTATACTGTATGTAGAGAAGATACTTCTGAGGGATTGTCCAATGAAAATATATGGTATGAAATTAGAAATAAGAAAGGGATGATCACCTTGATGGATTATACTATAGGTCCACCAACAGTCAGAGTGAAATTGAGAAGCAAATATGTATAGAGATCTCAAATATATGCAAGAATAATAAGGTCATAATTAAAGGGGATTTTAATTTTCAAAACATTGACTGGGACTGCCATAATGTTAAAGTTTGGATGGTGGAGACATTGTTAAATGTGTTCAAGAAAATTTTCTTTACCAATATGTAAATATTCCGACTATAAGAGGAGCAAAACATGACCTTCTCTTCGGAAATAAGGCAGAGCAAGTGACTGCGGTGTTAGTAAGGGAACACTTTTGGACTAGTGATCATAATACTATTAGTTTTAAAATAGTTATGGAAAAAAATGTCTTCCATAAAAGTTAAAGTTCTTAATTGGAGTACAGCAAATTTTAAGGGTATTAAACAAGAACTTTCAAAAGTTGATTAGAGTAGACTGTTCGCAGAAAAAGGACAACTGACAAGGGAGTGGCTTTCAGAGGTATGATAACGAGAGTTCAGAGGCATTTATGATCTTTCAGAGTGAAAGCCAAGGCTGGTTAAGATTTGGGAACAATGAATGAATTCAGATATCGAGGTTCTAGTCAAGAATAAAAAGGAATCATATATTAGATATAGATGACTGAGATCAACTGAATCTCTTGAAGAGTATAAAGAATGTAGGGGCATTCTTAAGAAGGAAGTCAGGAAGGCATACAGGGGATGTAAGATAGGTTTGGCAGAAAAGGTAAAGGATAATCCAAAAAGATTAATCCAAAGAGAGGTGATCTGATAGAAGTTTGAGGGAGAGGTGACCTGATAGAAGTTTATAAAATAGTGAGAGGTATAGATAGAATTGATTGTAGTTGTCTTTTCCCTATGATGGGGAATTTCAAGACTCGGGGGCACGTTTTTAAGCTGAGAGGAGAGAGCTTTAAAAAAGACGTAAGAGGCAAATGTTTTACTCAGAGGGTGGTTCGTGTGTGGAATGAACTTCCTGATGAAGTGGTAGATGCGGGTACAATTACAACATTTAAAAGACATTTGGATGGATACATGATTAGGAAAGGTTTGGAGGGTTATGGGCCAGGAGCAGGCAGGTGGGACTAGTTTAGTGTGGGATTATGTTTGGCATGGACTGGTTGGACTAAAGGCGTCTGTTTTCATGCTATATGGCTCTATGACTCTAAGTACATTAAGAGTAAAACAGCAACTAGAGACAGAATAAGGCACTTTAAAGATCAATGAGGTATTCTTTGCATTGAACCTCAGGGGAGTGGAGAGATATTAAATAAAAATTTCACTTCAGTTTTTACTGTTAAGAAAGAAATAGAGGCTAGAGAACTCAGGAAAATAAGAATTGATCTTTTGGAAACAGTTCACATTACAGAAGAGGAAGTGCTGTAGGTCATAATAAAACAAAGATACTGCGGTTGGTTTGCTCGCTGAGCTGGTTCATTAGTTTGCAGACATTTCATTACCCTGCTGGCTAACATCATCAGTGCAGCCTCTGAAGAAGCATTGTTGTGTTTTCCCGCTTGTTATTTAAACTCTGGGGTCCGTTGGAGTTGATTACATCATTTCTGGCTTTTCTTTGCAGTGTTGTGTATAGAGGATCTAATTCTATGTGTTTATTGATGGCCTTCTTGGTGGAGAACCAGGCCTTTAGAAATTCCCGTGCTTGTCTCCGCTTAGCTTGTCCTAGGATCCTGACGTTGTCCCAATTGAATTGGTGGTTCTCCTTGTCTGTGTGTATGGAGATGAGTGAGTATTGGTCGCATCTTTTTGTTGCCAGTTGGTGTTCGTGTATTCTTTTAGCCAGTTTCCTTCCTGTCTGTCCAATGTAATATTTGTTGCAGTCCTTGTATATTACGTTGGTTCTGTCCATAGTGAATAAGGGGTCTTTGGTTCTTGTTAGCAGTTGGTGTAGGGTTGATGTACGTTTGTGTGCTACTCTGATGTCAATTCAGATATGTTCTTGATGTACGGTAACATGACAAGTGTGTCGGGGCGTTCTGCATCTTCCTCTTGTTGTTTGTGTGACAGGCATCATCGGACCCAGCTGCTCCGGTATCCGTTATCTCTAATTATTTGGCGGAGGTATTCTTCTTCATTTTGGCGTAGTTCTGGGTTGCACCAACTAGCAACAAAAAGACACAACCAATACTCATTCATCTCCATACACATGGATAAGGAGAACTACCAGTTCAATTGGGACAACGTCAGGATCCTAGGACAGGCCAAACAGAGACAAGCAAAGGAATTTCTAGAGGCCTGGTTCTCCACCAAGAAGGCCATCAATAAACACATAGAATTAGATCCTATATACACACCACTGCAGAGAAAAACTGGAAAGAAATAATCAACTCCAATGGACCCCAGAGTTTAAATAACAAGCGGGAAATCACAACAACGCTTCATCAGAGGCTGCACTGATGATGTTACCTAGCAGGATAATGAAACGGCTGCAAACTAACGAACCAGCTTGGCAAGCAAACCAATTACAGCATCTACAACCCGAGCTACAAATCTATTCAAGAACCTAAAACAAAGATAGATAAATCTCCAGGACCTGATTAAGTGTATCCCAGGATGTTATGAGAAGTTAGAGAAGAAATTGCAGGGCCCTTAGCAGAAATATTTGTATTTGTTCTGGGGACCTGGGTTCAAATCCAGCTATGGCAGATGGTGGAATTTGAATTCAATAAATCTCTGGAATTAAGGACCTAATGATGACCATGAATCCATTGTCAATTGTTGGAAAAACCCATCTGGTTCACTATTGTCCTTTAGGGAAGGAAACTGCCCATCCTTACCTGGTCTGGCCTATATATGACTCCAGACCAACAGCAATGTGGTTGACTCTTAACTGCCCTCTGGGCATTTAGGGATAGGCAATAAATGCTGCCTAGCCAGCAATGTCCCTCATCCCATGAATAAAGGAAAGGATAAAGAAAAGATCATCTATAATCACGGGTGGAGCATCGGAGGACTGGAGGGTGGCTAATGTTTTGCCATTGTTTAAGAAAGGCTGTAAGGAGAAGTCTGGAACCTATAGAGCTGAGAGTCTGACATCAGTGGTGGGTAAGTTGTTGGAGGTGTTTCTGAAAGATAGGATCTACATGCATGTGGAGCGGCAAGGACTGATTAGTGATAATCAGCATGGTTTTGTTCGAGGGAAATTGTGTCTCACAAACTTGATTGAGTTTTTGAGGAATTAACCAAAAAGATTGATGAGGGCAGAGCAGTAGACGTTATTTACTTGGACTTTAGTAAAGCCTTTGACAAGGTTCCGCATGGTAGATGCATTAGTAGAAGTTAGATCACATGGGATTCAGGGTGATCTTGCTAATTGGATACAAAGTTGGTTTTATGGTAGCAGATAGAGGGTGATGGTGCAGGGTTGTTTTTTGGACTGGAGACCTGTGACCGGCAGTGTTCCACAGGTATCGGTACTGGATCCACTTTTGTTTGTCACTTATATAAATGATCTGGATGAGAATACAGGAAGCACAGTTAGTCAGTTTGCAGATGACACCAAAATTGGTGGTATATTGGACAATGACGAAGGTTATCTAAGATTATGAAGAGATTTTGATCAACTGGGTCAATGGGTTTAGGAGTGGCAGATGGAGTTTAATTTGGATAAATGTGAGGTATTGCATTTTGGTAATACAAACAAGGACAGGACTTGTACAAATAATGGCAAGGCCCTGGACAGTGTTGCAGAACAGAGACACCTAGGGGTTTCGGTATATAATTCGTTGAAATTTGCATCACAGGTAGACAAGAGGTTAAGAAGGCATTTAACACACTTGTCTTCATTGCTCAGACCTTTGAGTATAGGACTTGGGTGTCATGTTGAGGCTGCACAGAATGATGAGGTCTCTTCTGGAGTACTGTGTACAGTTTTGGATATCCCTGTTATATGAAGAATATTATTAAAATGGAGAGGGTTCAGAAAAAATTTACCAGGATGTTACTGGGAATGGAGGGTTTGAGATATAAAAATAGATTTGAAAGGCTGGGACCTTTTACACTGGAGATTGAGGGGTGGCCTTATTAAGGTTTATAAAACCATGAGGGGTATAGATAAGGTGAATGACAAGGGTCTTATCCCTGTAAGGGCAAATTCAAAACTGGGTGGCATATTTTTAAGGTGACAGGGGAAAGATTTAAAAAGGACATGAGGGGCAACTTTTTTACACAGAGAATGGCTCATGTGTGGAATGAACTACCATAGACAGTAGTGGATGCAGGTATGATTGCAACGTTTAAAAGACATTTGGACAAGTTTGTGAATAAGCGGGGAAGGTTTGGACAGATACAGGCCAAGCACAAGCAGGTGCGGCTAGTTTAATTTGGGAATGTGGTCGGCATGGACTGGTTGGACCAAAGGATCTGTTCCCTTGTTGTATGACTTTGAGTTAGACCAGCTGACATCAATGACTGCTAATGAGAGTGTAGAATGCCTGATGTGATGAGTAATAATGACTTCCAATTTATGAGTTAAGAATTCAGACATATCATAAAGAATTGGGAAATTCAAAACCATGCATAATACTGTCCTTCATTAATTAGAAGGGCTGAAGCAGTAACGAAAATCGCCAAAGGGATCACAGAAAACTGAAGAAAATCTAGCACATACTTGTACATGGCAATCCTTAAGTGGAGAAATACACCTCTAGTATGTAAAGTAGTCCAGCCCAAAAACTAATATCACCATGGCATGGCGGCTCAGTAGTTAGAACTGCTGCCTCAATTCCACCCTTGGGCCACTGTGTGGAGTTTACACATTCTTTCCGTACCTGTGTGGATTTCCTCTGGGTGCTCTGATTTCCTAACACAGTCCAAAGATATACAGGTTAGGTGGATTGGCCATACTAAATTGCCCATAGTGTCCAGGGATGTGCAGGCTAGGTGGATTAGCCATGGGAAATGCAGGGTTACAGGGAAGGGGGGGTCAGGGTGGGACACTCTTTGGAGGGTTAGTGTGGACTCAATAGGCCGAATGGCCTGCTTCCAAACTGTAGGGATTCTATGATTCTATACACCCAAATTACTCTTCCAAAGACAAAGAAAAAGACCGAATCTAGAAGTAATAACAGGTGTAAAAGACAATATGAGGGTGAAACAACAGAAAGCCAAGTTTAACTCTGATGAAACTACCAAGACGTTTCCAGGGCTGAGCAGTGAAAAGCCAGTTAGAGTGCAAACATTCAATACTCTCAACAAAGGCAGCCTGCGTGGCAACTTTGGACCTGTGATCAGTTGTTACCTTGATTCTGAACAATAAATGTGAATGGCCAGATAAATAATTGCAACTGCAGTCATCAACTTACAACTAGAGAAGCTGTGCATGCACTGCAGGCAGGTGATCAAGAAGTTGCGATCTTACCACCTGCACATAGTCCAAAGGACCACCAATTCCACAAGTCCACAGCTCCCCAGCAATGAAAATGGGTCAGCAACAATAGTTACCATGGCAACAGCACTTGGCATAGGAACAAAACTTCCAGAAAAGGAATATAAATCCAGGAAGAGGCAGGTACCAGATCAACAATGAACAATGTACACACATACTACGGATCAGCATAATTTCAAGATTACGAATGCAATGCATGGGCAGATGATAATGGAAGTGGAACTGACTAAAATTAACACATTATTTTGTTAATTAGTTTTAATTCTCTTTGTGACCAAACATATTTGGGTACCTTTGGTGATATGTAGCTGCAAATAATAACGCATGCATTTTTTCAATTTAATAGGGGATGTTTGGATAAATGTAAAAGTGATCTGTGTACCATCAAGCTTGCCATAGTACTGTGATCTCTGTCTCTGCTATCGTGTTTTGCTTTGCAGTCTGTGGGACAGCATTAAATATACATCACTTTTAGTAAGTTACTTCCCAACCACCTTTACCACTGTGGTCTGTTGTTCATGCATGCATTGTTCATTCATGCAGAGGATGCTGACCATTTACATCACCAGCTACCTCCACTGAATTCTGTTTTTCGAGTCCTTCCTGTCTGGAACCTGGATTGTGGAGATTAAAACAGGTAAGGGCTGGTTTGTTTCCAGTGTATTGTTTTGAATAGTCAGGCTACCTCTTTGGAAAGCTGACATTCCATTGCAGATATGTCCTTATGATACCTCTAGGGTGAGGGTCAGGAATCCTTGGAGGATGGTTCAGCTGCTATTTGGAACTGATAACTGCTGAAGACAGTGCTGAATTTCTTAGTGGCTGAGAGCTATCGGTTATAGCAAGACATTTGATTGAATCATGGGGGAAATCCAGTGAGGCCTTTCTTGACTTGCTGTATTTTTTTTTAAACAAAGTCCCAGACATCGTGACGAGATTCTTGCAAGATGTTTTGCCAACTAAGGGGAATTATTGCTCATTAACAATCTTATTAACAGCAACAAAAACAAAAATTTCTGGAGAAACGCAACAGGTCTGGCAGCATCTGTGGAGAGAAAGCAGAGTTAACGTTTTGGGTCTAGTGTCTCTTCTTCAGAATTGATTGCAGCTAGGAAAAGATGGACATTGGAGGAAGGACATGGAAGTCAGAATATGGACTGACTCAATACGGAAGTCAGAACGAGTATCTGGTGACTCCAACTCACTGTCTGTTCCAAAAGACGTCCATGTGGGACATCAAGCACCAATATCTCAGGTCATGCTTCATAGGCACTGGCCATATGTACCACACACCGATGAACATTGGCATCTGACATGTGCCAGCCTCTGTGAACCTTCATGTACATCTCTGGTCCACTTGCACATCAATGGCATGGAATGGTAACTTTCATTATAATGCTGCAGGAGGGCACTTTGTGCTCAGGGCATGCACTCAGCTCATGGGCTGGACCAGTTTGCATCTCCAGGCTGGTTGCTTACTCTTTTAGTGCTCACTCACTTTGAGTTTACCTAAATGCTCATAGCATCCTTGCTTTGCCTTGGTCCTCAACCAAAGATGTCAGAGCACAGTACTGCTGTATTGGCCTTACCGTTTAGTGCAGAAACAAAGCCATGGTCTTTGGTTGTCCAAAGCTGGTCATGGTTGTCAGCAGTCCACGGTCAAGTCAAAGGAGATGATCTGCGGTGTGGATTGCCAGCACAGTTGCTGAAAATTAGGAGTCTCCTTAAACCCATGTTAACTCAGCATTCCATATTTGGTACTAGCATAAGACCTTATCTAACTGATCACATTAGTAACTAGCCTTCTGAAAACGTAAACAAATCTCTATATAAAAACACAGGAGAAGTTCTAAGAATCATCAAGGTTTTGACTCACACACCACCCTACTCCATTATCAGTGCAGGATGTATCAAAAATAAGAAGCATGAGAGCTTGGAAAAAATGGTAAGCTAACCTTCAAATGGAGGTGGGCATGGGGACAATGGTCATCTGACTAATAAGTTGCTGTCCTATGGCCATTGGCCAAGAGGGGATATTGACATAGCATTGACGGTAAGCCCCCAAAATAAGGTCGATTAACTGGAACAGGAGGGCAGAAGGGGCAAGAAGATCCAGGGAGATGAGTCACACTGTTTCCTTGGGGCAAAACCAGGAGATCCCCCACATCAGCCTGAAGGAAGAACAAAAATTGTTGGTACCAAGACCACCACAAAATGGCAAAGAACCACTGGGATATGGGAACATTGTGTTTCTACAGAACAGCTCTGGGATTGGTATAACACTCTCATTTTTCAAGGGTTATATATTTCCTTTCTTTGCCTAATTAACTAATAATATATCTGAATTGTTGCTTCTCAATGCACTATCAGAAAATTGCTATAAATTGTTGGCTGCCTATATTAGATAACTTTGACCATAGAACTCCTCAAAATAAGTCAACAGTGGCCTCCAATACCACTTCAAGGGTTTGTACACAGTCAGCCAGCCAGCCAGCCAGCCAATTATGCCAGACAGAAATAGCATCCTGTCTTCCTAAGGGATGAAGAGCTGAATGTCTGACAGACTACTACCCATCTTGACTCTTTCTCTCCTTTTGTGGGATTGTTTTTCGCCTGGAATGGCAGAGGGGTGTCAGGTACTAAGGGAGATGGAAATGGATGGCATAGATGTTACTTTTGATGCAGGTGGACAGATGTACCCAGTGTGAGTATACAATGCAGAGAACATGCAAGATTAATACAGTTAACGATCAGGGTGGGTGATAGCAAGTGAGAGATGACATTGCAAATAATAGTGAGTGAGCATGATATGAGGTGTGTTGTGCAGTAGAGATATAGGATGACAGAGGTATCAGAGAAAAGATAGTGGCATTTATGCTGGTGGAGTGGAAAAGGTCATTTACCTGGTTCTTACATAGCTGTGTATTCCTGCAAAAGCTGAAACTGCACTGACCAGGGTGGAACTCATCTTGTAGCCTCCTCTGCTGGACCTTGGTGATGAGGTCTGATGTCCAACCTCTGCACCACCCCAAATCACAGATTTGCATCACCTCCACGTCCCTGCCTTAAACAGGGGTACTTATTTTCCATATTCTGTCATGTCCCAGGCAAATATCAGGAGTTGTTCACAGCAGGTCCAAAATAATACTGCTTGTCAGGATGCTCAATGGGTTTTTGAAGACGGTGCTGTGACGAAGGATGCCTGGCAGTGGCGAGTTGACCCAGGTACAGAAAGTGATAGAATGGGGCTAAAGTCAGATGAAACGTTACCGTAGCAGCAGGGTAGGCCAATAATTTGGCGAGTTTGGTAAGATGTGGTAAGAAAGCCTTTGCAGTGTGTTACTTCTCCCTTTTTTCAGCCCTTCACTTTCCCCACTTCGGAGCCTGTCATATTCCCCTTTTGCTGCAACTCTTATTCCCTCTTTGCAGTTCCTTTCCAAGCCCCCACACCATTGCTTGCAGCCTCACTTTTCCCCTCTGCCTTGCTCAACTATGCTCTGGCCCTGGATTCGCTATCCCCTCCAAGTCTGGCAGCCTTATATTCATGCTGTCCTGAACCCTGGCATCTTCACTCTCAGTTTCATCACTCCCCTCCCTCCACAAAATGTCTTAGCATCTTGTTTTCCATACCCCTTAACTTCACGTGTCCCAGTAGCCTTACCATTTATATGCTGCTCCAGTCACAGGTTGTTTCTCTCTGTGTTTATCACTAACAGGCTCACTATGTGCCTATCAGCTGAAAATCCAAGTGAAAAGTAGCTTTGGATTGGAGGAGCGGCACTTCAGGTTCTATCAGCTTCACACGAGGGGAAACCCTTCTCTAACTGGTTGCTCCTATGATTGGAGTTTATGTGGAAGATTTGCCTGCAGTCCCTGTGTGTTTTGAGCATTTTAGTTAAGAAAGGATTTAATTTCTTTAGCAGTTCAAAAAAGATTCACTTGACAGATTCTTTTGATAAGCGGTCTGTCATATGATGAAAGGTTAAACAAGTTGGAGATGTGCCCATTGGACCTCAGAAGAATGAACGGTGATCTTGTTGAAACACAGAAGTTTGTGGAGGATCTTTCCAAAGGTTGATGCTGGAAGAATGCTTCCTCTAGTGGGAGAGACAAGAATGAGGAGGCACAATTTAAAAATAAAGGGTCTCCCATTTACAACAGAGATGAGATTTATTTTTCATCTGAGGGTCATGAGTCTGGAATTCTCTTCTCCCAGAAAATGGTGAAGGCAGATAATTGAATATTTTGAGGCAGGTATAGACTGACTCAAATGTTCATGCAGAAGTTAATATATTGAGTCTATGCAGCAAAGTGGAGTTGAGACCACAATCAGAGCAGCCATGATCTTCTCAATACTCCTACTCCTAATTCATATGATCCCATATTTATATGCAGCACTGCTTGCACTGAACTGGAACCTAAAACTCGTACCTGTTCAGTGGTGAGAGAGTTACTGACTGAGTCATGGAGGGGTGGGGTTGGTGGTGGTGGGGGGTGGAGTGCAAAGGAGCGAACAAGGAGATTTGTTGGGAGGCATAAAGGAAGATAACAGCAAAAAGGAGTGCAGCAAGAAAACCAGAGAAGATTGAGGAAAAACAAACACCTGTGAAATCCAGATTGTCAGGTAAAAATCTTTTAGTATTCATGTTAACCCATATAATATGTATTGATACATGCCAAATATTAAAGTTCTAAAATTAGAGCTCAATACAAGTTGAAAAGATCAGAGGGATAATTTTTATCTATAGGTGGGTACCATTACATTTTGAGCAAACTCAAGGGAAATTTATAAAACTGCACTGCAAGTAAAACAGGATAAATTTAGATTTTGTCTTACATTGTCTCTTTTTTGGCAGATGGGACTATGGGGCAACATAAAGGAGAAAAACAAAATACTCCTGTCTGATAGATGCCGGAAAATGTGACTAAAACATTAATAGCCCTGCAACAGAAAGTCTATGAATCCAATATTCCACTAGCTCTTAGAAGAAAAAAAGTATCTTGATAGGGATTTGAGCTAACCCAAAAGAAAAGACTCATGTTTGTAGTTTCAGTTTGTTGCAAAATGATCCCAAGCAACTACCTCATCTTGAATTGACACGTGATCAACACCTGTGATGATATTTGGGTACAGTAGTAGAGGGCAAAGTTTCAGATTCATTTCATACTCAGTTGGGTCGTCAGATGGCAAAGATGTACATGGTCAAGCTAAGTTAGACCCCCACTTCTGTATTTATTTTTTGTGACAGTTACTTTTTTTTTCTCATATCAATATGGACCAACATGTTAGCAAATTCTGTTATCACGCTTCCTGCTTAGTTCTAAACTTAATGCAGTAGTGGTATCATCAGTATCATTTTATTTTGAACTCTAGTGATTGTGATGAGGTCAGCCAGGTGGATCTCATATAATGAGTTCCCTGATTGGGGCTGTTAACCTGGTGCAATCAGGGAGACCTGGCTGACAGCCATAAACAGGAGTGTCTGAAGTTCTGTTCTCTGAGACCTGACTCCAAGGAAGCCAGGGCAGTGTCAAGTACTATGCACATGTAAATAAAGGGTGACTTGGTGAAGGGATACCGGCCTCTGTGGAGTTATTTCAGAATAATTACATCATAGATTTATGTATATAAAAAACTGGTCATGAGGCCAAGTATAAATAGATCTGGCAGAAACAGTGAGACTTGAATCACGAGCTAATTTAAAGAAAGTAACTATGAATTCAGTTTAAAGTAAAAAATAAACAAGGAGTCACCCACATTAGCAAGGATGTTATTAAACAGGGAATAGATACAATACACAAAATGAAACTGAAATGGCAAAATATAATGAAACTAAAAGCACTAAACATAAATTAGACTGCATCTGAATCTCAAACGAGGAATGCATTTCTGAAGGGATTTAGAAATCAGCAAATGAAAATATCCTGACTATCCTCAAAATGCTAAGAATAAATGACTTATTAAATTATTTGAACCAGTTAAGCCTCAACACTGAATAGTTACATTCTTTTTAAGCAAAGTTCTATAGAAAATTTCCTAACTGTTGCTGTCCTTATTTTACTGCCAAGTGTAGTAGTGGATGTATGTAGCTAACTGAATACAATGTATACTAGGGGTAATACTATGCATTATTTTAATGTGCGCATATGAAACAGTGAATACTCAAACATTGTGCCCTTTCTACAATTACTCTTGATACATCTAACCTATATGCATGACTAATTAACATTAAAAACATGCTTAAAGGCATTATTTGTTAAGATTATTACAGATTGAAATAGCTGCAATGAAAGTGAACTACTCCAGCAGAAGCTACGGGGCTTATGGAATTAGCCAACGTTTAATTAAATTGACTCATAAACAATAGAGATCACATGCAAATATAGCAATGTAAATCAATTTCCACAATAAAACTTCTCCAAGGATCTTACTGAAGTGGCTACAACTGGACAGGAGTAACTGCCATCAGTAGTTTTTAGTAACGTTACACTACATGACAGGATCCAAACTGAATGCCATTTAATGTTTTATATAACTAATGGCCAGAACCATGCTCCAAAAAGGATGCATGTAGCTACATCCTAGTATGTTTGACTCAGTATTCATAATTAAAATTCAAACATAGCATTGCATGATTGTACAGGAATATAATATTATAACCTGACACGTTTGGTCATCAGAAATTACCAGTGAAGATTTGAAGCAGCAGAATGCTGATCTATTCTCTCAATGACCTACACATAAAACAATTACCTGTTACAGTTAAAATTTTTCATTTTTTCAAAGTGTCAACTTGTCACCTCTTCACAAAACTAACTACAAAGACAGAGTAAAATGTGCGTCTACTTATGCCGCCAGAAATAATTAGTCTCACCGGCACTTTGTTTTTTTTTGTTCAAATTTATGTTTTAACTGGTTTCAAGGGCGCCATCAGCATGGGTTCCCACAGAATCACATCTAGTGAACTAAAAGTTTGGGTTTCCACATAGTTAGATCTTCTGAATTTCCAATTCTGATATGCATCGCAATAGCAGCAAAAGTCCGAGTGTTCACTGAGATTGGAACATCCAGGTCATTTTGTAATGGCCCTCACTATTTGAAAAGATGCTGACACTTGTTGAGCAAGTTAAGAATAAAAAAAGTTGGAGAGAGTTGCCAAGAAAGCAGCAAAATTTCCTAGCAAGAGTTTCTTAAATGTAGAATGGGAGGAAAGTGAAAAGTGCAATTTTATTATAACAATGGAACATCTTTTGTGAAGCATCCTTTTTAAGTAACTTTAAATAAAGTTATTAATATTCAGAGTTACTCTCTAAGTATATATGAAATCCAGCTTCTAAATGACCCCTAATTTCAGATCAGTTATTATCTTCACATTATATGCATACTTCATCATAATTCTTTTATCACAATTGAACTGTGATTGCCATCCATAGGTACATGCAGTCTGACTGCATACTTTGAGAGGCTTGGAAAAAGTAATAATCCCATCTTAAGTATTAGCTCATATGAATTATTTTTCTTTGAGGTAAAACATTGAGATCCATGTTGTTCATTCACAACTGGATTAAAATCTTACAACTATTTGGGTTTTTAGCAGATAATAAATACTGCACTGTGAAAATGAGTGACTGAAGCATTGATTATTGGAAGTGTTGGCTGATGCCTACAATGCAGTGACACTATTGCAATCTTTTCAGAAACTGGAACAGTTTGCTTATGACATTTTAAATATGGCAATTATTTCTACTCAGCAGAATTTAATCCTTTTCCCATCAAACTGCTTCGAAAGAGAAAGATAATGGTAGAGAGACAAATAAAATGCATTAATTGTTTCTATGCAGATGAAGTTGAGTGAACCTGCACTTGATTTCACATGATTTCACAGAAAAAGGTGATTACCACTGGAATGCAAGCAATGTATTCATGAGAAGATGGGATGACCTAATTTCTCTCTAATACAATTTGCACAATGATTACTCTCCCACAGCCAAATCGAATTAGAGCATTCTTTGCAAATCAACTCAAAACATATTCTGGTGATGAAAACAGCTTTTGTGTTCTATCAGTTAGGAAAAAAAAATCTAAATGCAGAGTTATGTAATTTTGAAGTGACCAGAGTTAATATAGAACTTTGTCATTCATTCTAACCTCAAACTGGTTTGTGCGAGATACAAGCTATTTCTGAAGCATTAATCTCATCACAGTTAATGGAAGAATTAATAATTATTTAAGGCCTGAAGAGTTATAATGCAAAGCCTCAATGAAATGTGAACATCTCCCCAAATTTGTTCTGCACACAAATTACAACATTAGCAGACTGATGAATATATACGCAGATACAATTAAAAGAAGATAATGCTAGAAACCAATGAGAAAATGAAATACAGAATTAGTTAGACAGCTGTTGTAAAAGGACACAACAGGCTAACAACTTGGGTGTTATTTTGCAATCTGCCATCCACATTTTCTAAGTGTATGCTCTTCAGGGGCTTACATAGCCTAATACATGCAAGGGGATAGTCATGCTCTGGCTTAACAAGAAGGGTCTTTCTTTTGATTCATTCATAGGAAGTCGGGTATCATTGGTTAGGTATCATTTATGGCCCATCCCTAATTGCCAAAGGGTAGTTAAGAATCAATCATACTGGTGAAATTAAATCTTCTTGTCAATACTGTTTCTGATGCCATGGCTTCCTAATGTAATGAGCATTTTATCTTCTTTAAAGGTAATTATTTTGTCATACTAGTGGTCCTTCCATGCTTTGTTGCTGTTCTGGAGGATTACTCCATTCATTGCAGCTTTAATGGAGGATTCCTGCACTTTTGTAGCTGTGAAGAAGAATCTCCCAGCTTTCTCAGAGGTAAGGGAGATTTCCCACCCTTGTGACTGAAATAGAGTCACTCAACTGAATTTGTGTCAGACTACAATTGTACACTCCTTGAAATTGCCCATCAGATTTAAATGAATAGGTTTACAATTTTCCCAGATTTCTACTCCCAGATTATGCAAGTTTCTCCGTTAGCTGTCATACTTCTGATTTCCTAGCTGTGCCTTGTGGTATCTGTATGCTATGGAGGAGGCACCTGAGTTGAACCGCAACTTACTTTATAAATTCTTGCCGTTTCACCCTGAATTGCCATTCTTTTAAACTTTTTAGCTTTGATGCATGCAATCTCCAATGTTTGTTCACTCAACATCTGAACTCAGACTCAGGACCATTGCCACAGATCACAAACTTGGAATGCAACCTGCAACATCAAGGGAGAGATAAAGGCTTCTGTTCTCGTGTGCTGTCATTGTTTGAAGTACAGGTATTCTTCAGTATTGAATGTTACCAAGAGATATTTTGGAGTTCACTAACATTAGTAATCAGCCAAACTTGTTTTCTTTCAGACTTCTGCATTATCTGCACATTTGCCTTGGTGGGACTGATGCTGCTAAATTAGATCATCAGAATTTACGTTGATCACCTGTTGCCGTCTTTATGTTGGCTCTTTATGGGCTTAAGTAGAAAACTCTGAGGGTAGCCACATTCAAAGAGAATTTTGTAAAGTATACAAGTATAATCTATTGCAACTCAGAAATGACTTGAGAGTTATAAGAATAGGCTCTACATTACTACAAATCTTTTGAGAGGAGCTATCCTCAAGTCTGTTTCCCACAGGATCTACTTTACTCTCTCACCAAGTCATCAAGATATTATCACAGTGGACAGTGCTTTTTGTACTCAATCCTCTCAGCCCCCTTAATATTCATATACAACAGATATATACTTTCATCTGGAATATATCAGAAAACTAAGCAAACATTTCAGAAGGATTGAAGGAAAGTTTGGTGATATTCCAATCAGAGAGATTGGAATCACAATCCATTTAATAGAAAATGGTTAATGATCTGAGAAAACTCACTCAAAGGGAATACAACAAAAGGATATGAGAAAGGTGGGATCATAAAAGACAGGGGAGAGATCAATGTAAAAGAGTAAATTGAAAAAGGGTAAGTTGAAAAAAAAACATGTTTTAGGAGTTTTGGATTGAAAACTGATTTTTTTAAACCATGGAGTTGTTAAACAAATCCTGGAGATAAGAAAAATCAGACCAACAACTTGCATTAACATAGCATCTTTAATATTGTAAGGAGATCTGCGGCGCTACCAAGTCGGTGCAGGGGAGACCATAAGATTTAGGCACCAGAATAGAATTTCATAAAAGTTTCAAAGGGAAGAAGGGTTAAGGGGTTTAGGGCAGAAATTTCAAAGAGGTTCTAGGTACGGAGTCAATGGCAGCAAAACTGTACGAGGACATATAGAATGGCTTGCACAGCTTGAGAAGCATATATGGCAAGTGCCTCGCTATTAGGTCAGAGGTTGGAATGGAAAAAAAGAGCCGTTTAATATCGAAAAAAACCCAGCAGAATGGGTTAACAGTTTGTCTCCATTTCCTGGCATCATCCAGTTGTGACGATACTATGGCTTTAAGAGGTGTATTTTGTCCTGGTTTTTATCTTGAAGAGGGGTTTTAAGGCAGAGGAGATGAGCTGTCTATTTAAATCCCTTAAAGTAACCAGGTAGTGAGGCCTCGGGTTTTTTAAAAGTTGAAACAATAGAAGCAACTTGAGTGGGTGGGGTGAAGCTCACACGTAACCAGGATTTTTAGTTTTTAATTTTCAGAAGTAGTAGTTACTGGGGTCTGGAAGCTGAGTGAAAGCTACAGTATATCTCTCCCTGCTAATTTCTCTCACTATCTCAGAGTTTTCTCTTGATGTTTTTCCTCTTGGGCTGGAGAACTGCCTGTGAGATAGTCTAATATTCTGAACTTGCCTTTTGACAAGGGTGTGTTTATGAGATGTTACTATATTGGAACAGTTACAGTTTAGTTTTAAAATAAACTATTATTCTGTTAATTTTTCAAACAGAGTTAAGTCATTCCAATTTCTTGTGTTTTGCTTAACGTTCAGTAGTTTGACCAACTGAATTGCATTTGGAATGCAACACCTTACACTTATGCCTAAAATAAGTAAAAATTAGGGTCTAGACAATCTTCTGAATATATTTCGAGGGGTTTTGCCCTGTCCATAACACAGTCAAACTGAGAAGCTGACTGGAGGACTGGTACGCCCTTCAACTCTGGGCTGCAGCCAAAGAGTGCTGACAGAGGCATTACTGAGACTCTGGGCATTATATCTGATCTCTATTAAAGCTGCCAATGAATTGTTTTCTCTGAATGTCAAATCAAACTGATTAAATAAATGCTTCAAGCTTATCAAATTTGTAAGACAAAACTAACAGAAAAGAAGTGACACCTTTTACATATTAAGCAAAATCTCATGTTTGAGAAAATTGATTTGGGGCATGCCTGCAATGTGGAAATAGTTTGGATTCAGCATATTAACCTAAGGAGGAACACCAATGCACTCACACCTAAAGCTCCTTGGATGACAAACTAAATAGAGATTAAAATTAAGCAGAAAAAGAGGGGTTATGACAAATTTCAAGTCCAGGATACAACTGAAACAGGCAAGATACATAGAGAGCAATGGAAAAACTGAAAAAGGCTGAGAATATAGGAAAAAAAGTTGGCAGCTAACATAAAAGGGAGCCGAAGATACTCTATAGGCACATTTTAATGACACAAATTTGTACGTAGAGAGTGTAATATCAAAGTTCACAGATGATATAAAACTAAATAGTAGCAAGTGTGACAATTGCAAACTTCAAGGAGGGGACAGACACACTAGGGAAATGGGTCGACATGGCAAATGCAATTTAATGAGGACTTGTGTGACATAATGCACATTCTGAGAAATGGAGAGGCAACGTAATCTAAAAGCTACAATTTTTCATCTTGGGGTGCATATGGTTGGCAGATTAAGCTGTAAGGAAAGTTATGTGAATAGTTGGTTTTGTTACCTCGACAAACACAAAAATAAAGGCATCATCTTAAATGTTTACAATTCTCTGATTACATTTCAACTGGAGTAGAGGGGTCATTTTACTGATAAAGCTCAGCAGTTCTCCAAGCATCTATGGAAAGACAAATTAACTCTTCTTCACTGGACTCGAAATGTTAACTCTGTTTTCTCTCCATATCTGCTGCCAGACCTGCTGAGTTTCTCCAGCAGTTTGTTTTTATTTGCTTCAAATCTCCAGAATCACATTTCTTTGTTTCATTATATCACTTCTACTAATATCAGTTTTTAAGTCCATATTTTGTTTTAAACCAAAATCAAATTCTCAAAGTGCTGTGCTGGCAATTGAAATTTATGCTATCTTATTTATTGGTCCAGCAGTCTGTGGTTTGCCAAGAAAACTGTCCAGATTCCAAATTCCTCAAAGCTTTTTCACCAAAGGGATACTTTAGATTTCTACAAGGAAAGCTGGCCGAGTCTAAATGATAGAGCTGCTGACCAAAAACTAACTGAGTTTACACTCACTCTCTCTCTCTCCAGGTACAATGGCCTCAAAAGGCATTGGCAATCAATGACTTCAATTTTGTCCGTGGTTATTCTTGGCAAGGTACTGAAGAGGTTTGCCATTACCTTCAGTAGGTGGCTCACAAAACGCGTGCACTCTTGCCACCTGCCATTGTTGTATAGCGGAATGATTTACAAGTTGCTTACAAAACAGTGTGGCCACATATTCTTTGACCATCAGAGATAAAAGATTTCTTACATACCACTAAGCAATGAAAATTAATTTTTACCTCATCGTTAAAAAAGAAAAACAATAATCTAAAAGAACAACATTTTATTCACTAGATTGGGATTTTAAAAAGATAGTTATGTGATTATAAGTACTGCAAACCGATTTCCAAGACCAAACAGATGCCTTGCCAAGGGTGATAGTAAGGATGCTAACTATTGAACACATTAATGTTGCAAATACACAGTACAGATATTTCTCCTATAACACAATAGTTGCATTCTTGTGTGACCTGGCACTGTAGAAAATCGCACTATAGAAAATTGCCATAGCAAATCATGTTATAGGGAAATTGCTATAGAAAATCGCTATACTGGACAGTAGAAAGTTCATGTTATCCAAACGGCATCCACTATTCATCAGTCGCGTTACAGCCAATTTGCTTTAAAGAAACACGCATTATAGCAGAAATACCTGTAATTTGATCGGACGTATTCAAAGTGCACTCAATATGGAAAGAATTCAAAGCCACGCATCTGTAAGTTACATGACTTTCAAAGCACTATACTCCAATATATTTTAAACATTTGTGCTACTAATTCACCTTTAATTAGAATGCAGTTGAGAGTCCTTGACTTGTCAGTCCATTAAGTTTGAAGTAATTTTTTGCATCCAAGGGCGCTGCAGCAGGTTTTCAGGGTTCTGTTATGATACCACCTCAAAAGCAGGGTTCTCAAAAATCCGCGAATGGTGTAGGATTAAAAAAAAACTGAGAACTTGATATCAAACGAGTATCAGTGCAAAATAAAAGATGAAATTACTTTGATTTCTCTAACCTGAATTTTGCCGAAAAATTTTAGAACATTCTAAACAATGACAAAAATGCCTTTGACAGAAAGAAGAAAGACTTTGATCAGAATCTTATGTTTGTTTGGTTAAGTCCAAGTTGTATTGTGTTTTTTGCAGGGTTTTTTGCTATGGATAGCGAGTTCTCTCATCATATCTCACCAAATTTCCACCCCATTTTACCATATGCTGTTTCCAGAACAAGTAGTCATTCAATGGATATCCACCAAAGGCTGGTACCCATCGTGCCCATGCTATCTTTGAATGGTGTAAGCGGACAAGCACTATCACAGTGGAACTACCCTGCACAATTGCTGATGTTTGCCTTGGACATGGCAAACAGGAGAATATCAGCATCCCGTTTTGCAGGCAAGGTAGTGGAAGTTCTGCTGGATGGGGTGGTGCCAACACAAAGCCTCCCTTTCCCCAAGGTCAGCAGTGGAGACTACAACACTGGACCATGCTGGCCTGGTTCAAAGTTGCCACACAGGTTAAAACAGTCTTAGCTTTCTGGTAGAATGTCTAGCGCGGTAGGAAGAAAGGCAAAGTCCTTCTGCACACCGGTAGAGTAACTGCAACCATTTTATCTCCAATGCCTCACATTCACTTTAAACTCTGCCAACGTAACATCCTCCTACTAAGGCTCATGTTCTCTCTCAGTATCACCTGTGACACATTCCCTCACTTGCTGTCACCCACTCCAACTACCACTAACCCTGCATGCCCTCTATGCTGTCTACTCACTTGGTCAGGACGCCTCTACACCTGCATCAAAAGTAACATTTGTGTCACCCACTTTCATCTCCCATAATAGCTGCCCTTTTCTCTCACTCCAGGAGGAAACCAACCAACAACTGCACAGAAAGATTCAATTTGGGACATGGGCTGCACGATATTCATCTCTTCACCTTTACGAGGAGAGAAACCAGAGTCTAACTGATCTGAGCTAGCCCTGGACCTATATCAAATGCTGGTCTTACAGTACTGAGAATCCTTCAGTGGAGGCCATCACCATGACTTGACTGATGCTTGGTGACAACCGTTACAAGTTTCCTGGCTTTATGTCTGTGCTAAATGAGATGAGGGGCAAAGCGAAAAAAAGGTAAGGTAAAGAAATAAAAGTCAGGGATGTTGTGAGCATCCAGATAGGCTCAGTCAGTGTGTGCTATAACAGCAAGCAAAGAGCTTGGAGATGTAGCGAGATCCAGTCCA
Organism: Rhincodon typus; assembly: GCF_021869965.1. NCBI lineage: Eukaryota > Metazoa > Chordata > Chondrichthyes > Orectolobiformes > Rhincodontidae > Rhincodon > Rhincodon typus. The sequence continues at coordinate 22,172,705 of NC_063340.1, read as the reverse complement.
TGAGATGGGTGCATGTCCCTGAACACAAAATATCCTTGCTATTGCATTACAATGGTAGTTGCTAGTGAAGCCCAAGGTGTAAAAGCATCCTGTAAGTGAATCAAAGACATGCCATGATGGTTCTCAGAGGTTGACACATGTTGGGTGCCAATGTCCATGAACATGGGGTGCATATGGCCTGTGCCCATGCAAAGTACCTTGAAATACTGATGAGTGGTGTCCAACATGGAGGTTGTTTAGAGGAAACTGAAACTGACAGATGTTCGCTTTGGTTTCCTTATTGAGATTTCACAAAACTGAGCCTATTTGGCAAGCTTGGTAACAAGAAATAAGAATTTTAGAACTAGGAGTAGGCTAATTGGCCCCTCAAGCTTTCCTGCCATTTAACAAGATCAGCCTCATGCCTCAATGTCTCTTTTGTGCCAGCTCAGCATAGCCATCAAAACCCTGACTTTTCAAAATCTGTTTCCTATTCAAATACTTTGTGATCTAGCTTCCACAACACTCTAGAATCGGAAATTCCAGTAATTCACTATCTTTTATGAGAAGGAATTCCTTGGCATCTCAGTTTTAACTGACTATCCCCTTATTCTGGAACTACACCCTCTCGTTCAAGATTACCCCACTAATGAAAACATCTTTTCAATATCTATCTTGAACAACCCTTCTGAATCTTGTATGTTTCAATAAGATCATCTTCCATTCTTCTAAATAATAATGAAGAAAAGCTTAACCTATTTAACTGCTCTTGATAAATCAACCCCTTCATCCCAAGAATCAGCCTAGTGATTCACATTTGAATGGCCTCCAATGCCAGTATACAAAAGCAGAAATTGCTGAGACAACCCAGCAGGTCTGGCAGCATCTATAGAGAGAAAACAGAGTTAACTTTTCAGGTCCAGAGACCCTTCTTCGGAAACAGCAAGTTCTGCCAGACGAGCTGAGTTTTCTCAGCAATTTCTTGGTTTCTGATTTTCAGCATCTGCAGTTTGTTGCACTTTTTTGTACAATGCCAGTATATCCTGTTTTAGATAAGGGGACAAAAGTTGTACAGACTACTCCAGATACAGACTCACCACTAGCCTATATAGTGGTAACAAGACTTTGCTATTTTGAAACTCTAACACCCAAGCAATCAAGGCCAAAATTCAATTTGCCTTCTCAATTACTTGCTGCACCTGCTTGTTTTATGTCTCATTACAAGAACATGCGGATCCCTCCGGACTGCATTTTTTGGAGTATTTCTCCATTTAAAATATAGTCTTCCTTATGATTGGTATTACCAAAGAGCATGATCTCTCACTTTCCGACATTAAACTACATCTACCAAGTTTTTGCCCACTCACTCAACCTATCTAAATCACCTCATAGATTCCTTATGTCCTTATCACAAGATGCCCTCCCACCTATTTTTGCATCAGCAGCAAATTTGGATGCATTACACTTTGCCCTTTCCTCTTAGTCACTTATACTGACAGTAAATAATTAATGTCTTAAGATTGATCCTTGTGGGAATTCAATAGTTGCTTTTCTCCAATCTAAAAAAGACCTATTGATCTGACTCTTTGTCTTCTGTTAATTAATCCTCAATTCATGCTAATACATTATCTCAAGACCAGGAGCTCCTATATTGCGTAATAACCTTACTGAATGGCTTCTGAAAATCCAAATACACAATGTCTACTGGTGCCCTTTTATCATCTCTGCTCATTACATCCTCAAAGAACAATAGCAAGTTGTTGAGCAAGATCTTTCTCTCATAAAACTATGTACACTCTGAGATAACAAGGTGTAGGGCTGGATGAACACAGCAGGCCAAGCAGCACCAGAGGAGCAGGAAGGCTGACGTTTCAGGCCTAGACCCTTGTTATCTCAGATTCTCCAGCATCTGCAGTTCCTACTATCTCTGAAACTATGTAGACTCTGTTTGGTTGTGTTAAACTTTTCTAAATGTCATGCTATTTCTTCCTTAATAATGAACTCAGGAACTGGCCTACTGTTTTCTGCTTTCTGTCTCTGTTCCTTCTAGCAGTTTTTCAATGCACTGGAACCTTCCTGGAAACGGAGAATTCTGCAACTTTTCAATCAATGTCTCTACTATCTCTGGAACCATTTCTTCTAAAGGCTTTGGATGCCAGATCCTGGTGACTTGTTTGCCTTTAATCCCATTAGTTTGTCAAATACTTTGTTCCTCGTGAAAGAGACTATAACAAGATCTTTGCTCCCATTGGCACCTTGCTTATCTGTTAACTTGGCAATGTTTATAATGTCCTCCATTATGAAGACTAAAATATTTGAATTTCCCTGTTATGAATTCCCCAGTTGAATCCACTAAGGATCCCATACTTACTTTAGCCACTCTCTTTTTACATACCAATAGAAGCTCTTTATTTTTATATTTCTTGCCAATTACTTTCATAATCACTTTGCTCTCTTTATTGAGTTTTTACTCATCTGTTACAGGTTCCTAAAAAAATCCCAATCATCTTGCCCACTACTGGTTTTTGTCATTTTGTATGCCTTCATCTTTGACTAAATACTCTCCTGATTGTCTTTGTTGACAATGGGTTGTTCATCCTTTTCACAGAATCCTTCTTTAGGACCAAACTAAATTTCTGCTGAGCTTTATAAAATATTTGCTTAAATGTCTGCCACTGATCATCCACTGACTTTCCCCTTGGTTTGTTTTCCCAGCCTGCTTTAGGCAACTCTTTCTTCATTCCTCTGTAACAGCTCTTATTTAAGTTGAAGCCCTATTGGAAACCCAATTTGATCTCCCTCAAACTGAATTTGATATTTCACAAGGATAGGAGGCTGAATATTAATGAAGTGAGTTGGGATGTCAACAAGGCATTTAACGATCACAATTGTCTATCGGCAACTCATTGCTGCCGAGCATGAATCGCACCCTGCTGCTTGTGAAAAACATAAACGATGGCACAAGCTGTTCCAAATATCAAGATGGGCCTTGCTGTACTTTTTACCATTTCTGCTGCATATCTTGCTATACCCCAAGTCACTCAAATGCCTACACGATTATTTGATTTAGTGTTTTACCTAACCACCAGATAATTTCAAACATCTTACAGACAGTAAAGTATTTGTTGAAGTGTAGCTACCAATGTAATTTTGGAAACATGACAACTGATTTTGGAAAACAAACTGCAGAACAACATAATAATGACCTGATAATCTGCTTTTATGAAACTAATTAAGGGATAAATATTGGCCAAGATTCAGGGGATAACTCCCTGTCATTTTTAAAATAGCACCTTGGGATCTTTTACATCTATCCAAGGGGCAGAGACAGCCTCAGTTTATTGTCTCACCCAAAAGATGGTACTTCTAATAATACAGATCTTCCTCACTCAGTACTTCAGCTGAGTATCATCTTTGTGCTCTGGTGCACAACTTGAGCCTAGAACATTATACTCAGAAGCATTAGTGCTCCACGTTGAGCAATTGCTCGGGATTTTCTTTGACTTCCCACAATTTGGGTTGATGCACTGTATCCCAGGCTTGGCCTTCCCAGGGACCCATTTGCTCCAGAATTTTTTGTGGATCCGGCTTTGAGAATTTGCGAATACATACACTCAACCACAAATGACAAGCAGTACTGGCCAGACATCTGCTCAGTTTGAGACTTTAGCAGGTTGCTGACTGGGGATTTTGGCGATTGGAATATTTTGTGGAGGGGATCAGGATTCTTGGTTGAGCCAGAGATAGTAGGAACTGCAGATGCTGGAGAATCTGAGATAACAAGGTGTAGAGCTGGATGAACACAGCAGGCCAAAATGCATCAGAGGAGCAGGAAGGCTGACGTTTCGGGCCTAGACCTTTCTTCAGAAATGGGGGAGGGGAAGGGAATTCTGAAATAAATAGGGAGAGAGGGGGAGGCGGATAGAAGATGGATAGAGGAGAAGATAGGTGGAGAGGAGACAGACAGATCAAAGAGTCGGGGATGGAGCCAGTAAAGGTGAGTGTAGGTGGGGAGTTATGGAGGAGATAGGTCAGTCCAGGGAGGACGGACAGGTCAAGGGGGCGGGATGAGGTTAGTAGGTAGGAGATGGGGGTGCGGCTTGAGGTAGGAGGAGGGGATAGGTGGGAGGAAGAACAGGTTAGGGAGGCGGGGACGAGCTGGGCTGGAATTGGGATGCGGTAGGGGGAGGGGAGATTTTGAAGTTTGTGAAGTCCACATTGATACCATTGAGCTGCAGGGTTCCCAAGCGGAATATGAGCTGCTGTTCCTGCAAGCTTCAGGTGGCATCGTTGTGGCACTGCAGGAGGCCCAGGATGGACATGTCATCTGAGGAACGGGAGGGGGAGTTGAAATGGTTCGCGACTGGGAGGTGCAGTTGTTTAGTGCGAACCGAGCATAGGTGTTCTGCAAAGTGGTCCCCAAGCCTCCGCTTGGTTTCCCCGATGTAGAGGAGGCCACATCAGGAACAGTGGATGCAGTATACCACATTAGCAGATGTGCAGGTGAACATCTGCTTGATGTGGAAAGTCTTCTTGGGGCCTGGGATGGGGTTGAGGGGGGAGGTGTAAGGGCAGGTGTAGCACTTCCTGCGGTTGCAGGGAAAAGTGCCGGGTGTGGTGGGGCTGGAGGGGAGAGTGGACGGACAAGGGAGTCACGAAGAAAGTGGTCCTTCCGGAAAGCAGATAAGGGTGGGGAGGGAAAGATGTCTTTGGTGGTGGGGTCGGATTGCAGATGGCGGAAGTGTCGGAGGATGATGCGTTGGATCCGGAGGTCGGTGGGGTGGTACGTGAGGACGAGGGGGATTCTGTTTTGGTTGTTATTGCGGGGAGGGGGTGTGAGGGATGAGTTGCGGGAAATGCGGGAGACACGGTCGAGGGCATTCTCTACCACTGAGGGGGGGAAGTTGCGGTCCTTGAAAAACGAGGACATCTGAGATGTATGGGAGTGGAATGCCTCATCCTGGGAGCAGATGCGGCGGAGGCGAAGGATTTGGGAATAGGGGATGGCATTTTTGCAGGAAGGTGGGTGGGAGGAGGTGTATTCTAGGTAGCTGTGGGAGTCGGTGGGCTTGGAATGGATATTGGTTTCTAGGTGGTTGCCAGAGATGGAAACAGAGAGGTCCAGGAAGGAGAGAGAGGTATTAGAGATGGTCCAGGTGAACTTAAGGTTGGGGTGGAAGGTGTTGGTGAAGTGGATGAACTGTTCGAGCTCCTCCTGGGAGCACAAGGCAGCGCCGACACAGTCATCAATGTAACGGAGGAAGAGGTGGGGTTTAGGGCCAGTTGGTTGAGCCAGCAGCTTGGGGTGGGCTGGGGGTAGGCTTCAGGCAGGTCAGGGGTGAACAGCAAAGGCCAGGGATCAAAGAAGATTGGAGAGCGGGCGATTCCAGATAGGTTTGGATAAAGGATTTCCAATCTGTATCTTGAATGTGCTGACAAAGTCGCAGTGGAAGCGAATGCAGTTCAGATACTGCAAAAGCTAACAACTGAAGATGTTGAAACGGTGGCTGTACTTAAAGCGAATAAGGTCACCAGGTTCAGACGCATACCTGAATTCTGAGGGAAATAAGCGTGGAAACCGCAAAAGGTACTGGTCTTAATCTTTCAATGCTCCAACAAATTTCTGAAAATATTAGGATTTGATTGCAAGGGAGTTGTGTAACTTGGAAATTGAAATAAATTAGTGTTAATAAAGAGGTGTTATGTAAAAAATTAACCGGATTGAAAGTTAATAAGTCCTTTAAACTGAAAAAAAGCTACATCCCTGAGTATCCTGAAGGAGGTGGCTAGAGAGATAGTAGATGCTTTGGTAGTTATCTTTCAAAACTTCATCGATGTGGAAAGATTCCTACAAACCAGTAAGAGCTAACACTATTTAAGATGGGAGAGAGACAGAGAGAGAACAGAGAATTACAGACTTGTTAGGTTCATGAAAATGTTAGAATCTATTATAATGGATATAAATAATAATAGAACGGGGCAGAGTCAACACGGATTTACGAAAGGGAAATCACGTTTGACAAATCTGTTAGAGTTTTTTTGACAATGTAGCACAGATTAGGAACAAACAGTGAATGCGGCAGAATTGGGTTTTCAGAAGGCTTCACACAAGATATTCCTATTCCACAGAAGGTGTCAGTAAACAAAATCAGAGCGTATGAGATTAGATTACGAATTGTGAAGAGAGGAAACAGAATAGGAATAAGTAGTCATTTACAAGCTGACTAGCTGCTATCAGTGGGGTACTGCAAGATCAGTGCTGGGGCAACAGCTCTTCACAACCGGGGAGTCAGGAGGTAAGTTACTTGCCACAATGTTCCTAGCTTCTGACCTGTTTGTGGAGCCACTGTGTTTATGTGACAAGTCTAGTTGAGTTTCTGGTTAATGGTTACCCCCAGGATGTTGCTAGTGGGGGATTCAGTAAGTGATGTGAATATAGGGGCCAATGTAATATTTTCAAATTTGCTGATGATACAAAACTAGGTGAGAATATAAATTGCAAGGAGGATGCAAAGAAGATTTGGACAGGATAAGTGAACAAGTTAGAACAGAATGAAGGGAATAAAATGTGAATGTGTAAAGTTATCCACTTTGGAATAAGTAAAAAAGTCAGTATGTCATAGAATCATAGAACTGCATGGCACAGGACGCCATTCAGCCCATGTTTCTGACACAGGCTCTCTGAGTATTTTAACTTTGTGCCGATCTCTATTACCCTGTACATTCCTCCTATTTAAATAATGATCCAAAGTCCTCTTGAATGCCTCACTTGAACCTACCTCTTTCACATGTCCAGACAATGCATTCCATAACTACTTGTTGTGTGAAAAATATTTTTCTCATCTCACATTTTCTTTATTTGCAAACAACTTGAAGCTGCGTCCTCTGGTTCACCATTAGTTTATAAGTGGGAAGTTTTTCCCTGTACAATCTGTCCAAATCCCCCATGAGTTAGAAACCTTGTATCAAGTCTCCTCTTAGCCTTCACCTCTCCAAGTAATAGTGAGGAAGGATTGGAGATGTTATGACAAAAATGTCTCATTCCTGGAATTATTCCTGTAAACCTTTTCTGCACTCTTTCCAATGCATATCATATCCTTTATATGGCAAGGTGTCCAGAACACCAACTAAGGCTTAACCAACTTCTTGGATAAATTCACCTTAACATCATTGCTCTTATGGTCTATGCCATGATTTACAAAACTTAGAATCCCATATGTGGTATTAAGAGCTCCATCTATCCAAATAGATAGATAATGCAACTAGATAGTTGTGAAAATGTATTATAATGATATGATAACAGGATAGTTAGAAAATAATGGTAGATGTGGACAGAGTGAACATGTATTCACAATGCCGCAGGATAATATGGTGGCTCAGTGATTAGCACTGCTACCTCACAGCACTAGGGACCCAAGTTCAATTCCAGCCTTGGTCATGGTCTGTGTGGAGCTTGCATGTTTCCCTGTGTTTACATGGGTTTCCACCAGGTGCTGCAGTTTCCTCTCGTAGTCCAAAGATGTGCAGGCTAGGTGGATTAGCCGTGGTAAATTGCCCCATAGATCCCAGGTATGTACAGGCTAAGTGGGTTAGCCACAGTAAATGCAGGGTGCGGGGGTTGGGTCTGGGTGGATACTCCCTGGTAGGTCAGTGCAGACTTGATGGGCTGAATGGTATCGTGCCACAAGTATTCCATCGCACTCCTGACTTGCGCCTTCTAGATGGTGGGCAGGCCTTGGGGAGTCAGGAGGTGCTTCACTTGCCGCAATATTCCTAGCCACTAACCTGTTCGTGTAAGCACTGTGTTTATGTGACAAGTCCAGTTGAGTTTCCGGTTAATGGTTACCCTCAGGATTTGATAGTGGGGGATTCAGTCATGTTGGGCACCATTAAATATCAAAGGGCAGTGGTTAGATTGCCTCGTATTGGACATGGTCATTGCTTGGCATTCATGTGGCATTGTGTTACTTGCCACTTGTCAGCCCTAGTCTGGATATTATCCAGATCTTGTTGCATTTGAATGTGGACTGCTTCAATATATCCGAGTAGTCACAAGTAGTGCTAAACATTGTGCAACAATTGTTGATCATCCCTATTTCTGACCTTGTGACAGGGGCAAGGTCATTAATGAAGCTGTTGAAGATGGGTGGGCCTAGGACATTACCCTGAGGAACGCCTGCAGAGATGTCCTGGGGCTAAGATAACTGGCCTCCAACAACTGCAACTATCTTCCTACGTGCCAGCAGATTTTTCCCCCTGACAGCCATTGATTCCAATTTTCCTTGATGCCAAGGGGTGTCACTCTTACCTCACCTCTGGAATTCAGCTCTTTTGTCCACATTTGAATCAAGGCTGTAATCAGGTCAGGAGCAAACTGGGTGTTCCTCCACAGTTTATTGCTAAGCAGGTGCTGCTTGATAGCACTGTTGATGACACCTTCCATCACTTTACTTTCTTAAATGTTAGCAAAGGTTATACTTGGTTTCTTTCCAGCAAACATCTGCATTCACTCAATGCTGTCTTCTTTAGTTAATTTTTCTTTGTGAGACCCTTAAATAACTAACTAGCACAGTTTACTCCTCAACATGCGTTCCTTAAATGCATGCATTCAATTGCACTGTCAGAGATCTTCCTCTCTGACACCTCAAAGCCTTCTGTTTCTGGAACTTTCTTGCTAACTTCTAAGCCGTCAGCCTTCTTCTTGCCCTGTCTGTTCTGGAGACTGTTAAGTTGTACAACCAATATCACAAGCCTTTTCTCCCTGAATGACTGCTTTTCTCTAATGAAAGAAACTTGCATACTCACTAACCAGCTGGCTGGTTATCTCTTTCTAAAAGGATTGCTTCTGTCTCACTGCATCATAGGACTCTTGTTGCTTGGGAACAGTTCAACTTCTTTCCTGTGCTCTACCCTTGCTTTCTGAAATACTGAACTTTTCTCCACAAGGGCTTTTTTTTATAGCCTCTTTTAAATTCATGTAAACACAGTTCCAGACAAACTGGCACAACTCTCAGAACTCAAAATGAAACTAAAACTAAGCTACTCCCTTCTTAACTTAAAGCTACGCATGGCTGTGTCCAATTTCAGAGTTTCTAAATAGTATTTCATGAACTTTCATAAAGTAACCTAGTTCTGTTTCAATCATGAAATTTATGAGACTATGTTTTGGGGGTGTCTCTTTGCATTTAGAATAAAATGAAGGTGCCATGAGATATGTGAGAAATATGCCTCTGTGGATTGATGGTGAAAGTTTAAAAGGAGCCCAGAATGAGTCATTGGGAATAAGGTACAAAGTATTTCCACTTAGCAGCAGTGGATCAACGGTCTCCAAAATCTCAGAAAGCTGTTGAGAAAATGAAGTTATAAACAGTTTGGTTTCAAACGTTTAGTTCCATGTTGAAAGAAAATTTAGTTCCCAAGCATAATAATTAATTTCTTTTGATATAGGGCTGCCTTGATTCATGATACCAAGGAGCTAGGCTTTGGAATGGGAAGGCACACTATAATATTGGGTTCCAAGCTTTCATAAAATATCCCTGTAAAGCATAGTCAAGATGGTCTGCTCGGGTCTGAAAGGCAGAATAGGTACAGGCCCAAAGTTTCTACGGTTCAGTGCCCAGATATAGGTGGATGCTTATGCCCAGATTGAAAAGATGACATTTGTCAAGTGTTAATCAAAGCTGGGAGATTTGCCTCACTTGACAAGAGTAAAAATCTCTTGGAATATTCTTACTGTGACAAACAATTCTGGGTTAGAAATTATGTGGTTGAGAAAGAAAAATCACAGAAGTGAACTATTGGGAGATAAGAGTCATTTTGGACCGAGTGTTTACTTAATTAACTGTATTCTGTTTTGAGGTTTAAAGGGTAAATTACCTGTAAAGACATTTAATAATGCTTCAAGTCTTTTATGAGAGCAAACATCTTAAGGTGTGAAATTCTGTTGCAATATTCTTTCAGTTATTGACTGGAAATTTGAATTTTATTTCAAAAGTATCAGTACAGTGTTCATAACAACTCCTCCTGCAAAACATTAGACTAAATTAAAAATCCAGTCACAAGATGACAGAGCTAATTAGTCTTTATAGCTATAGCAAAATCTTAAGCCCTCAACTGGAGTTACTTTCATGTGTTTCACAGGGTAGTTTAAGTAATTAAATTATGTTACATCAGTTTTCCTCCTACTTACCAATTCCACTCATACAAAAAAAACACAAGTGGAATAAAATTACATCCAGATATTCCCTTAAATAAATTCATGGAAGCTAAATTGAAAAGTCATTGAGGTACCAGATGAATCCCAATCATTGTAACAATAGTTTCATCATGTGTTTTGCCCGTCAGCATTTTTTTAAAAATTTCCCTTCCATGAACAAACTAGCTCACACCAAGATGACTGTTCCTCAACCAAAGCCATTGATAAGTAGTATCGATTAAAAAACTTGTTGCTGACTAAGCAACTTATTAGCCGAGAGAATGAACTCAGCTGAAATTGAATTGAACCTAAATTGAGGTGTCATCTTGTGCTGGACCCAATGAGGTTTGTTGCAGGACAAGGGCAAATTGAGCTGTCTCAACATTAAGGCAGAGCTGGTAAGCTGTGGTGTAAGTCATGGCCCTATAGGTAGGTCACTGTTCATGTGTGGGGCAGCCTAATAGGTCAATTTAGATGCTCTCTCGTGACTGGTCTAGAAACAGTGGCAACTGCCATCAGCCTACAGGTTTAACATAGAGTGAAGGGCATTCGCATTTTGTTAAGATAGTGGAAAATATGGACCATCAAATCTGATCATTAAACCCGAAATCTTAAACAGATTTTAGAAAGAAAGAAACATGGACCTGATCGTGGGCCTCACAAAGTTTGCCTCAAACTGTCTAAGCTAAAAATATGATTTGAATCTAAAGACATTGAAACCAGACAACCAAGTCAGCATCAAGACATTCACAACTTGTGTTTTAATTCACATTTATTTGATAATTTCACATATTCAGAGATGAATTACATGACTGCCAGTCAGCCGACTTGGACAGGCACACTCGGGATTATACGCTGAACTATGGTTCAACAGCTGCTTTTCAACATCAGAACAGAGATAATCAAAATAGATTTGTAAGCAAGAACTTGGAAGATTCTCTCTCTCACCCTGCCTGTTTTCATCATCATTCAAAAAAAAGTCCCTGTGAGAAAGTAAACTGGGGAAACAACCACTCTACAAAAACTCAAGGATATCTACAAAACTCAGCACTGCTGAGGATACTTGTCAACAATTAAGCAACTGTGTCTCAGGTTCAAAATTTAATTCTTCAGGACGGAAAGCATATAAACTATGTATCCGTTATCCTACTTTCCTGTACCAGACAGTCTCCCTTTTAAACTTTTTATTTTGTGTTTGTATGCTTGATGTCACATTTTTACTATTTTTCCATGGGGATGGTAGAGAATAAAATTCCTCTTTCTTTCACTGAAGGAAACCTTGGTAATTAGCTCCTTAATTTTCTTGTGAACTATATTTCAAGTGAAGTGTGATAGCTCTGTGCTAAAAAGAAATAAAAACATGTGTTGTGACGAATCAAGAGGGGATTAAAAAAAGGGGAGTCAATTCCTTCTCTACATGTAGTTGCAACAACAAACACAATAAGCAAAGCCAAAAATCTTAGACCCAGCTTTCAGGTGATAACCTTAAAAGTCCCATGAGGTTTGGCTGCTGGTCTGAAGAAGTGGATTGAAGCAGGCAACTTGCCACTGCAACGGATCAAACCAGTTTCATTCCATATCTACAGACACTTAATGTATAGTGCCATATGATATGGCATTTTGGCCACAGAACGAGCACCACCTACATTCTGACTTATTGGGTGTTTAAGCATCTGTTTTACGCATATAAAGTGACCATTATCTTTCTGCATTTCTGAGAATTTCACCTCACGTAAATGGAACTGTTAGCAGGAACAGAGTGGTTTTGTGGATTGCAAGCACAAACCAACATATCATTAAAAGTGGCCTCACAAGTTGGTAATGTTTTAAATGCAAGACAGTCCCAATATGTTATACTTTACATCAGGAAAGAACAAAATATCTTTTGCATCAAACAACAACCCATGCTGGATCTATAAAATCAGAGGAAGGATATACTCACCTCTGATACCAGCAAGCAAACTTGCTAACATTTGTTGTCAAGATTTTCACATGAACAATGATTAGTTCCAACTGTTGGATAGTCATACAGCATGAAAACAGACCCTTTGGTCCAATCAGTCCATGCTGACCATGTTCCAAATTAAACTAGTCCCACCTGCCTGCGCTTGGCCCGTTTCCTTCCAAACATTTCCAATTCATGAACTTATCCAAATGTCTTTTTTATGTTGTAACTGTACTTGCATCCACCACTTTCTCCGGCAGTTCATTTCACACACAAACCACTCTCTGCATAAAAAAAAAAGCTGCCACTCATGTTCTTTCTAAATCCTTCTCTTCTCACCTTAAAAATGTACTCTCTAGTTTTGAACTCCCCCACCCTAGGGAAAAAACCCTTGTCATTCACCTTATCTACATCCGTCACGATTGTATAAACCTCAATAACCTCCTACATTCCAGTGAAAGAAGCCCCAGTCCTTCCAGTCTATTTTTATATCTCAAACCTGCATTCCTGGTGACATCCTGGCAAATTTTTTCTGAACCTCTCTAGTTTAGTAATATCTGTCCTATGACAAAATTATCAGAACTGCACACAGTACTCCAGAAGAGGCTTCACCAATATCTTGTACAATCTTAACACGACATCCCAACTCTGACACTCTGTGACGCAAACTTCAAAGAATTATGTACCTGAACCCCTAGGTCTCTCTGTTCTACAACACTACCCAGGGTCCAACCAGTAATTGTGTAAATCCTGTCCTTGTTTGTATTACCAAAACTCAATACCTCTCATTTATCCAAATTAAAGTCTTTCTGCCACTCCTAAACCCATGGACCCAATTGATCAAGATCTCTTTGTGATCTTAGATAATCTTCACTGACCACCATACCACCAATTTTAGATGGAATGCAGCAAATGACAGCCTGACTGGTAGATAATGCCTTCAGAGACAAGTGGAAAACACTAACACGAGAGAGAAAAAAAGAAATCTCCCTTTTATAAAATTCTTGTTTGTACATTTTAGTCAACTGCTGTGACTTTGAGCAAGTAAATTAAATAAGTTACATGGGGGAAATTACAATCTGTAGTTGAAGGCACTTACCGCTGGTACAAGCAACTTTTTAACTTCCTCCACTGCCCTCTTTAGCTTTATTTCTGCTCTGTTCTGAGCATCTTCCACAGTGATTAATACATGCAAGTCTTCATTTAGGTGTTCCCAGTTGGGTTTGCCTCTATTTTGTTCCTCCTGTAACACCAACAGGCCAAAAAAGGGTTTAAAAATCAAAAACAAAACAGAAGTCAGTCTTTTTATTTATGGTTTTTTCATGCCCAATTAATTCTAGTTCCACTAAAAAGATGAACATAGATCATTTTTCAATGCTGCTACCTACGGTATTCTGTAATTGGTCACATATAACGAATCCCACAGGAGTAACCCATGAAAATATATCCTGTGCTTGGAACCTTCTTCCAACTTCCAAGGTCACAGGTAGAGAAAAGATGATCCTACAACTCAATAGTATAAGACGCGGAAGCATTAAAATGCATCACCAAGTTTAGGATGAAATGCATGCATTCACATTTCTAAACCTTTGCATGTGCTTCCATCATCTCCACACAAATTACCACTTTAAATAATCCATGATGCAACGTTTCCCACAAGAAATATCTGTGTCAGAAGCCTTACTTAATCTGTGTGTATGATAAGCCATTCATTTAAAATAACTACACTTTACTTCTGTTGGAATTATTGTGAAAGATTGTTTATTTTGATTTGGAATGTTTTCACTCCAGTCAATTTGTTATAAAACATAATCCTTCGCCTTGTTAAGGTCTAATAATGTCCCAGTTGACCAATTGAAGATTCAGTTATTCTGGAACTTAAATGTTTTGAAATTGATGTTAACGTAAGCTTTCAGTTCCGTTTTGAGTTTCAGATGATTTTATATCTGAAATTAAAATTTTCTTTTGTGCATTAAAAATGACTGCATGGTATGATCAAAACCATATTGCAAGGATGCAGGAGATAATTTTTCTTATCATATGATTTAATTTTCTCTTGTTCACCTATTTTTACTACTGTAGAGCATTCAGCAAATGGAAAGTGTTGTCCAAAATGTTCATTCTGAATTTTGATAATAATTCTATATTTCAAGTAGGGAGACTGAAGCCCAAACAAACTTGTGAACAAAATTCTGCTCCGACATCTCATGAGATGGTACTACTCCGCAGGGCTCTGCAGAATGTCGGTGACAAATGATACAGGGGACTGTACTGGACTGCAATGTGACTTCTGTCATTCCCTTGTGTCAAATCTATTTAGGCTCCTTTGGCTGATTAATGAAGTTGGCAGTCAAGAAAAATGAATATTTTACACATACTTATTTAACCAATCCAAAAATTACTACCATGACTTTGTGATTTGTATAAAATATTGATTTCTCAGTTATGTCTTGACTTCTGGGATCATAAATTATATATTAATTAGTAATTTGTCAAATTACAGTAATAATTTATGGAAATAAATACAATTAGGAGAAATTATCCTTAACCTAATAATAACCTTGCTGTTATAAATTATTGTGCCCACTCATTTCTTGCTAATGGAAAGGTAGGCACTAATGAATGAAAGTAATAAATGCTGTAATATATGCACCTTTTCTTTATATAATTCTAAGACATTAGCAGGGTATCAATGGAAACCAGAGAAAGTTCAGAACTTTTTCATTTAGAAAACTGTCATATCTGTTATTACATGTGTTCCGGCAATGCAAATTGGCTATAATGCTACTGACAAACCGGAGAACGCTATTTCAAAAACACAAATTTGTGTTGGCTACAACTTGATTCCATCGTTGCGCGCAGTACATGTCGACATGACATGATCATTTCACAGGCTTCGTCCTTCGCATGCACAATGTTAGCGCTGAAAGAGGCTCCGTGCCGACATCACATGATCGTTTTGTGCGCTTTGTCCTGACTACGCGCAATGTTAGTGTCCAAAAGTCTCCACGCTGGCATTGTGATAATTTCAAGCCTGTGGTGGTGTACCAACCCGTGAGCATGAAATGTTACCTTAAGTCTGCTTTAGGTCAAGCAAAAGAGGTTGGATGATGGGGCAATTTTTTTGTGATCTTATTGTTGATGTTTTGGAAGATGTTTTTAGAAAATATTGTAGGAAAAAAAATTTGGATTTCAAGATTTTCCTTATCCTGGACAATGTGCCAAGCCAACCTCCCACCATTGGTGAGTTTTCTGAAAACATCAAAGTGCTATTTCTACCCCCAAACACAACTTCTCTCCTTCCACCCTTGCACGAGGGTGCAATAGAAGCTTTTAAAGCTTATTATATAAGGCGCATATTTAAGAGGCTGACTACAGCCACTGAGGTGGATAAGGACAGTGTTCTTCAATTTTGGAAGAGCTTTAACATCAAGAATGCAGATGACATTATTGTGGACACCTGAGGTGATGTCAGTAAGGACTATTTGCATGCAGTCTGGCGGAAGCTTCTTCCAGATTTTTTTCAAGATTTTAAAGGCTTTGATCCATCACAGGAGCTCCCAAGAATCAAAGAACATTGTGTTGATCTTGCAAAGCAAGTTGGATTTGAAGAAGTGGAGAATGAGAATGTTGAAGAGCTATTTGAGTCCCACTGTGAAGACCTCTCTCCAGCTGATCTACAACAACTTGTTGCTGAGGGGGAAGTGGAAGCTGGAGATGAAGTAGTAGTCCAGGATGCAGCGCCACGAGGGCTTTCCACTTTTGTTTTGTCTTCTATCCTGAGGGAAATTAAGAAGCAGTTGCAGCTCTTACAGGACAATGATTACAATGCAGAAAACAGCAGTTCATCGAATAAAATCTTAATTGGCACCCTGTGAACAGCTTCTTCATGGAAGAAGAAAAAGTGTAAATCAGCAAAAACTGGATGTCTTTTTTAAGCCAACCCCCAAGAAACAGTCAGAAAACAATGAACCACAGCCATCCACTTCTGGATTAACTATTTTTCACCCTAACCCTGCAACCACAACTGCACCTGAAGGCGATGATGATTATAATGACCCTCAGACCCTGCTTTAACAACAGAGCAACCTAGAACCTCCTCCTCTATCAAGTCATCTTGACATTTTTTCAAGGTAAGGTGTTAATTTACTTTTATTTCATTGCTAGATATGAATTAAACATTTATTCAAACTGTGCTATCCTTTGTGTTAGGCTTTTGTGTGATTTTTGAGCGATTTTTAGTGATTTTTTTGGTGGTCTGCCCCAACCCCATTTTTCCCATAGGCCCCATTATTTCTTTAGTGTGATTTTCTATAACATGATGTTGCGCAGGAACGCAACTATCGCGTTATAGCAGAACCGACTGTGTTTCCCTTTAAAAGTAAACGTCAGAATTAAGTTTTTGTGCCTGAGTATAATCCTGAAGTAGAAAAAAATGAAATTCAATACTTAAAGGACATTGGTATTCCTCGAGTATGAACACCATTAAGAAGTAAGGAGTTCGTATACAAGTCTGCTCTAAGTCATAACAACTAAAATCTATTTTATTCAATATAGTGTATGATGGCTGCTGTATGTTAAAATGACTGCTCCATTAAAAGAATTCTGTCTTTTGTTTTGAAGGTGGGTATTGGTGATCCAAAATTTCCTACAATCTTGGCATCGTTCTTGATGGCCTTTATTGGAATTCTTCCCACTGGGTATATTGTGGAAGATAAAATGTTGCAACACATGTGTCCTCCATACAAATGGCTTTTTCTAACACATAATAAATGTTTATAAAAATGTCATACTCTTGGAA
The DNA here is from genome assembly GCF_021869965.1 of Rhincodon typus. Taxonomy (NCBI): domain Eukaryota; kingdom Metazoa; phylum Chordata; class Chondrichthyes; order Orectolobiformes; family Rhincodontidae; genus Rhincodon; species Rhincodon typus. Next base: position 22,155,785 of record NC_063340.1, on the reverse strand, counting down.
AAGCACAATGTTATTGGCCAAATAGTGATCACATATTCCACACCTTTACATGATGTCAAACCTGAAAATTGTGGGTAATTAGTCCTGGTCTTCAAGATTGTTTCAAATTGCACTAAACCTGCAGAGTTGCTTTTGCAAAAAAACCAGAACTACGTGGCAGTGACTCAAAAGAAGTGGCTTCCCAAGCTTCCAAAAAAATTTCACACTAACTTAAGAAATGTATGTGAAATTAGTAAAACATTGATCCAGCTTTTATGATTGAAGATAATACAAGGTTCCTCAGGTTTTGTGTTATATTCACATTTTGGAGTTAAATGGTAAATAAGGTAAAGTCCTATCAGAACACAGGGCTGCTTTCTCATTAGACAGAGATGACTGCTGGTGGTTTAACCTGAGGGTCACCATGCCTGAGATGAGGGGAAGTTGAGAAGGAAAGTCATTCATGGTAACCTGAGCCAGTGTGATAACTGAATCCACACTGTTGGTATCACTCTGCATCGCAAAGTAGCTGTGTAAAAAAATCTTATTGCCCACAATCCTCCTGTACTAACCTATACTCTACTGACAAGTTTCAAAACCTGAACAGAATCACTTTGGTCTGACAGAACTCAAATTTAATACACATTCTGCATCTAGAGGACAGATCTGCATTCAGTTGCTTACTGTTACCATCAGTCTCTTCCAGAGCCAATGCAGATGTACAACTCTTGTCACAAATGATAGGCTGAATACATTTTGTGTAATGATGAAATTGTGGTTCTGTTGAGATCTTCATTCTTGTTCATAAATTTACAAGGATCTGGACTGAACAATGAAACAGCACTGTTTGCTCTCAAGCAGAATGACAGCTTTGTTTACCAGTGGATTTTGATGTTCCATACTGTAAAATGGTTGACAGCAAATTGGGCAGTCTGTTCTACAGGTTTTCCAATTTTTATTTCTGGTGATTTTAATGGAAAGCTTAAAAAAACAGGAATTATGTAAAATGAGCTGCCATTAGATGGATTAGTCATGGTAATGGGGTTACGGGGTTAGGTGGGGGCTGGTTTTGGGTGGGATGCTCTTCAGACAGTCAATGCAGACTTGATAGGCCGAATTGCCTACAAGGATTCTATGATTCTTTGAATAAATCCTATTCTATGAATAAAATATTTCAAATTATTGCCTAAGCTATTCCAAGAGTTTTGAGGAAAGTAGATTTCCTGTCCAGTGCAGTTCAGTTTCAATGTGGCATAAGTCCAAAGGACAACGGCATATAATTCAAAGCAAGTTGTTAATTTCAGAAACTACCAGAATTATTGCCGAGGAAACAGGAAACATGACAGTTTGAAATTAAAACACATTTTCAGGCAATCTTATTTATGGTTGAATTAGGAGAAGTTAATATCAATACAAGATATCAACATTGAATTAATTTACTGCGAGCAAACCTTTGACTGCTATGACATGCAGACGACCAAATAAAATCAGCTCTCCTACTTCTGTATTCATGACACAGTAAAATTAAAACCTTCCAAAGACCTTCAAAATTGACCCCAATGATTCCTAACCAGACTTTTTGAAGAACGTATCCCTGACTCTGCAAATAATCAATACTGGACATCTGTTTTGTAGCTTAAACAAAAGACTCAAGAATTTATTAACAATCAAGTAACTTCAGCTGAGCAAAAATGAACAAAGGAATACAATTGATGTCTATGATTTAATCCAACAGCATTTGTTTTTAGCCTCATTTCACAGAGAAGACAAGAGACAAATAACCTCACTAAGGGGTAAACAAAAGAAAATAACAAAACTGATTGGATTACTCATGTGGTTTTCATGATGCACTGTCAACAGGCAGAGCTGATTGTTTCTTGGTTGAATTTCGAAGATGTCTATCAGGGCCACCTTTTCAGTTCACTCAGAAGAAGTCAGTGTTCTTTATAACTGAGTTTCTATTCTCTGAACTTCCAATAGCTAATAAGAGGACATTAGGGAGTGAGCTTTCAAATCTTCACGTGTAGCATCAAAAGCCAAATTCCTCAAAGAGAACACAGTCCAAAATCCAGTTCAAACTTTGGCCTGTCTCTGCCAGACTGATTGTCACTCCGTGAGGTCCCAGTTACTATTCAACATCTGCAATCTGCTTGAGCATAAGGCCTTTCCAGATTTGCTGGAACCTCGTCCCAGGTAGTGACATCACATTTGGCCAAACTGTGCTATCTGTTTAAACAACAGTTCTTTGCCAGTGTTGATGTGTCTGGAGAACCTTTCAATCAAGAACCAACATGCAATTAACTTCCAGACCTGGTCTCATAAATAAACAAATAAATATTCTCTCTTTGTTTTGATACAAGCTGGGTCCACAGTCCAAAGGTCATTTGCAATCCACTGTTCAGGGCACAGCTCCAAACCAAAATTGATTAAAATAAAAATAATGAAAAGTCAGTGAGGGTTCTAATAGAACCTAATATGCACAAAATTTTGCTCCTGTACACAACACACTTTAATCACTGACAACTACCACATTCAACATCACAGAGCAGTTTCCGGAGAGACCACTACTTAGCCAATATTATGTTGTGGCTTTATTTTGGTGTTTATGATTGAATGTGCATTCATCATCATCATTCAAAGTTCCATAGTTTCTGGAACTGTGCCTGCAGATTGGAAGGTTGCGGATGTAATCTTAATATTTAAGAAAAGAAAGGAGGAAACAGGGAACAACAGACTTGTTAGCCTGACATCAACAGTAGGGAAAGGGATATGATCATTGGACACTTAGAAAATAATTATCTGATTGAGCAGTCATGATGAATTTATGAAAGGGGAAATCATGTTTGACAAAACTTTTTTTGTAAGATGTTACCAGCAAAATAGACAAAGGGGAAAACTGTGAATGCAGTGTATTTGGATTTTCAGAAAGCTTTCCATCAGGTCTCATACAGGAAATAAAAATACGAGCACATTGGATCAGTCACAACATACTGGCATGGACTGAGGATTACTTAACGGAAAGAAAACAGAGTTGGAACAAATGGATCATTCTCAGGTTGACTAACCACGGAGTACCGTGAGAATCAGGGCCTGGGTCCTAGTACCTCACAATCTGTATCAATGATTTGGCTTTGGAGAGCAAGATAACATTTCCAAGTTTGCAGATGACACAAGTCTATATGGAAGAGGAGTCAGTTAGTTCAGTTGGATAGAAGGCAAGCATGTGGTGCAGAAGGAAGCACCTTGAGGAGGCAGGGCCTCGGCGAACTTCTGCAACTGCACCATTGCTTATGGAGTGGTTAGCCTCAAGCTATGTGTAACCAGTTCCCTACTGATAGATGATGAACTAGTGGTATTGTTGCTAGACATACAATCCAGAGATCCAGGCAATGTACTGGGCACCCTGATTTGAATTCCACCAAGAGATGAATACAACAAAAATAAAAATCTGAAATTAAAGTCTAACCATTGTTGGTTGTTATAAAAACCAATCTGGTTTCTTAGGGAAAGAAACTACCATCCTTTCCTGGTCTGGCCTGGCCTAGATGTGACTCTGGATTCATATAAATGTGGATGACTCTTAACTACCCTCTTAAATCTGAAATGGTCTAGCAAGCTATCTAGTTCTATCCATGAGCAAGAAGGGATGGGCAACAAATGCTGGCCCATGTTTTACATCCTTTGACGAAATTAAAGTATGTGCAAGGATAATGCAAAAAACTTTAAGGAGATTTGGACAGGCTGACAGTGGGAAAGAATATGGTAGGGATAATAAATTGTATATGATTTCAGGTATGATGTGATCCATTTTGATTGGAGGAATAGAGGTGCAGAGTATTTCTTAAATGGCAAGAGATTGGGAAATGTTGGTGTCTAAAGTCACTGAGTATCAATGTTCTCTGAAAACTATTACGCAGGTGCAGAAAGCAATTAGAAAGGCAAATTATATGTTGGCCTTTATCACAAAAGGATTTGAGTATAAGTGAAGATGTCTTGCTTAATTATACAGAACCTTGGTGAGAACATACTCGGGAGTATTAAAAGCAGTTTTGGTCCCATTATGAAAAAAAGGACATACTTTTCAAAAGAGTGCAGTGAAGGTTCACCAGACTAATTACTATGATGCCAGGAGGATACAATGAGACATACAGGAGTATATTGAATGCAATGTGGGAAAATGTGAGGTTATGCTCTTGGCAGGAAGAATAGAGGAGTGAATATTATTTAAATAGAGAAAGACTGTAGAAAGCTACAGAAGAGATGGAGTTGGAAGTCCTCCTGCATGAATCACATAAGCTACCATCCAAGTTCAGCAACTAGCAGGGAAGGCAAATGGAACATTGGCCTTTATTTCAAAAGGAGTTGAGTATAAAAGTAAGGAGGCTTTACAAAAATTATACAAGATCACAGCTTGAATATGATCAAAAATTCTGGGGTCCTTATAAAAGGGGAGATTTAATAGCATTAGAGAAATCCAGAGAAGGTTCACGAGCTGATACCAGGTGCGAAAGGATGTCTTATGAGGAAGTATTCATTAAGTTGAACCTGTACTTGTTGGAGTAGAGAAGAATGAGAGGTGACTAACTGAAATATAAAAGATTCTTAGGAACTTGACAGGGTAGATCCAGAAATGATTAAGGGTCACTATATACTCTCTGCGACTTCACGCTCACTTTAATGCTGCTGCAACTAAAGGTCATGAGCTACCCCTCTTAGTTCCCTCAACTGCTCTCACCCAACCATTCACCTCCCAACACCACCCCCCCAACTCCAAACCACTAACCCTTTATACTCTTTGCATTTCCTACTCACTCACTCTGGACAGCTCACCATCTTTCCTGAACAAGGCCAGACCTGATTGAGCCTTGATTGGATTAATGACTCTACCCTTAGAATTTCAGAAATGGCTACTTCATTGAAGCACATGCAGCATTTATGTCACTGTAAACCAGTGCCACATGCTTAAGATGTGTAGCACAGGATTGTAGTCCAATATGTCCACCCTTTAGCTGCTAAGCGCTGGCAAGTATTTCAAGCTGCCTAGTTTTTTTTCTGCACTAAAAGGCAAGGCAAGGCAGAGGTGCTGTGATTGCCCAAGTAAGTGCAAAGTTAACAAGCCTAAGAAAACAAGCTAAGAGCCTAAGATGCATCCTTTTCTAATGCATAAAACAGGTGCCTGTTCCTATGTGCAAAGTAGCCTAGCAGCAACATTGTAGGTGTTGGTGAGATTCCAACTGCAGTTGAGAAGTGCAGACCTGCATTTTAAAGTATATATCTATATATAAAATTATGCATCTAACTTCAGGCACAGCAGATAAGGCGACAACAAGGAGAAGTGGGCTGCCAATGCAGGATGAAGTTGTTGTACTTAAATGCAAGCAGTATACAAGACAAGGTAAACACAGACTGAAACTGGCAGGTGAGATGTTGTGGGTATCGCTGAGACACAGCATGGGATCGGGGCACAGGACTATATATCCAAGGATACACATCTTATCAAAAGGACACATAGAAGAGCAGAGGGGGAAGGGTTGCCTTATAAGTAAGAAATTAAATTAAATTGATAGTAAGAAGTGATATAGAGTTGGAAGGCATAGAATCTATGTGAGGTACTGCAAAAGGAGAAAAGACCCTGATGGGAGTTATGTATAGGCCCCCTAGCAGTAGTCAGAATGTGGGGAAGAAAATAAATTAGGAGATAGAAAAAACAGGACGTAAGAAAGGCTCTATTACAATAATGATGGGGCCTTCAATATGCAGGTGTATTAGGAAAATCAGTTTGGTAGAAGATCTCAAGAAACGGAATTCGTGGAATGTCTGAGAGACGGCTTTTCCTGGAGCAGCTTGTTGTACAGCCCACTGGGGAACATGCAATTCTGGATTTGGTGATTTGTAATGAGGCAAACTTAATTAAGGAGCTTAAGGTGAAGGAACCGCTACTGGCCATAATGTGATAGAATTCACCCTGGAGTTTGAGAGGGAGAAGTTGAGGTAACTACAAAGACATAAGGGAGGAGCTGGTCAGAGTTGATTGGAAGGGCAGGCTAGCAGGGAAGACAATAAAGTAGCAATGGTAGGAGTTTCTGGGGCTAATTCGGGATGCATAGCAGAAATTCATTCTAAGGAAAAGGAAACATACTATGGGAAGGACAAGGCAACCAGCATAAAAACAAAAGAAAAAGCAAACAATATGAAGATCAGTGGGAAGCCAGAGGACTGGGAAGCCTTTAAAAAAAAACAGCAGAGGATAACTTAAAAAAAAATAGAAGGCAAAAGATGGAATTTGAGAGCAAGCCAGTCAATAATATAAAAGAAGATTGGAAAAGCCTTTTTTAAGATATATAAAAGGTAAGAGAGGGACAAGAGTGCACTTATGGACCACTGGAAAACGAAGCTGGTGATGTATAATGGGGAACAAAGAAATGGTGGTGGAACCGAAGAGGTAATTTGCATTAATTTTTAGTGGAAGACACCTGCAGCACACCAGAACTTCAAGGGAGTCAGGAAGCAGGAGTAAGTGTAGTGGCCATCTCTAAGGAGAAAGTGCTAGGGAAACTGAAAGGACTGAAAGTGGATATATTACTTGGATAGTCCAGACTACACCTCAGACATCTGAAGGAAGTAGCTGAGGAGACTGTAGAGGCATTGGTGGTGATGTTTCAGGAATCGCTGGAGTCAGGGAGGGTTCCAGAGGACTGAAAAGTGGCTGATGTAACACCCCTCTTTAAGAATGGTGGAAGGCAGAAGACAGGAAATTATAGGCCAGTTAGTCTGACCTTGGTCGTTGGTAAGGTTTTTAAATCCATTGTTAACAATGAGATTGCGGGGTACTTGGAAGTGAATGGTAAAATAGGACTGAGTCAACACTGCACTGTCAAGGGGAGGTCATGTCTGGAGAATCTGTTGGAATTCTTTGATGAGGTAATGAGCAAGTTAGGCGAAGGACTGCCAGAGGACGTGATCTATTTGGATTTCCAAAAAGGCTTTGACAAGGTGCCACACAGGATGCTACTAAATAAGGTAGGAGCTCATAGTGTAAGGGGCAAGGTACTAGCATGGCTGATTGGCAGAAGGCAGAGAGTAGGGATAAAGGAGTCTTTTTCAGTACAGTATCCAGTGACTAGTGGAGTTCTACAGTAGTCGGCGTTGGGTCCATAACTATTCTTGTTATACATTAACAATCTGGAAGAAGGAACTGATAGTATTGTTGCTAAGCTTGTAGCTGACATGAAAATAGATGAAAGGACAGGTAGAGTTGATGAAACGGGGAGGCTGTGTAGGACATGGGGAGGCTAGGAGAGTGGGCAAAGAAGTGGCAGATGGAATACAATGTGGCATATTGTGAGGTTTTGAACCTTAGTGGGATGAATACAGGCATAGATTATTTTCTAAACAGAAAACAGCCTCAAAAATCTGAAGCACAAAGAGTTCTAGTTCAGGATTCTCTTAAGTGTAACATGAGCATTCAGTTGGCAGTTATGAAGGTAAATGCAATGTTGGAATACAAGAGAAGAGATGTACTGCTGAGGCTGTATAACATCCTAGTCAAACCACATTTGGAATTTTGAGAGCAGTTTTGGGCCTCATTTCTAAGGAAGGATGTGCTGGCATTAGAGGGGGTCCAGAGGAGGTTTACAAGAATAATCCTGGGGATAAAGGGTTTGTCACATAAGGAGCAGTTGAGGATTCTGGGTCTGTACTCTATAAAGTTTAAAAATATGAGGAAGGAATCTCATTTAAACTTACAGAATACTGACAGGCCTGGATACAGTGGACATGGAGAAAAGATTTTACTAGCAGGAGAGAGTAGGACGCGAGGGCACAGTCTCAACGAGAAGGGATGACACTTTAGAACTAAGATGAGGAATTTCTTTAGCTAGTGGGTGGTCAATATATGGAGCCCATTGCCACAGAAGGCTGTCGGAGGCCAAGTCATTGAATGTATTTAAGCTGAAGATAGATAGGTTCCAGATTGGAAAAGGGATCAAGGGTTCCAGGGAGAACTGGGAGTATGGGGAGGAGAAACATATCAGTTGTGATCAAATGATAGAGAAAACTCGATAGGCCGAATGGCCTAATTCTGCTCCTGTGTCTTATGGTCTTAAATTCTAACATATGGTTGCAGAGGTAATAGAAACTTTCATCAAAATATTCCAGGAGAGTTCCAACATATTGGAAAACTGATAATGTGATGCCCGTGGTCAAGAAGGGAAGGCGATAGAAAGCAGGAAACCATAGGCCAATTAGCCTAATATCTGTCATTGGAAAATGTAAAGTGCATTAGTAAGGGAGGGATACCAGGACATTTACAAAAGCGTATCACAGATTGCAAACAGGTTTTGTTCTGGAGTTTGTTCGCAAGTTGGAATACAATACAGGACAGTGTAAAACAGCTTGTCTTAAGGTTTTGGAGTATTTCTGTAGCTTAGGTCGTGAGTGTTGAGGTTGGTTGGCTCGCCGAGCTGGTTTGTTGTTCCGAAGACGTTTCGTTACCATGCTTGGTAACATCCTCAGTGCAGCCTCTGATGAAGCGTTGGTGTGTTTTCCCACCTGGTTTTTAAACTCTGGGGTCCGTTGCGATGGATTGCCTCACTTCCGGGTTTCCTCCGTAGTGGAATGTATATGGGGTCGAGTTCAATGTGTTTATTAATAGCATGCTTCGGGGAGTGCCATGCTTCCAGGAATTCTCGTGCTTGTCTCTGCCTAGCCTGTCCCAGGATCTTGGTGTTGTCCCACTCAAAGTCGTGGTTCTCCTTGTCCATGTGGATTGAGATGAGTGAGTATTGGTCGTATCTTTTTGTAGCCGGTTGGTGTTCTTGTACTCTTGTTGTTAGTTTCCTTCCTGTTTGTCCGATGTAGTGTTTCTCGCAGTCTCTGCAGGGGATCTTGTAGATGACATTGGTTCTGTCCATGGCGGGGAGTGGGTCCTTGGTTTGGGTGAGCACTTGTTGTAGGGTTGATGTGGGCTTGTGTGTCACTCTGATGCCCAGCGGTCGTAGGAGTCTTGTGGTGAGTTCTGACGTGTTCCTGATGTAGGGTAGTGTGATGAGTGTGTCGGGCCGTGTAGAATCTTTCTGATGTTGTTCCTGTAGGCATCTCCTGACCCAGTTCTTTGGATATCCATTATCCTTGAACACTTGGAAGAAACCCGAAAGTGAGGCAATCCATCACAATGGACCCCAGAATTTAAAAACCAGGCGGGAAGACACACAGACGCTTCATCAGAGGCTGCACTGAGAAATGTTACCAAGCATGGTAACGAAAAGTCTGCGGAACAACAAACCAGCTCGGCGAGCCAACCAACCTCAACAGCTTGTCTTAATTCAAGAAATGTATGCTCACCAGCTCTTTAAAATTACCATGTGGGATCATGTTCTTAAGCACAAGATTCATAAGTTGCACATTTTAAAATCAGGTTGTTCTATATTTTGTGAAAAGGAAATCATGTTTGATAAAGGTTATTGAGTAAGATTGGAACCTATGGTACTGGGGGTATTAGCATGGATTGAACATTGGTTAATACAAAGATAACAGAGAATGGGATTAATGGGTCTTTACCTTTCAAAAAGACCTAATGAGTAGAGTGCTACAAGGTTCAGCCCTAATTTCTCAATTACTTATTATCTATATTAATGACTTGGAGGGGGAGGAGGAGCAGGCAGAGAATAATGTATCCAAATTTGCTGATGAATACTAAAATAGATGGGACAGCCCGCTGTGATGAGAACAGAAAGAATCTGCTAAGGTATATAGAGTATAGAATATATAGAATATATGGGTGTGTGGACAAAAACTTGGCAGATAGAATTTCATGCAGTAAAATGGAAGAGCATGCACTTTGGTGGGATGAATCTAAAGGCCAATTATCATTTAAATGTAGACAGAGTCAATAAAAGAAGTGCAGCACAGAGAGATCTACATGTTCTTGTGCATGCAAATGCAGCAAATAGGTAAGACACGTGTATATTTGGCTTTATTGCCAGGGGTTTGGAGTTTAAAAACAGGGAAGTCTTGTTACAGTTGTACAGTATATTGGTGAGGCTGCACCTGGTGTAAGTGCACAGTTTTGAGTTCCAGTTACAAATAAGGGGATGCATTTTCAACTGAAATACAAAAGAATTTCTTCACTCAGAGCACAGCAATTGTCTAGAATTCTCTACACGAGTGTTGTGGAGGCTAGACCACTGAAAGTATTTAAAAGAGGAGGTAGATAGTTTCACTAAAACTATCAGGCAATTGAGGATTGTGGTTAGCTGGCACAAAAGAGGAGTTGAGGCCTGGGGCAGATGTATGGCTGGTTCGAGGGCCAAGCAGCCTACTCCTGATCCTACTTCTTTAACATTCTTCTGTGGCATGATGATGTGGTGAGGTGGTGCTTTGCCAATGTGGACTTCCATGGACAGAGGGTCAGCCGGTCACTGTTCATGGGCAGCGCCCTGAGGTGTTGCGGAATGCTGGTAAAATGAAGAAGCTTGGAGGAGAATCCAGTGAGCTACAACCAGCAGCTTATGGCTGTGACATTTGAGTCAGGAATTGGCACAATTTAATTTATCACTGGTACCAGGAAGAATAGCAACCAGCAAGTAAATAAGGCAAGAGTTGCTAACAATGAGATGTAATATGTACAAATAGAGCCTTCATTGTTTACTACAGAGATTCTCATCTACTGAAACCTCAAGATGAAAGTCGGACTTGTTTTTCTTGACATTTGAACCTCAATTTTTCATTCTCACCATATTGGCCCAACTTTTACACCACTGGCCATGTCATTCAGATTCTGCCCTTTAACCATGAAATGTGGTGAATGAGAGGAGATCTTTAAGAAACACACAGGTGAAATCAGAGGTAAAACCCAAAGCATTATTCAGACTGCAGACAAGAAAAAAATATAAAAGTGCTACGTGAAAATTGTAATGCAAGAAATGTTTTACCAGTTGGAATAGTTTTTCATGTAGAGGAGTTAAGGTCTAAACTCTGGTTTCTTTATTTATAGTAGCAAGAATGTGAAATTCACTACCATATGGAGTGTTTGAGTGAATAACATGGATGCAGTTAAAAGAAAGATGGATCAGTATGTGAGGGAGAAAAAAAAGTCATAGCCTGAGATAACAACTTGTACATGTATACTACCTTTAATACAATAAAGTAACCTAAATCACTTAATACGGACTGTAACATTGCTTTAAACAGCCAGGCACCCAATGATAGGATATGAAAAGAAAGACTTGCACTTATAACTCTGACACCAGGCTTCTCAAATCTGTACAGCTAATGAAGCACTTTTAAATTGGCATCAATGTTGTAATATCTAAAAGCTTGATCAGAGGTAGCTTCTAAGCAACATCTTAAGAGAAAAAAGGTAAACAGAGTTTTTGGAAAGTAATTCCCAAGTCTACAGCCCAAGCAAGATCACTAATGGTGCAGCAATTAAAATTGAGGAATTTCAAGAAGCCAGTTAAGTCAAAGTAAATAGATTGCGAGGAGGCTTTTGTGGCGCAGTTAAAAAAAAACCCTTAGGCTGTCTGAGACGAATTAATTTTACAGCACAGAAACATGCCAATGTAATCTCATTCAGAAGGCATTCTTAAGTGTAATTTCTATGGAATGAGGAGGGTGAATCAATTCATCCCCTTGGTATTCATCTTTACAAACTTACGACATGCCACTTCCCTCCAGAATATGCCTATGTGACTTAGAATGTGAATGGAGACAGTAGATGCGTACAACATAATAGGGATTTCATGACAGTTAAAAAGTTGTTAGATACTAAAGACATTGAGAATCACTCAGGTATGGAAATCAGCAATAGCCTAATATAACTATCATAAAAAATAAACCAACGAATATTCTATTAAATAGACAAAATATTTTTCATATAACACTTGCAACAATGGTTGAATTTTATTCTTAATAAGGCAATTCAGGATTAAAATGTCCTTTTAAAACTTGATAGCATGAAATAAACCTGAAGTTAAAATAAGGAAATCACAATTTACAAAAGGTGAAGTATAATCAAGAAAACTGTAAAGCTACAGTGGCACTAAGATTGTTGTGAAGTCAATGGTGGGCAAATGAAATCAACTTCAACCGTTCTCAGTCAGTGTCACGGGAGATCATTTTGAATTATCCAATATCAAGTGAAGAAATAATGATTACAGGCTTCACCTGATGAAGGGGCAATGCTACGAAAGCTTGTGATTTCAAATAAACCTGTTGGACTATAACCTGGTGTCGTCTGATTTCTGACCTTGGCTAGAGGTTTAATCAAGTGTTCATGGTGTAGCAATTATACACAAGAACCTAAGATACAGGAGGAGTAAGCCATTTGGCCCTAAATCTGCTTCGTCAGTCAATTTGATATTGGCTGATCTGATGTAGTCATGTTCCTGCCTATAACCCATGAGGGAAACATCCTCTTAGCATCTATCTTGTCCAAACTGGTTATGTTTCAATAAAATCACTTCTCATTCTTCTAAACACCAATGTTCGTCTGCCCAAACTGCTCAATCTTTCCTCACAACATATCTTGGAACTTCCTTCTTAATAGTACAGCAGCATATCTATAATACAAGGTCTGCAGAAGTTCAAAAAGACAACTCACCGCTGTTGTAAATGACAATGGTTAAAGAGTTAACGTGGAAGCTGCATAAATTTCTGCCCAATCTGATCATATCGTGCAACTTTTGGAGGGAGATAAGAAACAACCCCCAGAATGAGATCCTGATGGGGAGAGATATGTCATCTCTGTATCCTAGTATGATTTTTAATTATGTATAACTAGTCAACCTAACTTGTAAAATTGCTATAATGCAACAAACTATGCAAGACAAGTGTCACTTCTAATTAAGACTCAATAACACTTTATCCTCTACTACCAACTGTTCCTTAAACTCAGCATAGAGACGGGTTTAGTGGCAGCACTCTGCTACAACCATAAACCACCAGTTGCTGGCACCACAACATGCAACAACTACCACATTCTCAAGTGCAGTTACAGGTGAGCCATAAATACTGGCCTAGCAAGAGATTCCACATCCCATAAAGAAAAGAAACAACATGACACCCCATTAGTCTGCCTGGTGAATCTTCTCTCAACTATATCCAATAAAAATATGTCCAGCTTTAAGTAAAATGACCAAAACTGCACACAGTTTTCTGGCTATGATCTCACCAATGCCCTGTACAGTATAGCGAGACTTCCTTATTTTTATATTTCATTATAACAATCCATTTGCCTTCTTAATTACTTTCTGAACCTACATGCTGACCTCATATGATATTGACATTTTCTTCCCTATTTCATGGCTGACTAGCCTTGTACAAAACCAAAAATTGCAAAATAGTTAACATAACAGACTACGAGATGTAAATATACTGTTTAATAGCAGACTTCAAAAATGAGCAACCAGCAAAAAAATCAACAGCATTACGTATAATACTTTTTACAATTATTATACTGTTGATATAATTGTCTCATTTGTTCTGTTTATTTGTGATAGTAATGTGGTATTTCAAAAGAAATTGCCAAATATAACATTTCAAAAAAGGCAATCATTCCACTGCACTTGTACGCAAACAAGTGATAGCCATTTTTCGGTTCGTTCAACATCTTTTTCAGCCTATTATGTCCTTGGGTATGCATGAAGAAGAAAATAGAATTGACACAGATATGCAACTTCTGTTGCTGGTAGAAATCTTCCAGGAATCCATTGATTCTGGAAAAGGATTGACAAATTGTCAATGTAGTACCTTTGTTTAAAAAAAGGGAATGAAACCAAAAAAAAACAGATAACTGTAAGCCAATTAGCATAACATTTGTTATTGGGAAAATATTAGAGTCTATTATAAAGGATGGCATTTAGAAATATATATGATCAAGCGCAATCAGCATGGCTTCTTGATATGGAAATCATGCCTGACAAATTTACTAGAATTTTTTAGGAGGCAACAAGCAGGCTGTGGATGGCCTTTGGATTTTCAGAAGGCATTTGACAAGGCTCCACATATTAATCTACTTTATAAGATAAAAGCCCATGGTGCTCGAGCTAGTATATTAGCATGGATATAGGCTTGGCTAACTACTGGAAGACAGAGTTGGGATTAGGGGTATTTTCAAGATGTCAACCTATAACCAGCAGAGCGTCACAGGCATCGGTGCTGTTCACAATTATGCACAATATATATTAATGACTTGAATGAGGAAAGTGAGCATATTATGGTCAAGATGATACAAAAATAGATGGAAAGGCAAGTGGGACATAGACAGGTTAAGAGTATGGGTAAAAACTTAGCAGATGGAATCTAACGTGGGGAAAACATGAGGTTATGCATGTTGGCAGGAAAAATAGAAGAGCTGAATGTTCTTTAAATAGCAAAAGGCAGCAGAAAGCTATAGAAGAGGGGTCTAGGAATTCTCATGTATGAATCTCAAAAAGCTACCATTCAAGTTCTGCTGATAATAGGCCGACAAATGGAATGGTCAGTCATTATTTCAAGGGAACAGCTGGAATACAGTGAACAGTTTTGGATGCCTTATTTAAGGAAAGCCACACTGGCATTGGAGGAATTGACAGAAGGTTCAGTTTGCTCATGCGAGGTATGGCAGAATTGTCTCGTGAAAGGTTGAATAGTTTGGTACTGTTCTCATCGGAGTTTAGAAGAAAGAAAAGTGACCTTATTGAAACATACAAGATTCTTAAGGGGTTGATAGAGGAGATGCAGGAAGGTTACCTGCCCTTGTGGGAGAATCTGGGACCAGACGGTATAATCTCAGAATAAAGGGTTGCACATTTAAGACAGAAATGAGCAGGAATTTCTTCTCTAAGATTGTGATGAGTGTTGAATTCTTTACCACGAGGGAATGTTGAGGCTGTGTTGTTAACAACATTCAGGGCTGAGATAGATAGATTTTTGATCAGTAAGGGAATCAAGAGCTATATGGAAAAGGCAAGAAATGGAATTGAGGATTATCAATCAGACATAATCTCACTGAATGGTGGATCTGACTCACTGGGCTGATTGGCCACTTCTTGACAGTGAGGAGGATATTGTTTGGTTACAGTAAGATAGAGAATAATCGAATCCCTACAGTGTGAAAGTGGGCTATTTAGACCATTGAGTCCACACTACCCCTCCGAACAGTATCCCACCCATATCCACCCCCTCTCCCTGTAACCCTGCATTTTCCATGGCTAATCCATCTAGCCTGCACATCCCTGGACACTACGGGTAAATTAGCATGGCCACTCCATCTAATCTGCACATCTTTATACTGGGGGAGGAAACCAGAGCAAACCCATGCAGACACGGGGACAATATGCAAACTCCACACAGATAATCGCCAAAGGCTGGAATTGAACCCGGATCCCTGGCGCTGTGAGGCAGCAGTGCTAACCACTGAGCCACCAGGCCGCCCAATTCTACTCCTACACCTTATGAAAAAAAAGGACAGTCTTGCATATCTTTAACACCGTTCAAGAACACACCACATCTCAGAGTGAATCTCAGCAATTAATTACTTCTGAAGCAGTCAGAGCTCTAATTTAGGAAACAGCTAACTTGCATAGAGCAAGATCCCACAAACAGCAATGTGATAATGACTAGAAAACCAGGTCTGGGGTTGAGGAACTTCAATCATGTGCATAATGAATGGGTGGGTATATTGTCCTGGGAGATGAGATTTGATTGAGGTTTTCAAGATCCTGAGGGGTCTGGACAGAATAGGTAGGGAAAATGGTTCCCGTATGGGAAAGGATCAAGAATCAAGCATCAGGGGGCACTACTTTGAAAGCAATTTATAGAAGAAGCAGAGGCAACATGAGGAGAGACATTTTTATGCAACAAGTAGTTAAAGTCTGGAATGCACTGCCTCACGAAAGTGGTGAAGGCATGTTCAATTGAATAGGTTTAGGTTTAGGAAGTTAGACTGTTATTTAAAAAGGAAGAACGTGCAGGGTCATGGGGAGAAGGTGAAAGAATAGCTTAATTGCTCAATTAGAGAACCAGGGCTGAATGTCTTCCTCCTATGCTATATCAATCCTGTGATTTTATAATTCACCAGGACACTGACAACAACTCCCCAGTTCTGTTCCAAAATAGCACTGTGGGATCTATTACATCCACCTGAGGGGATACGGGGACATTGGTTCATGGTGGATGTTGGCAAAGAGGAGCAGAAGCGCTCCCGAAGCCACAAGGAAGCCTTTTGCTTCCTCACTGCTCAATGCAGCATCTCTCTTCTGCCTATGATCTACATTGTAATCTCTAATCTCTCACTACTGTCGACTCCAAGTCCACTCTTTCATAATAGCTTCTCTCACACCCACCACAACCCCCCGGGGCCACCTGATTGTTTACTTTGTTTCCCTCCTGATTGCAGAAGACACTAAGGTTCACCAGTCATGGCATCCTGCTGCTGGCCAGTCTGTCAATTTGATCAATTGTTTGGTAACAAACCCAAGAAAAAGTTTTTCCAACAGCACTGTGCTCCCCGAACCCACCCTCCCTTATTGTAAATATCAAGGCCTTTTGTGTTTGGGACTATATGTCCTCCTAATATCATCATCAAATTTAAATGGAAGCAAAATCTTTTGTAGATCAGGACTAGGAAAATATTAATTAAGAAGTATATGCAAGAACAGAAAGAGAACTAGGCAAACCACTTCTACAGAAACTATGATATATAAAAGTTATTTTTCAGTAGAAGTGACTAACCATTTTCTCTTGTTGGAAGCAAGGCCCTTTATTGTTAACTCTACATGGTAACTATTTAATTATGGAACAATGGCAAATTTAAGTTGCTGCTTTCATGATGCAGCGGTAGTGTCCCTAGCCGTGGATTGGGACGCCTGGGTTCAAGTCCCACCTGCTCCAGAAGTGTGTATTAACATCTCTGAACAGGTTGATTAGAAAAATAGGTGAAAATGAACAACGAACTCCACAGCGAGGTGTGCTCAACCTACTATTACCTGCAATTACTAAAGCTTTTAACTTTTTTTTCAACAAAATCTATATTATTATACAAAGTACATCTTGCAGAGCTTTGTGCTTTTGGACACTTACAAACACAACAGGCATTTAAAAGAAAAATTGGAACAAGACAACACTGACCTGTCGCATCAATGCACCCCCACACAGCAACTGCTCTGCTCCATTTTCTTCCTTCAATGCAATTACTACACTCTGCCCTGTCCATGCACAGTCTAGTATTTATAATGTGGTACAGCGTACTGGATTTATTCCATTATTTAATGCTTGGCTTAATTTATTTAAAACAAGGATTAGACAGTATTTATTTCTCATTCTTGAAAGTCTGCAGGATTTTCACCTCCCCAGAGAAATAAATGTCAGTGATATCACTTTTGTCAAAACACAAAAGATTTCTTAATTTGGCAAATACGCAAAACTACCCATTGCTCCTATCAGTATCACACTGAATGACTGAAGCCTGAATCTCATCTGCTCATCTTTAGATGAATAAACGTGGAGAATTGGGTGAGAAACGTAGTTTCCCACTTGCATTCATTTTCACTTCAAACAAAATACATTAAATAAATGGTGAAATGGAAATAGTTTACATCGTAGATGTTGATTTCGAATGCTTGAAGCTCACACTCTTTACATTAGCTATGCATATGAGTTAGAATAGAGAATAAAAGCCAAAAGAACTGCGGATTCTGTAAATTAGAAACAAAAACACAAGTTGCTGGAAAAGCTCAGCAGGTCTGGCAGCATCTGTGAAGAAAAGAATCACTGTTAACGTTTCAGGTTCGGTGACTCCTCCTCAGAACGGTTCTGGATTTATCTATATATTATTGACACTACCATTCTAACTTTTACATGAATTTACCAATTTCATTAGAAAAATAAAACTAAAATATATTTAACTACTTCTATCCAGAGGTTCTGGTGCAACAACCCTGGACCTATCAATTTGAAGCTGCCAAGCAGCAAGATTGGACAGCGGATCCAAAGCACTTAGTTAGCAGCGCTTTCTAGAGGTCCCAGGATATTTTTAAGATGTACATGATGCAAACAGAGGCCAGAAGGTGTAATTCAGTCATTTAGTGCAGGAAGAAGAGGAAGGTAACGCAGCCAAGTCAGTAAGCAGAATGGAAGCTTCAAGGTTGTTTGTGTTTCTGCTCCTTTCTACCTGTTGCACAGGCGCCTTATCGCAGGATAGTGACTTTCCTTCACAGGTATCACAAACTCATCCAAAAAGAATGAAGCTGAGAGGGTCTATAGCATGTGGGCATTTAGGGGAAGGCTGCAGTTGTGAAGAGGGGCTGCTGAGTGAGTAGAGGTTGAGGGGCGTGGGAAGAGGGTCTACTGATCAAATATGGGGGTGGGAGTTTGAGAGTAAGTGGCAAAGTGGGAGGTTTGGAAGAGGGGCTGCTGCTAAGTAAGCAGTAGAGTGGGGGAAGGGTTTTGCTGCTGAGTGTGTATATGAGTAGTGAGGTGGGGTTTGGGAAGTGGGGTTATGCATGTGGTGGTTGGGAGATGGGCTGATGACAATGTGTGTTGGAGTTGAAGGGTTTCTTTGAGCTTTCTGTTACAGACAGAAGATACAGAAGCATTAACACACACACCAACAGGTTCAAGAATGGCTTCTTCCCTGCTGTTATGAGACTGCTAAATGCACACTCTAACTTCAAATCTTGTTGATCTTGCTAAAGTTAATCTTGCTTTGCACACCTCCAGTGCAGTTGTAACATTTATGCCTTGCTCTGTCTAGGCATCCTACGATCTGTGTGTTCTTGTTTGCTATGATCTGCTTGTATTGCTCATAAAACAAAGCTTTTTCACTGTACTTAGGTACATGTGACTGCAATAAATCAAATCAAACAAGGGAATTCAATAATCTAGGCTGAAATCTACACAAGTATATATAATAATATTTTTACAAATTACTTTGAAAATTCAGATTGTAATATTCATGCAATGCATGTTGATCTCTAATACATGAAATTTAACAATTATGTACGAAATGTTATATGCCATTTTATTGCTTTCAGGGATCATGTATAATGGTCATGCTTAACAAAGATGTTAAAAGGAGAGTGCATTGGACAATAGTTCAGAATCATTAATCAAACTCATGGCAAAAGTATACTTATTATGCAATAACTTGTGTTACCTGGTTGTGTGATTTAGACAGCCACAATATGACAGCGAAGCAAATTGGAGCAACAGGACTGTCCATTTATTTGGACGAAGCCCAGCTACGTAGACTCAGTATGGACCTTCACCACTGGAGGGAATCAGCCCTTCACCTCAAGTCAGGTTCAAGAGCAAAGATGACTAAATTTGCTTCTCCCAATCAACAACAATCAAATGCACCTTTTTAAAATTAATGATTTAATCAGGAGTAAAATGACTTTTGCCATGTGGGTCTTGTGCAGCTGGCAACAAATCTATGGAAGATTTGTCAGATTAGTAAGCAGGATCACATTTTCTCAAAACCTGTTGAAGCCCTAATCTTTTGCAGATTGAAATAGAATATGGATTAGGTATTTTACTTTAAAAAAGCACCTCCATTGTAGGCAGAAAGAAGGAAAAAATACATTTTGCTGGGTTCTTTTGGGTATCCTTTCTGTCTTCCCAATCATAT
Source organism: Rhincodon typus (assembly GCF_021869965.1). Taxonomy (NCBI): domain Eukaryota; kingdom Metazoa; phylum Chordata; class Chondrichthyes; order Orectolobiformes; family Rhincodontidae; genus Rhincodon; species Rhincodon typus. The sequence goes on along the minus strand of NC_063340.1, from coordinate 22,136,197 downwards.
GGATTTAGTTCCAGCAAATCAGTACAGGTATTAATGATGCATTATTACAAGTGCTGTGTTTGCAAATGACTTGCTCCCATAATTTGGCCCGGGCCCCAGTCTTAATGCATCAGGCCACATGGGGACTGTAATGATGCAATAAAGCATTAGCAACTAATGTTTAAGAGCATAAAACAGAAGTAGGCCATTCAGCCCCTTCAGCCTGGTCCACCATTCAATAGGATCACGGCTTATCCAACACTCCTCGTGGCCACTTTCCCGCCCTTTCCCTATAACCCCTGATTCACCAATGATCAAGAATCTTAACTATATACAAGGTCTCTGTCTTCACAGCTCTCTTCCAAAATCTTTCAACCCTCAGAAGAAATTCTTCTTTACCTCAGTCTTAAATTGTCACCCCTGCATTCTGAGACAATGTCCTCTGGTTTTAGACTCTCCCATGAGAGGAAACATTTTCTCAGAATTTACCCTGTCAAAATCCCTTAAGAATTCTACATTTTTCAATGAGATCACCTTTAATTCTTCTAAATTCAAATGAGAAGAGTCCCAACCTGTTTAACCTTTGCTTGTAAGACAATCCCTCCATACCAGGGAACAACCCAGTGAACATTCTTTGAACTGTCCCAATGAAATTATATGTTTCCTTAAATAAGGGGACTAAAACTGCTCACAGTACTCCATATGTGGTCTCAACAGCACCTTGTACAGGTACAGTAAGACTTCTCTACTCTATACTCCAACATCCTTGAAATAAAGATCAACATTCCATTGGCCTTCCTGATTACTTACTGCACCTGTGTGCTAGCAATGTGTTTAGTGCACAAGTACCCCAAAGTCCTTTTTATGTTGCAGCTTTGTGCAGTTTTTCTCCATTAACATATTACTCTATTCCTTTGTCTCTCTTCCAAAATGAACAACTTCATATTTTCCCACAATATACTCAAATTGCCAACTTTTTGCCCACTTACTTAACCTATTAATCTCTCTCTATAATCTGTCTGTATTCCTCTTGCAACCTGCCTTTAACCTATTTTGTGTCACCTGCAAATTTGACTACAGTATATTCACTTCCTTTCTCCAAGTAACTAATGTATGTTGTAATCAGTTGCAATCTTAGCACTGATTCCTATGGTATCCCACTGGTCACAGGTCACCAATCTGAAAAAGAATCCCTTATCCCCACTCAGTGTTTCTTGCCAGCCAATTAGTCAATTCTCTATCCTTGCCAATATACTACCTCCAACACTATGGGCTCTTATCTTATGACTTAACTTTTTGTGTGATACCTTGTCCAATGTCTGCTGTAAGTTCAAATACAACACATCTACCAGTTCTCCTCCATCCACGCTGGTTGAGACTTCCTTAGAAAACTCGAATGAATTAGTCAGACATAATTTCCCTGTCATGGAGCTAGACTGAGTCTGCTTGATTAGATTATGATTTTTCAAATGTTCTGCTATTACTTTCTTAATAATCGTTTCCAATACTTTTCCAACAATAGATGTTAGGCTAATTGGCCCATAGTTCATCATTTTTTGCCTCTCTCCCTTTTTGAATGGGGGTGTCACATTGGCAGTTTTCCAACCTTGTACTACTTTTCCAGAATCCAAGGATTTTTAGAAAATTACAAACAATGCATTCACTAACTTTGTAGCAACCTCTTTTAAGATCCCAGGATGCAAGCCATCAGGGTCAGTAAACTTATTTGCCTTTTGGTGGCTCAGTGGTTAGCACTGCTGCCTCTCAGCGCCAGGAGCCCGGGTTGAATTCCACCCTTGGGCGACTGTCTGTGTGGAGTTTGCACATTCTCCGTGTCTGTGCGGGTTTCCTCTGGGTGCTCTGGTTTCCTCCCACAGTCCAAAGATGTGCAGGCTAGGTGGATTGGCCATGCTAAATTGCCCAAGGGGTCAGGGATGTGTAGAATAGAGGGATGGGTCTGGGTGGGATGCTCTGAGGTCAAAGGGCCTGTTTCCACACTGTAGGGATTCTTTGATTTATGATCTAGTGCCATTAGTACTACTTCTCTAGTGACGGTTCTTAATTCTTCACTTGTATTCTTTATTATTAATGGCACGTTCAAACTATCTTCCATTATAAAGACTGATGTAAAATACTTATTCAACTCCTCTGCTATTTCTTTGGTTACCCATAATGATCTCCCCAGATCCATTTTCTAAGGGGCCCAAGGGTTCACTTTGACCTCTCTTTTTTTTATGTACTTAAAGAATCTCCTGTTATCAGTTTTTATATTCTCTGTCATTATTATCTTTTTAGTCCTCCTTTGCTGGATATTGAATTTATCTCAGTCTTTGGGGTTATCACTGACTTTCGCCTCCTCTTTCTTTCAACACAATACTCTCCTTAACTTCCTTCATTAGTCATGGTTGGTTTAACCCTCTCTTAGAAAATTTACTCCTTACTGAGATGTACTTTTGCTTAGAGTCACGAATTACCTCCTTAAATGATACTCAAATAACTCCTTCTCTAATAGCATTGTGGATACCTACAACAAAAGGACTGCAGTGGTTTAAGGTGACAGCTCATGACACACCTCCTCAAGGGCAATTAGGAATGGGCAACAGTAAATGCTGGTGCAGATAGTGGTGCCCACATCCTGTAAAAAAAATAACTTTGAATAATAAGATGTCCTGAGGTGCATTATAAGAGTATTATCGTAGAAATCTGACACTGAGCCACCTAAGAAAATAGTAGTCCAAATCTTTTGAAATTCCTAGAATATGTGCATTAGTATAGGAGTTGGGCCATCATGTTGCAGCTGTAAAGGAAGTTGGTGAGGCCACTTTTTGAATACTGCATTCAATCTGGTCTGCCTGCTATAGGAAATATGTTGTTAAATTTGAAAGGGTTCAGAAAAGATTTACAAGGATGTTGCCAGGATTGGAGGGTTTGAGCTATAGAGAGAGGCTGAATAGACTGGGGCTTTTTTCCCCAGAAGTGTCTGAGGCTGGGGGGACCTTATAAAAGTTTATAAGGTCATGAGGGGCATATATAAGGTGAACAGCTTTTTCCCCAGATTAGGGGGAATTCAAAACTAGAGGGTATAGGTTAAGGTGAGAGGGGAAAGATTTAAAAGGGACCAGAGGGTTACTTTTTCCACACAGAGGCTGATGCGTGTATGGAGTGAGCTGCCAGAGGATATCGTGGAGGCGGGTACAATTACAATGTTTAAAAGGCATTCAGGTGGGCACATGAGCAGAAAGAGTTTAGAAGGATATGGACCAATGCTGGCACTTGAGACTATATCACTTTAGGATATCTTGTCGGCGCAAACATGTTGGACTGAAGGTCTGTTTCTGTGCTGTATAACTGATTGATTTATTTGTCACATATATTTACTACAAATACACCGAAAAGTGTGTTTAGTATTGCCACTCTCTGACACCATCTTAAAATACAGAAAATAACCCAAAACACAGAATATAAAGCCAAAGAGTCATACAGCATGGAAGCAGACCCTTTGGTCCAACTCATCCATGCTGACCAGGCATCCCAATCTGACCTAGACCCATTTGCCAGCATTTGGCCCATACCAGTACAGTTCATCCTATAGTCTTATTTCAATAAAATTAGGTAGTGACAGACAGAGAAACTCAGCAGGTCTAGCAGCATATATGGAAAGATAAACAAACTTAATGTTTCAAGTCCATTATGATGCCTCTTTGCAATGAAAGGGGACTGGCGAAGTGATGGGTTTTAAACCGTAGAAAAAGGGAGAAAGGAGGAGCAAGAGGAACAAATGGTAGAAATATCACAGAGCAAAATGGGAGTGCTAGAGATATTGGAGAAGCACTAAAGACAAAATATAGGTGTTAATGGTAGGGCTAATAACAGAAATTAGATCAGTTCCACTGAGAGCACACCCATAGCTTTAAAAACTAAATTGAATGAAGCAGCTAAGGACAGAAGAAGGAAGTGTTCATTCTGCAATATTCCTCTTCACCCATCCCTTTTGTAGTCACTGGTGTTTCCTCTGCAAGGCTACATTGATCCTTTGCTGCTGCAGCCAGGAACAGAAATCCCAGTTGGAAGTGTGCAAAAAGGTCAAGGGCACAAAGATCTTTGTGGACAGGGACAATGTAGGTGCATTGCCAAAGACAAAATGATCTGGGCCATTATTACAGGTGACTAAAAACTTGTTCAAGAGTAGGATGTAAGCAAAGTTGTGAAAGAGACAAAGAAGCAGAGAATACATAAATATGAAGGGTTTAGAGGGATATGGACCAAATGCCGGCAAATGGGACTAGATTTATTTAGGATATCTGGTCGGTACGGATGAATTGGGCCGAAGGTTCTGCTTCCGTGCTGTATCTATGGCTCTAAGTATAGGAACATTCATTCAGAGATTAAGGTCTAGGCAATTTGATACACAGCAACCAAAGATGATGCAATAAAATCAGGATCTGCAAGAAACAAGAACTGGAGTGATTTTACAGGGTTGCAGGGTGGAGACAGTCATAATGACAGAGAAAATGAGAACATATTAAAATCAAGAATTAGAATTTTAAATTCAAGATGCTGTCACACTGATAACAAATGCAGGTCAGCTGGGTGTTAGATGAATTGGCTTTGGCACAGGCTAGAATATGTCTAAAAGAGTTTTGGATGAGCTCAGTTTTAGAGTGCAAGGTGGATTGTTTGCCAAGATAGCAAGATTACTTCCAGTGTCATGGTCCTTTCTCACTAATCTCAATTTAAGAGGCTGTTGGCCATTAGCTCAATCTCCACATTTAACTAATGTCTTGGAGGTTTTGTTTACAGAAAAGGTGGACCAACCATGATGTCCTGTCATTCTTGATGTCTGATCGGCAGTTCTTACTATGTCTTATTTTTAAACAGTGCTTCTTAGTTCTAGATTCAATCATTAGTGCAAACATCCATTTAGCATTCTACTATGTCAAGCCCTCTCAGAATCTTCTTTGTTTAAATAATATTACCTCTCATTCCTCTAAACTCTGATGAGTATTGGCCCAATCTGCTGAACCATTTCTCAAAAGACAATTACAGAACCTTCTCTGAACTGCCTCCCATGCAAGTATATTCCCTCCTTATGTGAAAAGATGTAAACTGTACGTAGTAGTGCAGGTGCAGTCTAACCAGTGTCCTGTACCAACGTTTCCTTTCTTTTATATTCCTTCCCCTTTGCAATAAAAACCACTAGCCCTCAATTACTTGTCACATCTGTAGACTAACTTTTACTGATTCAAGCACATGGGAAACTCAGATTCCTCTGTACTGCAGTATTCTGCAGACTCTCTCCTCTTAAATAATACCAACAAGGTGAACAATCTCACATTTTCCCACATTATAATCCATCTGTCAAATTTTTGCTCACTTGCCTAATTTGTCTATATGCCTTTATATCTGCATTTGCTTTCTTTACCATGTTTGAATTATCAGCAAATTTGGCTATAACAGTTAGTCCCTTAATTCAAATATTAATGTAGATCATTAAGGCCCTGTCATTGGTGCCTATTGCACTCCACTAGTAACAGTCTGCTGCCTGTTTCCTGTTATATAGCCTTTATCCACACTATTATGTTAAGTTACACTATAAGCTTCTGAAGTAACCTTTTGTGTATACTTTATGAAATGTCTTTAGGAACTTCAAATACAGTACATCTACAGTTTTCCCTCTATCCATCCTGCTTAGTACATCCTCAAATATAAATATATTTATCAAATATATAACGGCAACAGAAAAAACAAAACCAGATCCATATTGTTAAAAGTGAAAACCATAGTAAGCAGAAAGGAGCGTGTCTGTAGGGATATTTGGCAGGCAATAGTTCAACTGCCTGTACTTTTTCACCTTGTGAAATACTTTTGGAAAATTGCATGTAATTAGAGGGAAAGGGACAATTGCAATAATATTACTGGATGAGTAATCTGCATACCTGGAGCACTGATCCAGAGATATAAACAAAAATCCCACCACAGTTGCTGGGGAATTTAAATTCAATTAATTAATAAACCTAGAATAAGGGCAAAATTAATAATCATAAAAGTACCATATTGTTATAAAACCCCAACAGACCTTAATATCTTTTTGGGGGAGGAAATCTGTTTTTCTTACCCAGTCTGGTTTACATGCATCTCCAGACACGCTGCAATGAGGCTGACTCTAAGATTCAGTTGTATTTAAACACACTACAGTAAGTAACTGGAAGGTAACATTGACACCACACAAATGCTGACCATGACCAGCCCCAAAGACAGAGTCCAACTGCCTCCCAGGATAATCCACATCATTACTATCTCCTGGTGGTTTTCGTTGACCAGAATGGAACTGGACCAGTCGTAAATACATTGTGGCTTCAAGAGCAGGTCAGAGGTTATGAATTCTGCAGCAGCAAACATAAATCCTGCATCTCCAAAGCCTATCCACCACCTACAAGAACAAAATGGAATACTCTGAACTGATGTGGATGAGTGCAACTCCAGCAACAAGAGTGTGACACCATACAAAAAAATGATACATCATCCACAACCTTAAACAATCATTAACACGACTCTCACTCCCAATCACCAGTGCAAAGTTGCAGGAGGATGTACCATATACAAGATGCACTGTAGCACTGTACTCAGGCTCCTTTGATAAACCTTCCAACCCATGAACTTTACCACCAACATAAATAAAAGAAATGGGGCTGTTAATCTGGTCCAAACAGGGAGCGCTGGCTTGAAAATAAAAAGAGGAGTGTCAGAGATTCTGACATTCTGATAGCTGACTCTGAACAGGCAGTACTAAAGTCGAGGTCTGTTCACGTGTAAATAAAGGATGACTTGGTGATGGGATACCGACCTCTGTGGAGTTATTTCACTAACTACATATAGTTAATTGGGAACCCATATATTAGTTATTGCATGTCTCATTAGTAAACTAGAAATTGGTAACGGGCATTGTTCTTTGACATTTGATTTCAAGACTCATATTTACATGGTGTATATATGCACATACTAATCGTTAATTTGTTGATAAAAAGGTAACACTATTAGTAGAGCTGAAAGCAAATTTTGATCATTCACATAGTTTACTTCCAAGGCTACTGGATCGTGGGCAAATGTTTGCTAAGTAAATATGGATGTTAAGAACATTTATCTGTGATGTGTAAATCTATAATAGTTTGTGTAGAAAAACATGGCTAAACAGTGTCAACATAAGCTTTACTTTCAGTTGCTAGTCAGAACCTTATATTAGGCAATCTCAAAATAGTGGGTACTAACATAAAAATAAAAAATAATTTTTGTTTAAAACAAACAGCAACTTTAATTTCCAGAAGAGGCTGTAACGAAGTTTCATGCAGACTTTATAATATCATTGCAGCATTTCCAGATTAGCATGAAGTATAGCCAACAAGATACCAGTTAATATTAGGAATTGAGCTGGAGGAGAATTGTACTTGGTTTTCAGGAATGAGCTGCACTCTCGAGACAGCTTTTTACTTAACATCATAACAGTGCATGCAGTAGCATCTAGCTTCTCATAACACTTAGCAGCCTCTGCAGTAAAATTAGAAAATATCAAGCACTTTGGTAAGTCTAAATTTATACTAAGACACCATTTACCACAGTCTCAAATGCAACCTGGACAGAGTTTCACTTTGAGAGATAGTAAGAACTGCTGATGCTGGAGTCAGAGATAACACAGTGTGGAGCTGAAGGAACACAGTAGGCCAGGCAGCATCAGAGGAGCAGGAAAGCTGACATTTCGGGTTGGGACCCTTCTTCAGAAATTTCACTTTTCAGTTTCACTTTAATGGTTTCCATAGTCAGGTCAGCAAACAACCCCAAAACTCCACTGCCATTTTAAAATAAATTCAGAAACTAAAACCCTTATTTCCCTTTGTTGCAAAAGTGGCAGTAATCTCAGACAAAGGAGCAAATTGGAGAAATGTTGAAACTATTATAGATCATAAATTAACAGGGGAAGTGGTGGCATAGTGGTAATGTAAGTGGATGAAATATCCAGAACCCCAGGCTAATTTTCTGCAAATTTGCTTTTGTATCCCACTGTGGCAGATGATTGAATTAGAATTCAAGAAAAATGTAGAATAAAAAGTTAGCCAATTGGTAATGGCAACCCTATAATTATAGAAACATAGAAAATAGTACAGGAGTAGGCCATTCGGCCCTTCAAACCTGCACCACCATTCAATACGATCATGGCTGGTTATGCAATGTCAGTACAGTCGGTTCTGCTATAACGCGATAGTTGTGTTCCTGCGCAACATCGTGTAATAGAAAATCATGCTATGAAAATAATGGGGCCAACGGGAAAGGCAGATTTAGGGGGCAGACCACCAAAAAATATCACTCAAAATCGCTCAAAAATCACTCAAACGCCTAACACAAAGAATAGCACAGTTTCAACAAATGTTTAATTCATATCTAACAATGAAATAAAGGTAACTTTAATACCTTACATTGAAAAAATAGCAAGATGACTTGATGGGGGAGGAGGTTTTGAGATTGCCCTGTTGTTAATGCAGGGGCTGAGGGTCGTCAACAATTGTGGTTGCAGGGTTAGGGTAAAAAATAGTTAATCCAGAAGTGGGTGCATGTGGTTCATTGTCTTCTGACTGTTTGTTGGGGATTGGCTTAAAAAAGACATCCAGTTTTTGCTGCTTTGCCCTTTTCTTTTTTCATGAAGGAACTATTCATCGGGTGCCAAATAAGATCTTATTCCATGAACTGCTACCCTGCTGCTTTCTGCATTGCAATCATTGTCCTATAAGAGCCGCACCTGCTTCTCAATTTCCCTCAGGATAGAAGACAAAACAGAAGTGGAAAGCCCTCGTGATGCTGCATCCTGCACTACTACTACATCTCCAGCTTCCACTTCCCCCTCAGCAACAAGTTGTTGTAGATCAGCTGGAGAGAGGTCTTCACAGTGGGACTCAAATAGCTCTTCAACATTCTCATTTTCCACTTCTTCAAATCCAACTTGCTTTGCAAGATCAACACAATGTTCTTTGATTCTTGGGAGCTCCTCTGATAGATTTAAAATCTTGAAAAAAATCTGGGAGAAGCTTCTGCCAAAATGCATGCAAGCAGTCTTTACTGACATCACCTCCCCACAATAATGTTAACTGCATTCTTGATGTTAAAGCTCTTCCAAAATTGAAGAACACTGTACTTATCCCCCTCTATAGCTGCAATCAGCCTCTTAACCGCGCACCCTAAATAATAAACTTTAAAAGCTGCTATTGCACCCTGGTACATGGGTGGAAGGACAGAGGTTGTATTTGGGGGTAGAAATAGCACTTTGATGTTTTCAGAAAGTTCACCAATGGTGCGAGAATGGTTTGGTGCATTATCCAGGATGAGGAGAATCTTGAAATCCAAACTTTTTATCCTGCAATATTTTCTAAAACCATCTTCCAAAACATCAACAATAAGGTCAGAAAAAAATTGCCCCGTCATCCAACCTCTTTTGCTTGACCTAAAGTAGATGCCGACAGCAGACTTAAGGTAACCTTTCAAAGCTTGCAGGTTGGCAGAGTAGTAAGCTACCACATGCTGAAGTTTGAAGTCTCCACAGGCATTGGCACCCAGCAGCAGAGTCGTACAATCCCTTGCCACCTTAAAACCTGGAGCGTGAGCTTCATCCATAGAAATGTAGGTTCTTGATGGCATTTGCTTTCAGTATAAAATTGTCTCATCCAAATTGAAAATTTGATCTAAGTTGTGGCGTTCTTCGTCAATTAATTTTTTTACTGTGGGTGAAAATGCCATCGCATGCTCCTCATCTGCACTGACAGCTTCGCCACATAACTTTACGTTATGAAAAGCATAGCGGTTCTTAAAACCAGCAAACCAGCCACTGCTAGCACTAAAGGCAGGCACATCTGCAGGATTTTCAGTTTTTTTGTCAGATGTTTATAAATTGATAAGGCTTTCTCTTTTATGGTGAGAAAGGTGGTCCTGGATTGCTTTTTCGTTTGATCCTATATCCACACACTTAGAAGCCGCTCCATCTCTTCAAGTTCCTTCATTCATGATCTCACAGATTTGCTAGCAGTCAGACTTGTTCCAATAATACAGCTTTGTTTTGATCTTTTCTGCATGGTCTCTAATGGTGCTTACGGTAGACCCCTTCATCCTGCAATGTGAACTGTGTCACATGCTCTCCCATTACACTTAAAACGCTTTATAACATCTAGCTTCTCTTCCAATGTTATAGACTTTCGTTTACATTCACCACCTGTAATTTTATCACCAGGACGCTTCTTGTAAATATTCTCGTCACTTTGTCCTCGCGTTTTTATGGGTAACATGGCAGAATTTTCAAACAAAAAGTGAAAATCACTCACAAAGCGTTTCATGATAAAGTCTGTGAAATGATCACGAGGCCAGCGTAGAGACCTGTTCGACACTAACATTGTGCATGCTCAGGAGAAAGCCCGTGAAACGATCATGTGATGTCGATACATATTCCTCCGCTCACCGATGGAATCGTATAATAGCCAACACAAGTACACGTTTTAGAAGTAGCGTTCCCCTATTTGTCAGTTGCATTATAGCTAATTTCTGTTCCCGGAATACGCATCATATCAGAACTGACTGTATCCCATTCCCGCCCTCTCCCCATACTCCTTGATCCTTTTAGCCACAAGGGCCACGCTCAGCTCCCTACTGAATATATCTAATGAACTGGCACCAACAGCTTCCTGTGGGAGAGAATTCCGCAGGTTCACAACTCTGTGTGAAGAAATTTTTCTCATCTCAGTCTTGAATGGCTTATCCGTTTTTGTTAGACTGGACATCCCCAACATTGGGAACGTTCTTCCTACATCTAGCCGGTCCAGTCCCCTCAGAATTTTATATGTTTCTAGGAGATTGCCCCTCATTCTTCTAAATTCCAGTGCATACAAGCCCAGTCTATCCAGTCTTTCCAGTCTTTCCACATGTCAGTCCTGCCATCCCAGGAATTAGTTTGGTGAACATTCATTGGACTCCCTCAATAGCAAGAATGTCCTTCCTCAGACCAGGAGACCAAAACTGCACATAATACTCAAGTTTTGGCCCACCAAGGCCTTGTATAACTGCAGCAAGACATCCCTACTCCTACACTCAAATCCTCTTACTGCAAAGGAGAGCATGCCATCAACCTTCCTCACTGCCTGCTGCACCTGCACGCCAATCTTCAGTGACTGTTCCACATTGACACCCTGGTCTCGTTGCACCTCACCTTTTCCTAAACTGCCACCATTCAGATAATAATCTACCTTTCTGTTTCTATGACCAAAATGGATAACCTCACATTTATCCACATTAAATTGCATTTGCCAAGTATTTGCCCACTCAGCCAGTCTGTCCAAGTCGTCCTGCAACCTTTTAACATCCTTCTCACAGTACACACTGCTCCCCCCCAACCCCGCACCCCCGCACCACCTCCCCCCACAACCGTACCCCCACCGCCCCCCCCAGCTTAGTGTCATCTGCAAATTTGGAGTTACAGCATTCAATTCCTTTGTTTAAATCATTAATGTATATTGTGAACAGCTAAGGTCCCAGCACTGTACCCTGCGGCATCCCACTCATTGCTGCCTGCCTCTCTGAAAAGGACCTATTTATTCCAACTCTGCTTCCTGTCTGCCAACCAGCTCTTTATCCATGTCAATACATTATCTCAGATACCATGAGCTTTAATTTTCCTTACAAATCTCTTGTGTGGAACCCTGGCAAAAGCCTTTTGAAAGTCCAGGTACACAACAGCTACTGATTCACCATTGTCTACTGGTCACATCCTCAAAAGATCTGTCAAGCATGAATTCCCTTTGGTGAATCCATGCTGACTGGGACTGATTCTGTCACTGCCTTCCAAGTGCTCAGTTATTACATTCTTAATGATGGACTCCTGCATATTCCCAATGTTAGGCTAAACAGCCTATAATTCCCCATTTTCTCTCTCCCTCCTTTTTTAAAGAGTGGAGTTACATTAGCTGTCCTCCAGTCCATTGGAACTCTTTCAGAGCCTACAGAATGCTGGATCACCAATGCATCCACTATTTCTACGGCCACTTCTTTAAGTACTCTGGCATACAGAGCATCAGGGCCCAGGGACTTACCGGGTTTTAATCCCATCAATTTCCCCAATATCATTTCCTGACAAATAAGGATTTCCTTCAGTTTCTCCTTCATGCTTGACCCCCTGTCCCTAGCAATTCCTAAAGATAATTTATGTCCTCCTGAGTGAAGACAGATCCAAGGTATCTGTTCAACTTATCTGCCATCTCTGTTGTCCATTATGAATTCACTTGATTCTAACTGCAAGGGGCCTACATTTATCTTCACCAGCTTTTTCTCTTTACATGCCTGTAGAAGCTTTTGTTTCCCGCAAGCTTACTTTCACATTCTATTTTCCCTTTCTGAATTAAACCCTTTGTCCTTCCCTGCTGAATTTTAAAAAATTTTCCCAGTCCTCAGGTTTGCTGCTTTACCTGGCCAATTCATATGCCTCTCTTTGGCTTTAACACCATCCCTGATTACCCTTGTTAGCCATGGTTGAGCCACCTTCCCTGTTTTACTCTTACGCCAGACTGGGATGTACAAATGTTGAAGTTCATGCATATGTTCTTTAAATGTCTACCATTGCCTATCTACTGTCAACCCTTTAGGTATACTTGGCCAGTTTATCATAGCCATTGCATGTCTCATACCATCAAAGTTAGCCTTCTTTAAATTCAGGACCCTACTTTCAGATTTAATTGTGTCACTCTCCACCTTAATGAAGCATTCTACCATATTATGGTCACTCTTGCCCAAAGAATCTCACACTACAACGTTGCTAATTAATCTTCTCTCATTACACAATACCCAGTCTAGGATGGCTTGCTTTTTAGTTGGTTCCTTGACACACTGGTCAAGGAAACCATCCCTAATATGTTCCAGGAAATCCACCTCCATCGCATTGCTACCAGTTTGGTTAGTCCAATCAATATGTAGATTGAAGTCACCCATAACTGCTGCACCCCTAATTTCCTGTTTGATACAGTCCCCAACATCACAACTACTATTTGGTAGTCTGTACACAACTCCCACTAACATCTTTTTCCCTTTGGTGTTCTGCAGCTTCACCCATACAGATTCCACGTCATCCAGACTAATGTCCTCCCTTACAATTGTATTAATCTCCTCCTTAACCAGGAATGCTAACCCAACTCCCTTTCCTTTTTGTCTGTCTTTTGTGAAAATTGAATAACCCTAGATGTTGAGTTCCTATCCTTGGCCACCCCGGAGCCTGGTCTCTGTGATCCCAATTACATCCTATCCATTAATGATGGTCTGTGCAGTTAATTCATCCACCTTATTACAAATGCTCCTTGCATTGAGACACAGAGACTTCAGGCTTTTTTTTTGACATTTATTGCTCTTTTAGAATTATTGTGAAATGTGGCCCTTTTTGATTTTTGTCTTTGGCTTCTACACCTTCCACTTTCATTTTTCCCCTTGCTGTCCTGGGTTTCTGTCCCCACATTACTTCCCTCTGACTTCCTGCATTAGTTCCCATCACCCTGCCATATTAGTTTAAATCCTCCCCAACAGCTCTAGCAAACATTCCCCCTTTGGTTCCAGTCTTGCCCAGGGGTAAACCGTCTGGTTTGTACTGGTCTTACCTTCCCCAGAACCAATTCCAATGCTCCAGGAATTTGAATCACTCCCTCTTACACCATCCTTCAGGTCACGTATTCATCTTAGCTATCCTGCCATTCCTACTCTGGCTAGCACATGGCATTGGTAGCAATCCTGAGATTACTATCTCTGAAGTCCTACTTTTTAGTTTAACTCCTAATTCCCTAAACTCAGCTTGTAGGACCTCATCCTGTTTTGTCGATTGCTGTACAAACAAAAATCATCTAGTGCACTGATGTCCTATAGGAAAGCAAACCTTCTGTTCTTAAGAAATAGCAAGGGCAATAAGACAATGGTGAGGTAGTCAAAGGCCCCCACAGTAACTATTTTGTAGGACAGAATAAACCAGAAGAAAACAAAAGCATGTGAACAAGGCAATCAATGGTCTGAACTGCCTACTTCTGCTCCTGCATCTTATGGTCTTACCTGGTCTGATTTACATATGACTCGAGGCTCCACAGCAATGTAATTGACTCTCAACTGCCCTCTGGACAACTAGGGGTAAGTAATAAATACTGATCTAACCAGCAATGCCCACATCCCATTGTTATCGACTCTACACTGTAGCAGTTACTGCAATGTGCACTGCTTCCTTAATTAATTTGCATAGAAATATAAAACCTAGGAGCTGGAGTAAGCTATTCAGCCCTTCTTGCCTGCTCTGCCATTCAACATGATTTTGGCTCATCCTCTATCTCAACGCCAAATTCCCACATTCTTTCCATTCCCGTCAATGTATCAAATATCTAAAAATTCATCCATCTCTTTCTTGAAATACTCAGTGACCAGGCCATCATGGTAGTGAATTGTACAGGTTGACCATCTCTGACTGGTACAAGGACACCCAGATGTCTTTGTACATTCACGCTTCCCAATATATCGACACTTCAATACTTCACCCTGCCTTCTTGTTTTTCATATCAAAGTATACAACTTCATATTTATCTATTTTGTATTGCATCTGGTTAGATTTGACCACATACCCAACTTTTCTAGATCACCCTTCAGCCTCCTTGCATCCTTCTCCCAATCTCAAATTTTTTTCTGCCATCAGTAAACTTGGAAATATTATATGCATCAGTACACAAGTACCAATCTCCACGTACACCACCAGTGACTGCCTGTCACCCAGAGAAAGACCCGTTTATTCTACTGTCTGTTTCCCATCTGTCAACCAATACTCAATCCATGCTGGGATATTACCTTCAATCCCATGTCTTTCACTTTTGCCCACTAACCTCTAATTGGGAACCTTAGCAAACATTGCCATGAAATCCAAATGCACCATATCCTTACGTATTCTACTATCTACTTCCTCAAAAATTCCAGAAAATTTGTTAAGCACCATTTCCCTTTCATAAACCCATATTGACTTTGGTTAATCACATGAATTCTGCAAATGTTCTGTTACCATGTGTTTTATAATAGCTAGAATTTTCCCCACTACTGATATCAGGCTAACTGATCTGTAATTCAGCTTCTTCTCTCCCTTTTGTAAAACAGCAAGGTTACATTTGCCAATCTTTCAATCTGTAGGAAGCGCATAGAATCTGTAGAATCTTGGAAGATGACCAACAGTGCATACAATATGTCCAGGACCACACCCTTTCATACTTTGGGATGCAGATTATCAAGCTTTGAGGATATGTCAACCTTTAACATTAGCACCTAACAGTTTCTTTTCAACTAATATTGATTTTCTTCAATTCCTCCCTCTCAGTACAGCCTTGGTTCCCCAACATTTTTGGGAATCCATTTGCACCTTCTTTTGTGAAGACAGAACCAAAATGTTTGTTCAATTCATCTGCCCCATTATAACTGCCCCCATTCCTGACTGTAAGGGCTTCATTAATCTCTTTCTCTTCATACATTTATGGAGGCATTTAGTCAGTTTTTAATGTTACTTGCAAATTTACTTTAATACTCTATTTCCCCTTAATTGGTCAACCTTTTGATTCTCTTTTACGGAATTCTAAACTGCTACGTGTCCACAAGCTTGCTGCTTTTTCTGGCAATTTTGTGTGTCTCTTCTTTGGATCTAATACTATCCCTGATTTCTTTTGTAAGCCATGGTTGATCTACCTTTCAAATTTTGCGTCTGCGAGCGATAGGAATAAATAGTTATTATAATTCTTGCATGTATTCCTTAAATATTAGACATTGCTTTTCCACTGCCAACTCTTTTATTAAGTTCCCCAATCCATCGTTACCAGCTTGTGCCTCATACCCTCGTAGTTCCCTTTACTTATATTCATGACCCTAGTTTCACATTCATTTTCTTTAGTCTCTATCTTAATGAACAGTTCTATCATTTTTGGTCACTCTTCCCCAACAGACCTCACATAACAAGACATTTAATTATTCCTTTCTTAATTCACAATACCCAACCTGGGATGGTCTGATCTCTAGTATGTTCCTTAAGATATCAGTTTAAGAAAATACATTGTGTGTACTCTCCTATAAATTCCCCTCCACGGTTTGTTGGTTTGTCTAAACCAAAAGCAAATTAAAGTCACCATGATTACAGGTCACCTTAATACATGGATTTCTAATCTCCTGTTTCATGCTTTCCCTTGAACTGCTGCTCATCTTTGAGAGACCACAGTAAACACCCACCAATGTTTTATGACCTATTAGTGCTTTTTATTTCCACCCATACAGATGCCACACCATGATTACTCAGACCAACATCCTTCCTCACTACTGCAGTGATTTATTCCTTTATTAACAATGCAAACCCGCCACCTTTCCATTTTTGCCTGTCCTTCCTAAATATTGAAAACCATTGGATATTCTTTTCCCTTCTTGGTCACCTGGCAGTCATGTCTCTGTAATCACAACTACATTATAACCGTTCATATCTATTTATGTTGCTAATTCATCTCTTATTGTGGATGCTCCAAAAATTAAGACACAAAGCCTTGAAACTTATCATCTTAATCTTATTCATCTTAGCTTTATTTTGCATTTTCGCACCATTTACTTTTCACCCTCATATTTTTCTGACTTTCCCTCTTGCTTTTTACTTTTCTGTGCTTTGTTTCTATCCTTGTTTTCCTCTTCTTTGTCTCTTTATTCAGGTTTCCAACCCTGTCATTCTAGTTTAATCTCTCTCTGACAGCACAATCAAACAACCCCAAAGGTCCCAGCCTTGCCCAGATGCAACCTGTACTATCCTCAGATTACAGTCTTTTAGGCTCTTTTTTTCAAACTTGTCTTCTAACTCTCTGTGTCCAGCTTGTGGGACCTCACCCTTTTATTTTTAATCTACCTTTTTGGTACCAATATGTACCATTACTACTGGCTATCCACCCTCCTCCTTCAGAAGGTTCCCTGGTCTGTCTGAGACATTTTTGACTTTGACATTGGAGGAGGCAACATACCATTCTGAAGTCTCTTTTGCAGCTGCAAAAACATCTGTCCTTTCCATTTAATGATGAATCCCCTATCAATATAGCTCTGCCACTCTTCTTCCTCCTGTCTTGTGTAGCTGAGTCACACCAGCGCCATAGCCTGGCTCTCTCTGCTATCCAAGAGGTTATCTTGCCCAAAAGGGGGAAGAGAGCCACAGTAGTCACCTGGTCCACCTGCCTTCATCTAATCTCCCTGGTGGTAAGTCATCCCTTTGCTGCCTATTTCTTCCTGCAGGGTAACCGCTGCAATGAACATGCTATCCACAATAATCTCAGCTTCAACAGTCAGTCCACCTGCAACTCCAGCTCTGAAATACAGTTTGCCAATAGCTGCAGTTGTCACACTTCCTGCACACAGGATCACCAGAGACACAGGAAGTCCATGACTTCTCACATTGTGTAGGAAAAACATATCAAAGGTGCAAGCTCTGCTGCCATGATTTCCCTCCAACTTTAACTCTATAGTTACTCCCTTTAAAGGATACTAATTATGCTGGGGACGTTTCTTCACTCCAAACACGCTCACTATAGTCCAGAGTCCCAACCCTATTTTGTGTAAACTAATAGACTGTGGCAGTTTAATTAGTAGATCAAGTATAAATAAAGTACCCACTTGAACCTACTCTGGACATCTGTGATAATGACATTTAAAAATTAACAAAGGCAGCTGCACTGATTTTGATCTAGATTGTCACCACCCTCCCACCTCTTCCTGTTTCTTCCTTCCCTATGATAATCTTAAATTGCAAGTCCTGCCCTTGTTGGAGCTATGTCATCATCATAATTAAAGTGTCCAAAAGTCTGCCTTTAGAAGCATTGCTTTAGCTGTTTACTGTCATCACAGGAACTTAAGCAATGACAACATCATTTATTCATGCTGGTTGTGATGGAGCCAGAGGTTTGCTTCTTTTATTTAAGGAACATGGCACAACAGGAAGGGAATTCCTAGTTGCGAGTAAGGGAACTTCTTAAGACATAAAAACTCATCTTTCAAATCGTGACATTGTAGACAGAAAGGCTTTGTGCTAGGAGAATGAGTCTTTGAAAATGTTTGTGTCATTCGCTCCTTTTCATTATTTTATTACAGCCCTCACTGATTATTTTAAATTATTTTCATTTTATTCCTGCTGAACTGGTCATAACTCCAAATCTGCTCTTTGAACTAACTGAAGTGCACCACTATTAATCTGAAATAGTTATGGATTAAAAGGTGATACAATGGATTGTCCTTACTATGTTATGACCGAGTCAGACAGCCAAATCAAATGAGCCTTCCTACCTTTGTATTCACAAAACTGGAAAATTAAAACCTTTGAAGACCTTTACAATTTACCCCAATTGTTCCTAATCAGACTTTTTGTAGAACCAATCCCAGACTCTGTGAATAATCAACCCTGGACTTCAGATTTGCAGTTTAAACAAAAGCCAACTATCTATTTATAATGCAGTAATTTTATCAGAATAAAATTAAATAACAAAGCAACCTAATTGATGTCTGTGACTTAAATCTGATAACCTTTCTTTTTAGCCCCATTCACACAAAAGACAGACAAACATACAGTTAAAGAATAAATAAAAGAAAATTACTAGAGGCCAGATCATGATACCCAGGCACATATGAATGTTTCTCAGTTGATTTTCTGATGATGACATTAATCAGGGTCACCTTTTCAATGGACTCTGAGGAAGTTTCAGCAACATTTAAAACTTCGTTTCTATTCACTGAACTTCCAATGGCTGACAACGGGATGTTAGATGGGGAGCTTTCAAATCTTCATGTTATAGCATCAACAGCTACACTACTCGCAGAAACACAAAAACCATTTCAAGTTCTCCAGGCTCCCTTCCAGACATGCTGGCACTGACCTCACTAATGGCCAAACATTTGCTATCTGGTTGAACATACTGCTTTCCCCAATGCCGAAGTGTCTATAGAGTATTTTGATCAAGAATCAATCTGTGATCAACTTTCAGGCCTGGCCTCATGAGCCATAAAAAGTTTGTTTATGCCTTTCTTTTAATAGAAGCCATATTGAAGTGTTAAGGTTCTTGTTTCACAATGATAGGGCCCTTCCTTCTGTGCCAGAAGGCTCACCTGTTCCAGAAATGTCATAACAGTTCTGAACAGATTGGCTTTTGGCACCTATCTGATTGGCTAGAGGGAAGTTAGACATTATGAGGTAAATATAGGAATTTTGGAATTGCCAGTCTAAGAATTTGCTTCCATAAAAGCAATAGAACATACACCACAATATAGTTACTTTTGTTGTGGTCAATGTAGATAATAACTTGGCATGTGCTGTCAGACTGGAAACAAAACTAGATGATAGAGATATATTGATACCATCTGTAGGAGAGGAACACAGTTAACATTTGTAATGAAACCATGATGAAAATCCTAGATTCCTGCATTTCAGCCTTGTGCAAAGGATATGTGAAGTAGTGATTAGATGTTGCCAATCTTTGGTTTTAAAAGTTTGACGATCGCACAAAAAAGCAAGTTGAAAGAGCTAGGAATGCCATCATTTCTCTTTTATCTCTGCAGTTTGTCTAGTTTACCTGCTAACTCTTTGAATTACAGTAGGTTGGCACTTGATGAATCAATTGCTATTAAGCTGTCAATATGTTTCTACTCAAATGCATGACAATGAAGAAAAACCGAGCAGTAGGTTCAGAGAAAGCACTTAAACCTCTACTGGCATTACAAACATAGATAAGCCGTTTGCCTTCTTACAGCTACTCGGAATCCATCCTTCAACTGAGATAGTATAGTGTGATGAAATACACACAGAACGCTGAGCAGATTTTTTTTTAAAGAGCAAATCCAATTAGATACTTATAAGTAACTGTGCTCTGGATTGAACTGATTCACAGACTTGTACAAATGAAAATGTTGAATACTGGCATTGAAAACCAAAAAGCACTACATAACCTTTAATTTATTTAAGCCACTTTGACAATTAAGCTATAGTTCTTTTAATATCAGATATACACTTTTTTTGTTGATATATCCATGGGGACAATTTAGAGCACAAGTTATTTAACAATCTCAGAAGTACGCTGATATGTAGTATATTAAACATTACAATACCAGTAAGTGAATGCATGGGGTGATTTCTTAGCTTTCTAAACAGACACGGTTATGATGTTTTTACCTTCTACAGTTCAACTGGATTGCACGAAGGCAGGCAACAAATTTGAGACTTGCTGTGAACACAACAGTAGCATGTTTGTGGACACAACAATAGAAATTTGAAAGAGAAAGATTTTTTATACATACGCATAAACTAAAACTAATGCACTTTTTAAGGTCTTGCATTTGAGCTATTGTGCACTCCTACTTTAAAAACAGATGCTTTTGAGTAAATAAAAACAATGGCCCATCTAGTTTGCCTTCTACCATTTTGGTAGTCACATGATTCAGTGATAATGAAGCTATTAAGAAATGCAGAGTGACAGAAAATCTTGGGAACCAGACCTCTAAAGTCATCTATGGTTGCTACAAAAACCATGTTTCAAATTATTTATATTTTACAAGAATTTTGGTACAATCTGCTCTCCAATATTTTAGTTTTAAACAGGCAGGGCGACATTATCGTTGCTGGTTGCTATCACTCTATCAGTGCAAGTTTCTGAATTTTTTTCCTGTACGTACTTTGAACGTAAAGTATCATGACAGATGCATTCAACAATTCTGTGCAGCTTCCAAAAAAAATCTGTAAAGATTATCAGTAAACATAAGCCACTAATGTAAACCATCAATTAAGAGAAGAAAATCTGCACATGCATGTTTTAAATGTAATATTCAGCAAAACTTTTCGCCTCCAATAACAGAAAAAGCTCAAGACTGCTGTCCAGTTCTAGGGGTAAGGATGAAAAAGACAAAACAAGAGATAAACCATGAATACAGATTTTAGTAAAGATCTCTTTGCAAATAAGTTTTTAGCACAAATCTCCCCTCAAAAGGAACAACTAACTCTCTCACTTCAGCTTTGCAAAATTCCACCTGCTACTTCATACTTGGGGTTTCCTATGATTATTTAGCTTGCCTGCAATTATTAGTATTTCACGTCCCAGAGGAAGATCAGTAGGTGAGTTATTTCATACAAAACAAGTGAACCTTTCAGTATCACTTTCTTCTCTCTAATGGTTCAGTTTCATGACACTGAATAACTTAAAAGAACAGTAATGAGTTTATAGAAGAACATTTAAAAATTAATCTCCTTAGCAGACTCAGAGATAGCAGAATATTTTCTGAAGAAAGCTACTGTGATAAAATAAATCAGTTATTTTAAAGCCATAGGAAAATACAAGACAACACTTTCGACCAACAGCTCTTCACTCCCTCTTACAAGGCAAGTTTTCAGCGACTGACAATATCCTATTCATTTTCTTTACCTCCTGTCTCGCTCACGAGATAAACGAGGACATTATCACTGCTAATATAACTTTTAATTGAGTACTGTCACTGATGGGAAGAAAGTGCCGAACTGCTAGTTTCCACATCAAACAAAGCAGGTAATTAACAGCTATTATGGTTCTCTCCCTTATCAGTGCAATGCACAGCACTGCTAAATTCTCTCAGTGCCAATGCACTGCACAGCAAAGCAGATCTGACATTTCAGGGTCACATTCATTTCTTTACTATACAGCCAGAAATTTACTGCTCACTCACATGCCTATAATTAAACAGAGGAGAATCTTAACATTCAACACCATCCTTTTCCTTTAAGATGGTTACTTTCCATTGTAAAGTTTAAAACAACCCTCAATTACTTAGTTCTCATTACAGTTACCAATGCAAATATCAGGAACACAGCAGAAAACAAAAGCATTTTAACAATGCATGTAATCAGCTCCATTCATTCTCCAAATGCAGGCACTCATTATATGGCCAGTAACTCCTCTGCCATAACCTAAGAAAGAGCAAATAAACCCCACTATTACAGGAATCAAAAGCCTTGGTCAGATCAACCATCACCATACAGAAGGTCTTTATTGGTGAAAATCTCTGTCATCAAGTGGTTTCATCATTTGAGAACAGAATCAGTGCCCTTCAGAACAAGTAGCACGGTGCAATGCCAATGTCACCATTCATCACTCCAGCCCAACATCATATTACAGCATTTGCGATTGGTTATACAAAGTGAAACTTGGTCTCATGTCACACATGAAATGACATCAATTTATCTGGAAATAGTATAGACTAAAGGCTCAATCATGCGATTCAGGTTCTTACATTGTGCCAGTTGGCATGTGGATAGAACCTAATTTTTATTTTGCTACCACTGGGCAAAGAACATTGTGCAAAAGAAATCAAGAAGTTAAGCACGTACCCAGCTTCCTGGCCTCCTGCAAAAATATTAATAAGATGACTTTTCTTTTGGGGGTGGGGGTGACGCACACGGGACAAAGAACAGCAGCATGGGGTAAAAACATCAGGCTGATTTTAACCAGATGTCAAACTTTGCAGCTTCTCTCAATGCGCCCATCAGATTTTTCGAAACTCACCTCATTATCATGCCTTTATGGCACCCTGCTCCTCATTTCTTCCCTGTCGCTGGAAGTGGGATCTCCTGGTGTCAGTGTCATATGCAAAATGAAGTTGTGCACTCGGTCATGTGCCATCATTCTGGAGTGGCCTGTGCTCCTTTGTCTGGGGATTTGCCTTGGAAATGATGGACAGAAACAAAATGGCGCCCCTAATCGCCAGAGACCTGGAGGTCCTGGTGAATAGGTGGTGTAGAGAAGGTTGTCCTCTTCCTTCAATACCAATAGAAGCCACCACACCATCAGATCCTGCCAGCCTGGTCCGAAGTTGTCACTCGGCTCTGTCATTTTCATAGTTAAGGGAAATGCTCAGCAATGCCGCAAGAATATCAACGATCTTCTCATTTTTCTCTCTGAGGGTAAGTACTGACATCTTCTTCCTGCTTCCTTACACTTCCTGTAACTCTGCCACTGTACCCGAATTGCACCAAGGCTCATGGTGCAATACTCAACTGCATGTAATATCTTTCCTTACTCATGTAAAGACCACAACTTTTTATTTTTAATCTTCTTTCACATTGTTGAGTGAAATGAGGAAGAATTGTTTTAAAACAACTATTTCAAAGGATTATTGAGTGTTTGATAAGCAAGTAACCTGACACTTAAGGCAAGTATTGTGTAAACAACATTTGAACAATTCAAGTGGCTGCAGACAAATTGGAGTTGAGGGGTTCTGTGTATAGCCGAAGCTGGGTGGCAACAAATTAATTGGTCTATGGACTAGTGACCAGTTAGTTATCACTGACAGCGGTATTTTTTTCTCGCCAACAACTGACAGATTGGTTCTCAGCCAACTGAACAACTTGTGACTGAGAATAAGATACTGAATAATGTTTTGATTTCCATCAAAAAAGCCTCCGCATTGCTTAACCACTCAGGATACCTCACTACCTTTCCAACATCTGCATGAGTTCCAACAGCTGTGCCAGCCATTTTCATCTCATTTAACCCTTCCCTTTCTCTCACCACAGGAGGAAATAGCCCATAATAAGGCTCAGCAAGCTAAGACAAGTGATGAGTTGTCTGACATTCATCTCTTCACCTTCGACGTGATGAGACCTTTGTCCAGTGGGAAAGGACTGCAACAGTTCCAGTGCTGATGCTGAAATCCCCATGTCTCAGCAACTAAGTAAGAATCATTGTTCATTGCTGTGCTGCTCTCATATTACCACCAATGTACTCTTAATATGCCTGATCATCTCCCACTTTCACTTCTTATTCTCTCTTTTGCCATCTGAACATACCAGTGAAATTGATACAGTTCCCACCATAAGCAGGGTGGCATTGCAAGACATCTCCACCTCTCTACCTTGCAGGAAGTCATCACAGATTCTTTAGAGGTTGCACCAGCAACACTGTCTTATGCACCCTTCACCAGCTTAGATATGGACACCTAAGTGAGTATTGCCTCAGTGAGTCTTAGCTGGTTGACACTCCGAGGACAGCTGGTGACCAGGCACCTGCTCAGCCCAAGGCAGGACAGGACTAGATAGTGTCAGCAGTTCAAAACTTCATAGAAATGCATAAGCAGATACAGAAGCAGCAGGAAGGTTTGTCAGAGGCACTGGACAAATCAACTTGAAGGTGGGAGGACTCAACTGTTTGTACCATATTACCTCTGGAATGAGGGGGTTTGGCTGCCTCCATAGATGGGCTGGCAGAAAACCATGGAGAACTAGGGCCAATATACTCAGGTTCAGTTCGATACTTGTACAAATCTGCACGCCATTTTTGTTTTCCAGCCAATAACGCTAAGCAGGACCTTGAGGACTAAGACCTGGTGCACCTTCCTCACAAGATGGCAAGATGGGACTAGTAAACACCCAGCCAGAGGAGGAGCCATGTACTAACCCCTCCAGAAATATTCCTTCAGTATATTCCAGAAGTCACCAGGACTTCTACCTTCAACATGCCTGTTATCTTCAACCTTGTGAGAGTTCAAGCTGACGAGGGTGCAGTTGCATCTCAGCAAGATACACAAAGCACATCTGGGCTCTCTAGCCAGAAACGTTCGCAGGGGTCTCTGAACAAAACTCCAAGACAACAGGCTCTGCTATAAAACAGGCTCTATCCACCGAGATGCAGAGCCTGGGATTGCACCAAGGCGGAGAGAAAGGAAGAAGAACTGGCATTCTGAAGAAGGATCACTGAACTCGACATGTTAACCTTGCTTTCTCTTCACAGATGCTGCCGGGTGTGCTGTATTTCATTAGCAATTTCCGTGTTCGTTTCAGATCTTTTACATTTGTATTCTTTGCTTTGTTATGATGAACACTGAACCTAAAGTAAGCCAAAAATGTGCAACTTCCACATGAAAAGGAATAATTAATTTTTGTTCACAAATGTAAAAGCACTTGCCTTGTAACGTGACCAAACTATAATCAATAAGTAAAAAGGAGAATTTGGAATGTCACCAAACACTGATGCACAGTAAATTCAAGGATAGTTTTCCGTTGAATGGTATGATTCAGACAAAGCAAGTTTACGAGCTGAAACCCATTTTGAAAGCTGAATGATCACTTTTCTTCTAAACCAGACAGCAAAAGCTAAGGCCTACACTGAAGCATCATTTCACATTGGCCACCTACTGGCAAATACACTAGAAATAACTGGTAAACAGTGGCATACTTGAAGAAGTAGTGATTGTGGCCAACCGACTCTTTCCTCAAAGACTTTAAGAAGAAATAATAATGGCAATCTAGAATATGTCATTTGATGCTTCCACAGTAGCAACACAAGTGTCTTTGTCCAAAGACATATTTCAGCAACTACAGCATGACCTGAAGCACTGTGAATGTTTCTCTCTGTTTAATGAATTCATTGACATGACTGATTATCTCAGCTGAGTATTTTGATGCACATTATTTTTACAACTAAAAAGGATCTTCACACCCCTGAAGAGGGAACAAGGAGTGAGGATATCTACGACAAAGTCTAAAGGCACATGTTTGAGTAAAATATTCCAAGCAAGAAGCTTGTTTCTATCACAACTGATGGTGCATCAACCATGCCTGGCAGAAATGCGGGTTTTAAATGCAATTTCCCCTCTTTTGTCAATTACCACTGTATAAACCACGAACAGGCATTAGTTAAGAAAGTTATGGACTTTTCTCTTTGAGTCAAAGCTGTTAAGATTGTACACTTGACTTGAGCAATAGCCCTTCAGTACCGATTATTCAAATCTTTACTCAGCAAACTCAATGCTACCTCTGGTGAGCTCATCTTCCATGCTGATGTGAGGTGTTAAGCCAATGGAAGGTTCTGCAAAGATTTTTAGATCTGATGTTTGTAATGACCTTTCTTAACTGAAGGAATGAAGTGTGCACAGAGCTGTCAGACTATGTAAGGTTCCTTGAATTCAGGTACCTTACAGACATAAGATCAGAGTTGAATATAACTGTGAACTGCGGTAAAGGATAGATACAAGAATACGAGAACCAGGAGCAGGAGTAGGCCATCTGGCCCTTTGAGCGAACTCCACCATTCAATAAGATATTGGCTAATCCTTTCATGGGCTCAGCTCCACTAACCCACCCTTTCACCATAACCCTTAATTCCCTTATTGTTCAAAAAATTATCTATCTTAGCTTTAAAAAACGTTCAATGAGAAGCCTCAACTACTTCACTGGGCAGGGAGTTCCACAGATTCACAAACCTTTGAATGAGGACATTCCTCCTCAATTCAGTCCTAAACCTTCTCCACTTAATTTTGAAGCTATGCCCTCTTGTTCTAGTTTCACCCGCCAGTGGAAACAACCTCCCTGTTTCTGTCTTATCTATTCTCTTCATAATTTTATATGTTTCTATAAGATCACCTCTCATTCTTCTAAATTCCAATGATTATAATCCCAGTCTACTCAGTCTCTCCTCATAAGCCAATCCTCTCAATTCCAGAATCAACCTAGTGAATCTCCTCTGTATCTCCTCCACCCTTTCTCAAGTAAGGAGGCACAGAGATCAGTGCTGTAAATGCATTAAAATTGAAACTGAGTGTTGGTCCTCCCAATAAAAAAATGCAATGCTGCAACACTCCTGAGTCTGGAGAAAGTGTTAAAAACAAATTCAAAGGCAAGGAAAAACGGTTCCATCTAGAAAACCTCTGTACACACCAGGATATCTGCAGAGGAATTCAACAGGTGCTCTGAAGAGTTAAATGTGATTAAAAAAAAATTGTCATGTTTGTCTCAATTTCATTTCTTCAATCAGACATTGATGCATTGGTAAACAAATTCCATAAAATGCTCAGCAGGTCTGGCAGCATCTGCGGAGAGAAATCGGAGTTAATGTTTTGGGTTAAGCGACCCTTCCGTAGAACAGAGCTTTTCCAACAATTTCTATTTTTGTCTCCAACAGATGCTTGATTTACAAAACAGGGGAGTTGATATGGAGATAATACTATGCAAAATAATATTGAGTTGAAAGTCAGATCAAAGGACAGCAATTTTAGGGGACTCAAATGGAGAAAAATACCTACTTCTGTTATCCTGTGCTTTTAAAGTAAAAGCTTACTTCGACTCTACATACCTCTGTGAGACAGTGTTCTGCTAAATAGAGATAATCAAGTTCAAGTATTGCCACTTCACAAATAGTCCTATGTTGTTCATCAAATGGCTAAGTCTCAAACTAAATTTAGACTTCAAGGTACTGGCAGATAATGTGCAGTCATAGGCATCATATAAACTTGGTGAGTGGAGAACAAATGAATAATTGTGTACATTTGGTTTCATATTTATATAGCACCAAAAAATAGATCATTTATTCTTTATTTTTTTTCAAATCAGATCTTGGGTTGTGCTTAAATGTAAAAAGTCCTCTTATGCCTAAAAGGTTGGAGGCTTTAAAATAACAAAACATGAAATAAAACTATCCTGTTTCAGGCAGCATATAATTACTCACTAGAAGTATGTAATATTGTGTAACATGTATTCCCCATGGTTTCAAACACGCTTCAAAGGTATTGTACTGTAAGTTGTTCAGCACAAGAGGCATGCAGGAATCGCCAGGTAACCACTGACTTTCATGTCAGGAATTGCTGCTGTCTGGTTTCTACCTGGTGATGTGGGAGAATAGGAGACTGTATATATATGGTGATGTTAACTAATAATGGTCTGTTAATGCATGCAAATAGGTGGAAATAAGGTCCATGCTCACAGAGATTTCCGTCTCGCTATTCACTACTTGGTTGGCATATAGAATCTATTGCTCTCAACACTGAGAATCCAATTGCTGCCAATTTCACCCAAATACCCAAATTTCTCACCAATACCCACATTGTTCAGATTCTGGGAAGATTCCACCCACTGTATCTAAATCTCTTCCCCTCAAGTGTCTGCATAAAATCATACCTAAGTAACATTCCATTTTCAAATCCTGTTGAAACGCAACCTAAA
Source organism: Rhincodon typus (assembly GCF_021869965.1). Lineage (NCBI taxonomy): Eukaryota > Metazoa > Chordata > Chondrichthyes > Orectolobiformes > Rhincodontidae > Rhincodon > Rhincodon typus. The sequence continues at coordinate 22,108,188 of NC_063340.1, read as the reverse complement.
TACAAAACCCAAATTTATCCTGCAGTTTTTTTTGTATCCTTATTGTGGAAAATAGGGCAGTGGTTGGTCAAAAAAATTAAGTAAATTAATCCTACTGCCAAATTCATGAAAATTTACCTTCACAGGACTACTTGCATGCCACTTGACTACTTGGAGTCAAACCTAGCATGGAATTGTTGTGATTTGGAGATCGACCATCTCAATTCTACAGCATTGTTGCATAAGTCCCCCAGAATAGTGGACTAGTCCCCACCATCTTCAGCCCCTCCACTGCTGACGTTTACTCCATTAGAAGTTGGGATCTGTGCTAACAATTACACAATGTTATGTGCCATGTGTGACTTCTCAGATACTGACAGTTGTGACCATATGCAGTAAACCTGGACATCATGCAGGCTTGGGCTGAAAGAAGGCAAGTAATATTGTACTACACAAATTATGGGCAAGGACTCCCTCCACAAGGGACAATCAAATCATCTCCATTTGATATTCAATGCCATTAACATCCTGAAGGGTTGCCATTGTCCAGAAATTTAACTGGACCAGGAAAAAGAGGTCAGAGGCTGGAAATTCAACAGGTAATAGCTCATCTTCTGACTCGTCGTCCACCATCTACAAAGCGCAAACCAGGAGAGAGTGATGGAATGTTTTGCCCTTGACTTGGTGAGTGCAGCTCCAACAGTGCTTAAGAAACTTAAAGTAGTTTACTTGGTTGGCATACCATTCATTTCCAATGCACAGCAAAAAGTGTGTTCCATCTGCATGATTCGCTAAGGCGACTTGCCAAATCTTTTCAACAGCACTTTCTAAACATTTGACCTCCACCACCTAGTCGGACAAGGGTAGCAGATACATGTAACACTCTTGCCTGCAGTTTTGCCTTTAAGTCACTAATTAGTTTGACTTGGACTTATATTACTATTCATTTACTGGTAGGTAAAAAATTCTTGAACTCCTTTCCTAAAAGCAGATACAAGAAGTTCACGAAAATAGCAAACATTATGTTCTCAAGGTCAACTAGGGATGGGTAATAAACACTGGACTTTACAGCAACTGTCATCCCGTGAATTAATGAAAAAAAAAAGTTAGTTATATGTTAAATATGTGCAAGAATAAATAACCTTCTGATATCAACACGAAATTTAGTTTTATTACATAGAGTATAAACAGGTTTGTATTTTAGATTGAAAACATTTTCCATATCTTTGTAAGGTTTCTATAGGAAATGGATTTTTTTCCTTATTTTACACACCTTCATAACGTCACTTTGTGGTTGCTTCTTCCAAGTTAAAAATTTCAAGATTTTTCAGTCTTTCATCATAACTCAATCATTGAGATGTTAGAGATCAGCTTGGGCTCTCAATATTTGGAAAATGCATTACTCCAGCTTTATTGCATCCTAAGTGAACAATTCAAACTTCCCTACATTGTAATCCATTTGTTAAACTCTGCCCATTCACTAAGTTTCTCAACATCCTTTTATAATTTTCTTCTCACTTTTAAATGGTTTGTTGAGTGACCCAACACAGTGTAACCAGTAATATGCTTCTCATCCACATTACTTAAAATATTTCTAAAGTATCTTTAGTGTTCTCCTTGCTATTTTTTGTAAGCATTTTCTCTTTGTAGCTATTAACAGTGTAGTTGCATCCTGTTCCAGATTTCACAGCAAGCAAAGATCATTAGAGATCCTGTTTTTACAAGTCCTTTTAGCTTTATTCTCTCTCTCACCTCTCTTGCTAACTGAGGATTTTTAATTACACAGGAACAGTTCTCACCCTTTAAGAGAACATACAAATTTTTCGTTTTGCCACATGCCTGTTTGAACACCTTCTGCTGCTGATCCGTAGTTTTATCAATTTACAATTCTACTCAGTCTATTGTGGTGAATTCCTACATCACCATTTTAAGATTAAATTTTAAGCTTATGACTCAACTTCCTCCCTCTCAAATCCAATGTTGAATTCTATTATATGGGGCTGGATGCTGTTTCCAGGATCAAAAAGTATGACTCCATGACGAAACAGCATCGCAACTATTCGCAGATTTTGGGAGGTAGGAGGCAGGCTGCAAATTAGGGCAGGTTGAGTGGCTAGTTAGTGGCATAGTTTTGGGACAGAGTTGAACTCTGGAAACATGGGTCTCATTTAATACTATATCTAATTGCTGTATTTATGTATCTCTCTGCTTTATCACCGTTGTCTAGAGGTTTAGAAAAACAATCCCAAGTCCTGTCGCCTTTTCTATTGCTTCGCTTCACCATGGCCTCTACTAAAATCTGTTCACCCTATTGATAGTCCCACTTTCAAATGCTGCATTAGTCTCTCATATTGATATTGTCATCCATCTTACTGTTCAATTTCCCTTTTCTTGATGGTAAGCTCGTCTTCCAGTCATGCCCATCCAGTGCTAAGTTCCAATGATGGCCTTCATAATATACCCTTAAGCTGAATTTACACACCTAATTCATTTGTTTCATCACTTATGCTACATTCATGGGTACTCAGAGCTTTTCGTTATGCAATATATTCTGCCCTGCCTTTATGTTCTGACCTTTTTAAGCATGCAGTTTGACTTATCAATTTCTATTTTCTATCACTTCATTTGCTGAATTATTACTACTTTGGAAATACTGATGACCTGGATTTCATTCTCATACCGTCTTTAAATCTTTAGACTGTTCTGATTTTGTCTGAGCCTTTCCGTCATTTTACTGATGTGAAGTTTCTTGGTCTAAAGTTGTGACTCACTTGGTAGCATTCTTGTCTCTGAATCAGAATATTGTGAATACAGGTCCCACCCCAGAGCTTAAGCACAAAATCTCAGCTGACATTTTAATGCAGTAAAAGAAGCGAGGGAAGGAAAAGAAATTGTCGAATGTGTCATCTTTCACATACAACATAAGTGAAGCCCCATCTGCCCTCTCAGATGGATGCCAAAGATGACATTCTTCCCAAAGTTCTCCTTGGTGTCTTAGCCAAATATAATTCCTCAACCAAAATAACTAAATTATTTTGTCATTACCACTTTATTATTTGTGGGAGCATGTTCTGTACAAATTGGTTACCACCTGTCCTGCATTGCAATCAAAAATACATAATTGCCATGAAACAATTTGGGATGGCTGAAGTTGTAAAACGCATTAAGCGCAATATAAATGAAAGGCTATGTTTAATATTTTTCCAAAGTCCTATTTATTCTTTGAACTTCTCAACCTTATTCAGTACGCCATTCTAGCAGTACTGCTCCATTCTATCCCAGTACTAGAGTCAGTTTCACTTTGAAATGGAACCACTCATCCCTACACCAAGTGTTCCTTCGACGTACAGATAGTTTTGATCATCCTATTCACACATGATCATGACAAACCTCTGGAACTGGTTGGACTTTATAATCTGCTTTGGCTCTAGCTTTCTACTTGTTTTATTAGCCGTACTTGACAGTTGGAAGTTGGGTTTACTGAATCCTAGGAATTTTTCTCAACTTCATCTTCAGATATCTCATTATTCATCAAAAATATATTCTATCAACCTCCGTTTGGATTTATTTAATGTTTTCACTTGTATCAAGGTACAGTGAAAAGTGTGTCATGTCACCACACTTCAGCGCCATCTTGACATTGGTTTATGTACAGTACTTTACATTTGCTGTTGTTAAATTTCATCTGTCATTGCTCCACACATTTCAACAGTTTACTGAACTCATTTTACACTTCATGAATTGTCTGCTCAGATTCAATTACACCTGGGACTTTACTCGTCAATATGATTTTACTTCATACTGGTGAATTCTTCTCAAAGCATACAGAAAGGATGTTAAAAATTCAAAGTATTTACCATAATTTGTTTACTTAATAATTTCATCTATTTTATCGATTTTATCAGGTAAATCCATTCTGGAAAGGCAGGAAGCAGTGAAGAAAAAGGGGAAAGAATGCCACCAGCCTCTGAGGAAGCAGACTCAGGAGCAATGATGCAGGCTGTAGAGGAAATGAGAAAACGTGCATTAAAAGGAAGCAACTACAGCCTGAACAAAGCAAAAACGGAAATTGAATATGGGGAAAAAAATCTGTTCAAGTATTTCACAATGTGACCAGGATTATGCTCACTACAATCCACCTAAAGACAAGAAAACAATTCATTTGAATTGTGTAATCTTAAAAAATCACTTGCAGGCCACTTAGTTGTCAATCTCTGCACAGGGTTATCAAGCAGCTAAATAACATTAAGACAAAAAAGTCAAGTAATCAACTTCTTTGTCACAAACCTTGCAGGCTGTTCAATCACCTACTCACTGAGTACATTCTAATATGCAGCTGCTCAGCAACATAGAAATATTCGTCACTCAGAGATAGTAAGAACTGCTGATGCTGGAATCTGAGATAACACAGTGTGGAGCTGGAGGAGTACAGCAGGCCAGGCAGCATCAGAGGAGCAGGCAAGTTGACGTTTCAGGTCGGCACCCTTCTTCAGAAATGGGGGAGGGGGGGAAGGAAGCTCCGAAATAAATAGGGGTTGGGCTGGGGAAGGTAGGTGGAATGGTGATAGATGAGTGCAGGTGGGCAGTGGTGGGCATTGGTCAATAGGGTGGGAAGAGCGGATAGGTGGGAGAGAAATGGACAGGTTGTGTCAGGTCAAGGAGGTGGGGATGAGAGGGAGGGTTAGTCATGGGATGATGCCGGGGTGGAGAGGTTTTCAAGCTAGTAAAGTCCATATTGAGATCATTGGGTTGTAGGCCCCCAAGGCAGAATGTGAAGTGCTGCTCCTCCAGTTTCCAGGTGGCGTCATTGTAACACTGGAGGAGGACCAGGATGGACATGTTGTCCAGGGAGTGGGAGGGGGAGATGAAATGGTTCCCGACTGGAAGGTGTTGTCATTTGTCCCGAACAGAGCACAGGTGCTCTACAAAGCGGTCTCCGAGCCTTCGCTTGGTCTCACCGATGTAAGGGAGGCCACATCAGGAGCAGTGGATGCAATAAGCACATTGATGGATGTGCAGGTGAACCTCTGTCTGATGTGAAAGTTTTGTTTGGTGCTTTGGATGGAGGTGAGGAGTAGGTGTAGGGGCAGGTGTAGCACTTCCTACGGTTGCAGGGAAAGGTGCCGGGGGTCGTGGGGCTAGTGGGGAGTGTGGACCGAATGAGGGAGTTGCGGAGAGAGCGGTCCCTACAGAAGGCAGATAGGGGTAGGGAGGGAAATATATCTTTGGTTGTGGGGTCGGATTGCAGGTGACGGAAATGGCAGAGAATGGTACGTTGAATATGGAGGTTAGTGGGGTGATATGTGAGGAGAAGGGGGTTTCTGTCTTCGTTTTTGTTGCAGGGAGGGGATGTGAGTGCAGAGATGCGGGAAACGCAAGAGATGCGGTCGAGAGCATTTTCGACCACTGAAGTGGGGAAGTTGTGGTCCTTGAAATAAGAGGACATTTGGGATGTTTGGGAGTGGATCTCTGGTGACCGCCTCAAAACCGACATCTATTTCAAGCCCACCAACTCCCACAGCTACCTAGACTACGCCTCCTCTCACCCACCTTCCTGCAAGAATGCAATCCCCTACTCCCAATTCCTCCGCCTCCGTCGCATCTGCTCCCAAGATGGAGTGTTCCACTCCCGGACACCCCAATGACCTCCTATTTTAAGGACCACAACATCCCCCCCCTCCAGTGGTCAAAATGCTCTCAACCGCATCGCTTGCATTTCCGGCACTTCTGCCTTCAAACTCCCTCCCCCCAACCAAAATAAAGACAGAATCCCCCTGGTCCTCACATACCACCCCACCAATGTCCACACCCAGCGTATCATCCTCCACCACTTCTGCCACCTACAATCCAACCCCATGACCTAAGATATATTTCCCTCTCCACCCCGATCTGTCTTCCGTAGGGTCCACTCTCTCCGCGACTCCCTCGTCCGCTCCACACTCCCCACTAGCCCCACTAGCCCCACTAGCCCCACCACCCCGGCACCTTTCTCTGCAAGCGCAGGAAGCGCTACACCTGCTCCTACACCTACCACCTCACCTCCATCCAAGGCACATCAGACAGAGGTGCACCTGCACATCCATCAACATGGTCTACTGCATCTGCTGCTCCTGATGTGGTCTCCTCTACATCGGTGAGACCAAGCGGAGGCTCAGAGCCTGCTTTGTAGAGCACCTGCGCTCTGTTCTCGACAAACAACACCACCTTCCAGTCGCGAACCATTTCAACTCCCCCTCCCACTCCCTGGGCAACATGTCCATCCTGGGCCTCCACCAGTGTCACAATGACACCACCTGGAAACTGGAGGAGCAGCACTTCATATTCCACCTTGAGAGGCTACAATCCAATGGTCACAATGTGGACTTTACCAGTTTCAAAATCTCCCCCCCACCAATGTCATCCCATGACCAAACCTCCCTCTCATCCCCGCCTCCTTGACCTGACACAACCTGTCCATCTTCTCTTCCCACCTGTCTGCTCCTCTCACCTCACTGACCAATCCCCACCACTGCCTACTTGCACTCACCTATCACCATCCCACCTACCCTTCCTAGTCCCACCCCTCCTCTATTTATTTCAGAGCTTCCTTCCCTCTCCCCGCCGCCCCCCTATTTTCCGAAGAAGGGTCCTGACCCGAAATGTCGACTTTCCTGCTCCTCTGATGCTGCCTGGCCTGCACTGCTCCTACAGCTCCGCACTGTGTTATTTATAGAATTATTTGTACTGTGTTTTACTGTTGAGGTGTCAATTCTGCTTATACTTGTTTAGTTACACTTGAACAAACCCTAACTATTTCACCACCGTTTTCAGGAAAATCATCTCACTTCGCGTACACACAAGATAAGGCCGAAGTAACTTCTTCTAAAAAGCAAAACTCCATGGAAGCTTACAGACATTCAGTTTCAAGAAGCGGAAATGGCGATGGATTATTTTCAGACTGAGTAGTGATTTGCAATGGTGGCTAAATAAAGGAGATTAGATACAAAATATAACAGCAAAGTAAACATGCTAACGCTTTATGACATCACTGACTAGGCTTCAGAGACAATGCAGTGGACAATTCTAGGCACCACACTTCAGAAAAACATGTAAAAGCCTGAGAAAGGGTGAGAAGAGGTTTACCAGGATGGTACCAAAGATGAGTGATTTCAATAATACTAAAGCAAAATACTACGGATGCTGGAAACCTGAAATATACATGAAAAATTCTGGAAAGACTTTCAAAGGTCATCAACCTGAAAATTAACTCTATTTCTTCCCAAAGATGCTGCCTGACCTGCTGAGTCTTTCTAGCATTTTAGTTCTTATATGTGAGGCAGAAAAGTTCGTTACTCTTCCCTTTTGTACATGTAAGTTTAAGAAGTGACCTAACAAAGATTTTCAGATGAAGAGGTTTTTTTAACTGTATCAATAAAACAAGGCTGTTGTCTCCAGCAAAAGACTGGTGAATAACAGTCAGACAGTGACTAAAGAAATCTATGGGTTTCGGGACAGAACATGAATCATGTTTCAAACAGTCAGGACAGGTGCTACATGCTGCTAAATCAATGCCTTCTGTGCTGTAAGTTTCTATGATTTCAGGCAAGTAGATTATTAAAACTTACCTGCAATTAGCTGCCATTTTGAGCATAAAGTGAAAAGCTAAATACAAAATCAATTTCCTGTCCCTTCCCTTGTGTGTCATAGGTATTTATTTAGTGTTCTTAATATATAATCAATAGTAATAACACTCAGTTCTGTCACATAAAAGTCTATTAGCATTTCCTCTGCACCACACACAACATGGTTTGTTTTACTGTGATAACTATCCTTTATCCAATCCAAAATTTTTTAAAAACTGTGGATGCATACATGAGCAGGGATGGATTTCTACACCCTCTTTGTTACACGCAACTTGAACACACTTGTTTGATTCAAGCACATAATCATTCAACCAGCTGTTAAATTTTTCAGAATTACTGAGTAATTGTTATGTTTTGTCGCACTGCAAATATGCAATATTACTTTAAGGGACATTCACATGATATCATCACTGCACTATGACATATGACTAAAGGAAATAAAGGGCTGAATTTCAATCTTGTAGCATGACACATTGAAAGAAGTATGAAACGATACATTCAAATAGCTTAGCTTGAGCCCAGACACACAATTGCCTGTGATTGTCGTGTACAAATTTAGATACCAAATGTTGCAATAAGAGTTCATTGAATTCTTCAGTACCATGAATTATATTTCATTTTTATGTTACAGGGATATAGAAAAAGAGTAGGCCATTCAGCCCCTTGAGTCTGTTCCACCACTTAATGAGATAATAGCTGATCTGTGGTCTAACTTCATACATCTGCCATTGAGAATTTCCCATAATATTTTGGCTTAACAAAAAAAACTCAGATTTAAAACTAATAACCGATCCAGCATCTACTGTAATTTTGGAAGAGTTCCAAACTTTTACCACCCCTTGTGTATAGAAGTGCTTCCGAACATCTCTTCTGAAAAGTTTAGCCCTAATTCTCAAGACTGTAACCCCTAGTTCGAGAATCTCCAACCAGTGGACAGAACTCATCTTTATCTAACCCCTTCTTTTCCTGTTAATATCTTGAAGACTTTGATCAAATCAACATGTAACCTTTAAATTCTATAGAAAACAGGCCTAATTTCTATAATCTCTACTCACCTTAACCCCTGAAGTCCAGGTATCATTCTTATTAACCTACATTGTACTCCCTCCAAAGCCAATATATCCTTCCTAAGATGCTAATAGAATAGGAGCAAACAGAAAGTATCATGTCAATATAGTTGTAGATCATCAGCTATCATGTCATGTCACATCAAGAAATCGTTCTAGAAACTCAGTTTGTCGTACTTTTCCACAAGCAGAATCAAACAGCAGATCCATTCATGTGGAATATGAGAAATTCAATTTTTAAAAAATTCTTTGATACATGGCTGTAGATGTTACTGACAATTCCAGCATTTACTGCCAGTCCATAATTGGCCTAGAAGTGAATAGCTTGCAAGGTCATTTCAGAGAATAGTTAAGAGTTAAGCATATTGCTGCGATTGTGGAGTCACATATAGGCCAGACTCAGTGAGATCTTCCTCCCTAAGGGTGCTGTGTAAAAAGTTAGTTAGGCCGCCACAGCTTGAGTAATGTGTGTAGTTCTGGTTGTTGCAATATAGGAAGTTTGTGTTTGCACTGGACACGATGCAGAACAGAGTCACAAGGATGTTGACTGGGCGAGAGCATTACAGCTATAAAAAGGGACTGGATAGGCTGAGATCGTTTTCCTTAAAGCAGAACAAGGCTGAGAGGGACCCTGGTGAATTGTATAAAATTATGAGGGGCATAGATAGGCAGTGAGGAAGCTATTTTTCCCCTCAGTTGAGAGGTCATTATAAAGGTGGCATATCTTTAAAGTCAAGGGCAGGAGGTATAGAGAGAGTTTGAGGTAAACGTTTGAAAACACCAAAATAGCATACAAGGCTGCGGTCAGGTGCTAGAAAATGGGATTAGAGTGGCTAGTTCTTTCATGACCTCTTTCTGTACCACAAAACTCTACGAATCTATGTCTATTAGTGAACCAGTCAGTACTTTACAACAATCAGAGATATTTGCCACTGTCACCAATGCATTATATTTCAAATTTATTAACTAAATTTAAATTTTACTGTGCTTGAACCTATGCCCCAGAGCATTAGCCTGGGCCTCAGGATTATCAATCCAGTGATATTACTAATCTCCCCAGATTCACAGCATTCCTACAGTGCAGATACAGGTCATTTGGACATCACGTTGGCACTGACCCTCCAAACAGCATCCCATCCAGACCCACCCCCCAACTCCTCCACCCTATCCTCGTTGGCCTGCATTCACCATGGCTAGTCCACCTAGCCTGGGCACTACAGGGCAATTTAGCATGGCCAATCCACCTAGCTTGCACAACTTTGGCCTGTGGGAGAAAACCAGAGCACCCAGAGGAAACCCATGCAGACACAGGGAGAATATGCAAACTCCACACAGACAGTCACCAGAGGCCAGAATTGAACCCAAGTCCCTGGTGCCGTGAGGCAGCAGTATTAATGTCTCAATTTTCATTTCTTAACCCTATTTCTTAGTTTTACCATGGAGAATGTGATACTGATTAGGGAGAAGTGATCAACTGGAAGCGATAACTCAAATAATGCAAGAACCCCTTACGATGTGGATTGATTTAGATCTTTGATATGTTCGAGGCTGACAGCTTTTCAGTATTACAAATGAAAATAATCCTTACACAAAATTCAACTGTGAGCCTCAGTGAAACACTGCTGACACCTTATTATGTTTGTTAATGGCATGACTGCCACTAACTAAGGTATTAAAGTTTCAATGTCCTTCCAAATTTTATGAACTGATTTTGTTAACCGTTTTTTTTAGATATGCCATTCTTATTTAAACCTATCATTCTTCTCTTCATCAAAAGACAGACATTGTGTACTCAAAGAATGTGGGGTCAAGGGCTTTTCCTCCTTTACCCTCTAAAATCCTTGAATGTGCTTTTGACTCCTGAAACCATGTCCATCATTCAGAAAATGTCATGTTTGAATTGCTCTAATCAGTTTTCTGCCTCAGTTGCAATAGCAAAACTGCTCTTATCAAAGTTACAGATGATATCCTAATTGACTGTGGCAAAGGTAAACTAATATCCTTTGTCCTTGTCAACCTGTCTGCATACTTTATCACAACTGAATATATTTTCATCCTCTTCCAAACATCTCTCCAGCCTGGAACTGTGCTCACTTGGTTCCATTCTTATACAAGTCTTCTTATTCTTATTGTCTTACTCCCTTCCATTTCAACGCCTCTTCTTCCTTGGGTGGCTTAAAAAATTCGGCATGTCCCGAAGGACCTTCACCAACTTTTACAGATGCACCATTGAAAACATTCTATCTGGGTGTACAACAACTTGCTACGGTAACTGCTCTGCCCAGGACATAAGAAACTACAGAAAGTTGTGTGCACAGCCCAGATCATCATGGAAGCCAACCTCCCGTCCATGGACTCTATTTATACTTCTCGCCGTAGAAAGGCTGCCAACATCACAGACCTTTCCCACCCTAGTAATGATCTCTTCAAATCTCTTCCATCAGGCAGAAAATACAAAAGCTTGAACACGCACCAACAAGTTCAAGAACAACTTCTTCCCTGCTGTTATTAGATTACTGAATGAACCTCTCTAACTTCAAATGATGATCTTGCTTTGTGCACTTCCTGTGTAGCCACAACCTTGTTGCTTCGCTCTAAGCATGCTAGGATCAGTATGTCCTTGTTTGCTATGATCTGCCTGTACTGCTCACAAAACAAAACTTTTCACTGTACTGAGGTACATGTGACTACAATAAATAAAACCAAATCAAATCTAATCATAGCCAGTAATTCACTGGAATTGCCTGTCTTCCTATTGTAAGGAGTCATGTATTTTTTCTTTCTGGACTATAAAATGGAGTGGAAGTTGGACACATAGCTAAAACACCAAAGTTTTTCAACTTGAAAAATCAAAAGTTAGAATTACAGATGAGATCCTTCGGCCTAACTATTCTGCACAGACGAAACTACTCTAAATCTACATTAGACCCCTTTCTAGACCTTGGCCCATAGCATTCAATGCATTTCAACTGCTCATTCAAGAACTTTTTAAAAAGTTGTGAGATTTCCTATCTTAACTACCCTTCCAGACAGTGCTATTCAGATTCCCATTACCCTCTCAGAGAAAAAAATATTTTCCTCAAATCCCCTCCAAATCTCCTGCCTTTCATTTTAAAATTATGTCTCCTTGTTATTGACGCTTCAACTAAGGGGATCAGTTGTTTTCTATCCACCCTGTCCATGCGCCTCAATCAGGTCCCCTCTCAGTCTTCTCTGCTCCAACGTAAACAACCTGAGCTTATCCAACTTGTCCTCATAGCCATAATGATCCATACAGGCAACATGTTGGGGAATCTCTTCTGCATTTCCTCCAATATAATCACATCCTTTCTAAATTGCAATGACAAGAACTACACATAGTGCTCCAGTTGTAGGTGAAGTTTTCTACAATTTCAACAGAACCTCCTTCCCCTTATAATCTATGCCACAATGATAAAGAAAAGATTTTCATATGCCTTCTTAACTACCTGATTAACCTATACTGCCACCTACATGGATCTGTTGACATGCACCCCAAGATCCCTCTGAACTTTCTAGTGCCTTGCCATTCACGGAGTGTTCGTTTGTCTTGTTACTTCTTCTGAAGTGCATCACCTCTGACTTTTCAAGGTTAAATTCCATCAGCCTCTGATCTGTCCAATCGCCTTCATCCTATGTTGGATAAGGCTGAAGATGAAATGAACTAACATAAGGCTTTACAATGGGTTGTTGTGTGAATGGAATTATGCTGAGTCCTGCAGGTCCGCTGAGAGCTAAGGCTGCAGGAACTCAGTAACTGCTTTCTCTACCAAGTAAGGCATACATTTGGCCAAAACATTCAGATTGGTCACGTTCACGGATGTCCTGGAGCTGAGATGACAGACCTTCAACAACCACAACCATCTTCCTGTGTCAGACATGAGTCTAACCAGCACAGAGTCTGCCCCCTTATATCCATTGGTTCAGTTTTGCTCAGGCTCCTTGATGCCACACTGTCGAATGCGGCCTTAATGTCAAGGGCTATCATCACTTTACTCTGGGCTAGCTTCCTACATTTTACCCTGCATAAACTTCAGATCAGTCAAACTCCATTGTTCATATCCTAAACTTGTACCAAGTCCTGTTCATCCATCCAGCCAGATTCACTGACTTACATTGACCCCAATTACCAATAAGTCAATAATAAAATTATCATTGCTGTTTTCAAATCTGTACATGGTCTTGCTCAGGAGTAAAAACACAGAGGTATAGTGGGCCAATTCACCCCCAAAAACTCCCCATTCATTCAGGAAAATTCAATCCTGAGGGTGATCAAGTAGAGGAAATTCATCCTCTAAGTGTCAATAATAAAATTAGTGAGGGACTGGAGATGATAGGAGGTGGCAGCTCTAAGGGGTAGTGGAGCTGTGGAGGAGGAGGCTGCAAAAGGGGTGGGTAAAAATGAAGGCTGCAAGAGGAGTACGGATGAAGAAAGCTGTAAAAGGAATGCTGAAAGAATGAGGGTGCAAAAGGATGGGGAGGCGTTTGCAAGGGCAGTAGGGATTAGAAGGTTGCAGAGATGTGGGCCGAGTGGCTGAAAAAGTGTGTTGGGAAGAGGGTGGCTGCAAGACAGGGGAGGGTGGGAAAAGAATAGCTGTAAAAGGGAGAGAACAGTTTTAAACCTGATAGCAAAGGAATGCTCAACCAGGAAAGTTCACTGAGGTAATAAATTCCTTGAAACTAAAACCGGATTGTCTTATTTAAGGCCACATAAGTCCAGGAGTGACAATATGGAGAAAAAGGCATAGGAGAGGTTATTATAATGAATACTGCATCAAATCATAGAGTCATATAGAATCATAGAATCACAGAATCCCTACAGTGTGGAAACAGATCATTCGGCCCAACAAGTCCACACCACCCCTCCAAAGAGAATCCAACCCTGACTCATTCCCTACCCCTGCATTTCCCCATGTCTAACCCAACTAACCTAAATATCCCTGGACATTACGGGCAATTTAGCATGGCCAATCCACCTACCCTGCACATCTTTGTACTGTGGCAGGAACCGGAGCATCCAGAGGAAACCCACGCAGACACGGGAAGAATGTGCAAACTCCACACAGACAGTCACCCGAGGGTTGAATTGAACCCGGGTCCCTGGCACTGTGAGGCCGCAGTGCTAACCACTGAGCCACCATGCCGCCCTAAAATTGTTAGATTTAAATCTAATATGCAGTTATTAAGGTTAGTTTCTGCCTGGTTAAAATATTTCAGCTTTGCGCAGAAGAGGTGGGTCCTATTGAAGGAATTTGGCTTGAAACACTGACTTTTCTGCTTCTCAGATGCTGTCTGACCAGCTGTGCTTTTCCAGCTCCATATCTATTGACTAAAAATGCATTAGCTGCTACATCAATACTTTGTAGACGGTGTGTTTATCAACATAGGTACGTGAAAGGGAATCTGTACGGACGAAGAGAAAGTAACCAAGTAGGGTAAATAAAGGAGAATAGATAGATGTAGTATATCAAACCACCTGTAGCAGATGCATCCATCACAGAATATTTTGGAGTGACCACTGAACAGTACTGATCAAGACACAGTCCAACCTTCATAATCAGCAGACATTTCAACACACTGTGAAACACTATCAATGAACTGAACACGATAGGTTCAGAACAGATCTGACAACTTAAAGCTTGGAATCAATGAAGTGTTGTGTGCCCTCGATAGCACTCAAATTGTATTCAACTACAATCTGTAACCTCATTGTCCAGCTTGCTCCTCACACTACCATAATCATCAAGCCAAGGGACCAAACCCTGGCTCAATGAACAGTGCAGGAGCACATTTCAGGAAAAGCACCGGGCATAAATAAATGTGCTGTCAAAGTTGCGAACAACAATACAGGACTACTCACATACCAAACAGCAGAAGCAGCTTGCAGTGAACAGCTGAGGGTCTAGGCCTGAAATGTCAGCTTTCCTGCTCCTCTGATGCTGCTTGGCCTGCTGTGTTCATCCAGCTCTACACCTTGTTATCCCACAACCAACAAGTTAGTTCAAAGCTCTACAGTATTGCTACATACAATTGTGAATGAGAGAGGTCAATTAAAGAGCTAACAGGAGGTGGTGGCTCCACAAGTATCACCATTCTCAATGATAGTGGAGTACAGCACGTCAGCGCAAAAAAAAAATCATAGCTATAGCTATATTTAATGCCTGTTGAAAAAAAAAACTATTAAACAGCCCAATAATGATGACAGCTATAATGACATGATTGGATTTATCAGTAACCTTCCAGAAAGTTTTCCATAAGTCCAAGTCAACAGAACAAGCAAGGCCTCATATGAGAGATAGTAGGAACTGCAGATGCTGGAGAATCCGAGACAACAAGGTGCAGGGCTGGATGAACACAGCAGGCCAAGCAGCATCATAGGAGCAGAGAGGCTG